>NC_026742.1:746217-1097447 GCF_000210295.1 Trypanosoma brucei gambiense DAL972
ATGTCAAAACAGTATTGACATTGGAAACAGAAATGCATAACCACAGGACGGACAGCAAAGAAGTTAAAAAAATGAAAAAGCAAAGGAAGGACCGGTTCCCGCTTTTGATTATTCCTAACGCTGCGGATCACAACGCACCATCTTTAACAGCACGTCCCCTAACTTTAACTTCATTTTCTTCTTTTCTCTTTTATGTGCGTCCCTTTAATCAAAGCTGAACAGCTGTTCTTGTTGCACTATCACAAAAACAGCGAGTATCTACCAAACAAGAAAAAAATTAAAGATGGCTACCCGCGACGTCGCTGCCGAGTTGGAAAAGGCTTTTGCGAAACTGCAGGCTGCAAAGGACTGCCACTCGCTGTTGAAGAAACATCTGACAAGTGATGTCTTCAAGAAGCTAAAGGACAAGAAGACGAAGTTGGGTGCTACCTTACTTGATGTCATTCAATCTGGTGTACAGAACCTCGATTCCGGTGTTGGTTTATATGCACCAGACGCAGAAGCCTACACTGTGTTTGCCGACCTCTTCGATCCCGTCATTGAGGATTACCACAACGGCTTCAAGGTAACGGACAAACAACCACCAAAGGATTTCGGTGACTTAAATACGCTGGTTGACGTTGATCCGGAAGGTAAATATGTCATTTCCACCCGTGTGCGCTGCGGCCGCAGTCTCGCCGGTTACCCATTCAACCCATGCCTAACGAAGGAGCAGTACGAGGAAATGGAGTCACGTGTGCGGGAACAACTGAGCACAATGACAGATGATCTGCAAGGTACTTATTATCCGCTTTCTGGCATGACGAAAGAAACACAACAGCAGCTAATTGATGACCACTTCCTCTTCAAGGAGGGCGATCGTTTCCTGCAAGCTGCCCGCGCATGCGAGTATTGGCCGACTGGTCGTGGTATCTACCATAACAATGACAAGACATTCCTCGTGTGGGTGAATGAAGAGGACCACCTGCGTATCATTTCCATGCAGAAGGGCGGGAACTTGAAGGAGGTCTTCGGCCGTCTTGTGAAGGCAGTGAACATCATTGAAAAGAAGGTGGAGTTTTCTCGTGATGACCGACTTGGTTTCCTGACGTTCTGCCCCTCGAACCTCGGCACGACGATCCGCGCAAGTGTGCACATCAAATTACCGAAACTTGGTGCTGATCGCGCTAAACTTGAGGAGGTTGCTGCAAAATATAACCTGCAGGTACGTGGGACAGCTGGTGAGCACTCTGACAGCCCTGACGGAATTTATGATATCAGCAACAAGCGCCGCCTCGGCCTATCGGAGTATGAAGCCGTAAAGGAAATGCAAGACGGTATCCTTGAGCTCATCAAACTGGAGAAGTCGAAGTAGTGCGTTTTCTTTTTCCTGATGGAACTGAAATGTACAGTTGGTTGAAAGGGAGACTCATGTTAGGAACATTCTTATGTATCTATGTATCCATAACAGGTGGGAAAGGAAGAAACAAATGGGTGAAAATGTCCGTTGTCCCTCTGCTTCGTCAGCCTGTATTAATTGATACGTGCTGATATCTCTTCTTTCTAAATCGTACTTTTTTGGAAGTGTCGGAAGTGTGAGAAGTTATTGGTGCTTTCAGGTACACCCACGCAACTGTAAGTGCTGGTGAGTAGATGCAAAGAAATATATGATTGGTTTTTGTATATGTGTGAAAATAAGGAGACTAGGGAAGTTGAAAGAGAGAGGAAAGATGCTCTGCTGCTGTCTGTTACTCGCGTTTTTTTTGCTAAAACTTTTTTCACTGAAAGTGGCTTTGAAGGCTGCTTCGTTGTTCACGCTTATGCGTTAACGCAAGCACGCGTGCTCATATCATATTAAGCAATATAATATATATGTATGTGAGTGTGTGTTTGTGTGTGTAAGCGACAAAAAGTGACTTTCTGATATCCTTCGTTTTTGACTCGTTACTGTTAGGAACCGAGAGCCTTTTCTTCATTTTCTGTTGACGGCTTTTTTTTTCTCTCCCCTTTTTTCCTTGTTTGTATGCACCTCTGCGATCCCAACATGTATTCAACCCCTCCGTGTGTGTTTGTGTGTTCCCACCCATTTGATATGTATTTCGTCTTCTGCTGGTTTTATTTATTTATGTGCTTATTTTTTTTTTTTGTTCGATGGGAAATAACTGGGTGATGGAGAGAGTGAAAAAGAGGTGATGAATGGTTAGTTTGTTTGTCTTTCTTTTTTTTTTTTGTGAGGGAAGGGAAAGGGAAGCAATTTTTTCTCCTGCTTCCTATTTTGTTTATTTTGATAAAACGCCTTTTTTTTATTCCAGTGTCTGCTTCGTTCTTTGATTCATCAAATTAATCGGTGGTTGCGAGCATGTAGGCCTTTGGGCACTGCTCCCTCTGCCACCTGTTCTTTCATTTCACCCTTGTGCGTATTTTCTTCTTTACATCCTTTCGCTTTTCTTTTTTTTTCCCCCCCCCTCTTTATTATTTTATTTTTATGGTTTCGTTATATGCTGCTTCGCCGTCACAATTGCTTAATTGATTGTTTCTGTGTAGAAAACAGTACCTAAGTTCGAAAACTATCATCCCTTCTAAACCACAATCGCGTCCACACGATCTGCACTGTAAAGCAGCAGGCCGACGGAGAATAAGAAACGAAAAAGCAAAAAAAAAAATAAAAGAGTATTCAGTGAGTGATACAAATAAGAAATGCCGGATTCACCTGAAACTGGAAGAGCACCAATAAACCTCGAGGGTGAACTCTGCATGGAGAGGGTAGTGAACTACACTTGGGAGAACTTGGCCTTTCAGGTGCCCGCGAAGGACAGTGATGGGCGTAAGATAAAAAAAACGCTGATCCACAAGATGAGTGGGACGGCTTTGGGAGGGCGGGTCCTCGCAATCATGGGGCCATCCGGTGCCGGAAAAACTACATTGATGAGCGCCATCACGGGAAAACTGCACGGCACAGAAAAGAACCTTGAAGGATGTTGCTTCCTTAACAATGCGATATTCACAGATCGGTACAGGGCGGTCGTGTCTTTTGTGGCGCAGGATGATATTGTCATGGCCATGGACACACCGTATGAAGCCACTTACTTTGCATGCCGCGTACGTCTCGGGTTGGGGCCTCGCGAATCAGAAGTCCTTGTGAATGAAGTCATTAACCGTCTGCACCTTGTAGAGTGCCAGGACACCGTGTTGGGTATTCCAGGACTTGTAAAGGGTGTGTCGGGTGGTGAACGGAAACGAGCTAATGTGGCCACGGCTCTCGTGGCAAACCCCTGTGTTATTGTGTTGGATGAACCAACCACTGGCCTCGACTCCGTCAACGCCCTTCGCGTGGGTCAGATGCTTCAAGACCTCGCAAAGAAGGAGAAGCGAACTGTTATCGCAACCGTTCACTCACCATCTTCTGAGCTCGTAGAGACATTCGATGACCTATTATTACTCTCTGAGGGTCATGTGGTATATCATGGACCGAGGGAGGAGGCCACAGCATACTTCGCATCTATCGGTCATCAGGTGCCCCCGCGGACAAATCCCTGTGAGTACTTCATGGAACTCCTTCAGCTTCCGAAGGAGGAGTTAGAGGTGTTGTGGCGGGCGTGGGAACTTTATCTGACGACGCCAGCCGCGAGCACGAATCCCTGCCTGTTAAAGGTGTCGGGCCCCATTACGGAGAGAGACCCCTACCTGGAAGACCATCTAAAGAAAAAAGGATCCAGCTGGATTGTCCAACTGGTTGAACTTACGAAACGCTCCTATCGAATGTATCCCCGCCACCCAAGCGCTGTCTTTGTTCGACTCGTGCAGACACTCTTCGTTGGTATTCTGATGGCCCTTTTCTATTTTCGGATTACTTTGGATCAAAATGGCGTGAAGGATCGTCTCGGTGTTCTACATATGGTGTTAATTAATGGCATGTTTTCGTCCGCAATGTACGGCGCCGCTGCTTACCCACCGGAACGTGCTGTGTATCTTCAGGAGCAATCCACCGACTCGTACAATGCGCTGACTTACGTGCTCGCAAAGTTTATCGCTGAGACGGCGTTTCAGGTTGCGTTCCCCACGGCGTTCGCTCTAATCACCTACTTTACGATCGGGTTTTACGCTTCATTTTCCGCCTTTATGGTGCACTGGTTTCTTTTGGTGCAGTTAGCCCTCACAGCGTATGCCTTTGGTCTCGCCTTCGCAACGTTCTTCAAGTCCATCAACACAACCTACGCGCTGCTTCCTGTTGTGTTTCTCCCGCTCATTATAGTAACCGGGTTGTACGCCAACACAGAACGGTTGCACCCCTATTGGTCGTGGTTGATCGTCATTTCTTTCCCTCGTCACGCCTACCTTGGTGTCGTTATCAATGAGTTCAGCAGACTTGAAAAGATTTGTGACCCACCTGACCTTCACTGCCGCTATCCCGATGGTCAATCTGTCATTGAGTTCTTTAATTTTGACAGTTGGAGTTGGTGGAAGTCCATTGTCGTGCTCCTGGCGTATCAAGCTGTGCTTATCATCATTACATTTGTGTCCCTGCTCATTCAGGGGAAGCGAAGCAGAGGACGTTTAGTATTCAGGAAGAATCTTGACTCCCGTAGCGACCCTGCTCAGACCGCTGCTTGCGCTGGTGAAACGGAAGAGGGGAAGTGAGAAACCGATTAACTTACTGGCTAGGAACTTTTTCGTTTGTGCGGAGGTGGCTCGGGGTGTTGATGTGGGAAGAGAGAGGGAAAGACAGTTCGGGAAAGGCTCAAACCCTCGTCACCCAGTCTTCCATTTTAATTTGTGTGATGCCCATTTCCGTCAGTTGCCCGTGTGATGGAGCGCTGGAAGCTCTCTCGCATGCGGGAGCAAGCAGTTATATATCTGTATATATGTCCATCTACTTGATAAAACGGCCAGGGACTACTGCAGTTCTGCAGTGCGTGGGGTCTTTGGGCTAAGCTTTAAGTTTCTATTATGGCACAGACAACTGGTAAAACGTGCGGATATATATATATATATATATATATGTTAATATATATTAATGTACATAGAAAATACTTCAGGTTGGCTATGGTTGCTGTATTGTTTTATCGTTTCGCTCCGTTTTCGTAATCTTCATTATTACTCTTTGGACAGGGGCTGTGCACCCCGTGAATGAGGAAAGTGCAGTTATACATCCCCACCCCCCTCACACCAAGCAAGATACCGAAAGAACAAATAATTTTTACACGATGACGGAGGTTTGAATGCTGACACTGTTGCACCACTTCTTCAGTACCCTTACCACAGTGGTTCCTTTCGGTATGTCTGTTTTCTACTGTTCATATATTTGTTTCGTTTATGTTTCGCGGAGGTGTATTTAGCGTGCATCTGTTTGACTCATGCGCGTCTCATAGCCTATTTCTTCCTCCAATATTCATCCGCGGCTCATCTGAAGTTTCACCTCATTTTATTCATTTATTTTTTTTCACTTCAATATCATAACATAAGATGTAACATGTTACATTACGTTCTGTATTGTTATTATTAGGACGCTAGTGAAGGGGAAGAGATGGGAAAGAAGTTGTGTGCCTACGGTAATGCATAAAAGAGAGGGGGGAAGGAACGGTTCTTTAAATTTCCCCCCTTTCTTCTTTACTCTGTTCCTATGTGTCAGGCCCCCCCTTTTTTTTTACGTCGCTTACCTACTTGTTTATCTTTATTATCATGTTTCCTTTTCTCAAGGCAGAAAGTTGTAGGAAGAGGGAAGCAAAGGGGGAGGAAAATGGGTGAGGCGCATTTATTAGAAATATGTTTAAAAACTTCACCCATTTAGTATGATTGTTTATTAGTAAACGTTTGTTTGTGAGGTTTGTTGAGTACTAATCATTTATACATCCATCTATTTGATTACTTATTTATTTTGTTTTTCCCCCTTCTCTTCCAAAGTTTGTGCTTGTGAGGAAGCAAAGAAATAAATAGAATTGAGGTTACGGCAACGTGTGTATTTGTCTATGTTTTTACATTTGTTCCCAAAATTTATCACCTCTTTCCCCCATATCATCAGCAGCGCGCTGGTGTTGTGAATTGGTGTGGTGTCACCAAGTAATATAAACTGGTTTGCGTTGCTTCTCCTTCCGGTCGGTATTCTGTTGTTCGCAAAAAATTAAATAAATAAATGGGGGAATATGTGAGGACACGAGGAGAACGGCACGCAATGCCGTTACGGACGAGATATGCCCCCTGTTTCGTTTTTTTTTATTTTTCGTTCACTTCACTTTTGTGCTTCCAGCATCTTTCCATGCATTACATCTTGATACATGTGCCGACGTAGATACATATGTGCATTCACCAGTGCGTTTGTGTTCCGTCGTTGCTATTCACATTCTGTTTTCATCTGAACTTTTAAAGGGGTGAGAGTGACACTTCTGAAAGTAATAAGTGGTTTTTTTTTTTTTTGTGGGGGGAGGGAATGAGGTCGACATTACCCTCTGCTCGTAGCGAAATTGCTCAGGCGCGCAAGGAGTTTTGGATAGCTCCCAGAGGGCACCTTGCCATCAATCGTCTCAAGCCCACGGAGGTGCCGCAGAGTTTGTCCGTAATTGTGGCGACGAGTGTAGATGAGGTTCAACCTGTTGCATTCACTCGGCCTGTTGCATCCTTAGTTCCCAATGATACGAAAAGCACCAGGATACACGGAATTGGGGCAAGAGGGGGCTCGGGGAGGCATGGAGCCATCCCTCCTCTTTTCAAGGCTCAAATATACGTTTGGAAAGACACCACAATCCGGGAAATATTCGAAGAGGTTCTACGGTCGACTCCAGCTGCAGCACTAGTGTTGTTGCCGCCGTCTTCTAGAAAGTCAGGGGAGATTGCATCCCATACTAATGATGATATGAGCCCTGATGTCTCCGCGGAGGACGGGACTCACAAATGCGATAGTTATAAGCTGAATGGTCGCGATGGTACTGAGGACAGGAGGTACGGCGATGAGGCAAATGGCGAACATCCGGCTAAACGCGTGTGCACGGAAGCGCAAAGAGGTAATATGGAAATGGGAACACATAAGGGAGGCGCTGCATCATTTTCTGCTGGTCACCATAGTGAAAGCGGCCGTCGGCCTGCCGCACCCGCTGCAAAAGTGTGTGTTTTTCATGTCTACGCAAACGTTGACAGAAGGGTGCAGGTGCAGAGCATGACGGTTCTGCGCACAGATAAGCCCTCCTTTCACACGGGAGATTTCTTAACAATGAAGGAACTCCGTACAACTCGTGGCGCTGAGAGGGGTTGGAGATCAGGTGATTTGCTAGTATTTGCGCCTTCCGTACAGCATTACTGCCCGCCGTAATCTCTATCTAGCAGTTGTGGGGGGAAATTGCTTACAGTTTCACTGATTGAAAGATTGCGACCGAATGGATAAAAACAGTTAATGTGGAATCATTTTTTTAGTGCCACTAAATGGTTGGAAGGTGATCTGAAGAGAGCCTAGGCTGTTTCGGGAGTGCGCACTTGCTTGTTCCTTTGGTAATAGGGAACATTAATGCTTTTCTAAGAAGAATATTGTAATTGTCGTGGACACGTGGCCCTTGGCACCTGCATATACTCTTCCCGACAATGCTCTACGGGGATCGCGTGGTTATTGTTTGATACGATGTAGCCCCTGCTCTACTCGACTTTAAAATGTCTTTCTGCGGAAACGCAGTTGCGTGCACACAGTGTCGTCTCTTCCTTCGTGATGTGCCCTTTTGTTGTCATGGATGTTGTTGATTTCATACCTCTATCACCACTCCCGCTCTTCTACGTTTGAAAGGTAATAGCTACATACATTCTCGTTAGGCGTCTTAACTGTATTAACCAACACTATATACGAGTGTATATATCCTTATATTATATTGCACCATATCCTATATACATATATTGGATTGACGTGCGATTGTCCCAACGCTCCATACCAATGGCTGAGTATGACATTAATTTGGAGGAAGCGCTTGGTGCGGCAATAGAGGCAGCTCGTAAAGCAGGTGGTATCATGTGGGACTTCTACCAGTACCGCCGGGAAACCATTGCAACCATAGCGCCAAAAATGCAAAAAGATGCCTCTGACAGTGTTGATGTGTCGTCAGGCACCGAAGCGGTGAATCCCAGCGTCTCTCAGCTCCTTGACATAAAGGCCAAAACTTCAACCACAGATCTTGTCACATATTACGACAAACTTTGCGATGAAGCGATAATGAATGTTCTTCAGCAATACTCGTCAACGGTTGAAAACCAGAAGCGCGGAGCAGGTTACACTTCGTTTCGCTTCGGTTTTATTACGGAAGAAATATGCCCTGATAAGCAACTGGAAGACGTACCGACTTGGATTGTTGATCCCATTGATGGCACTATGTCGTTTGTGCATGGGTCGTGCGACTGCTGCGTGAGTATTGGACTCACCATAAAGAAGGAAACGGTCCTTGCGGTGATTTATTGCCCGTTCCTCCCCTCTATAAACAAAAATCCCCCAGGGCCGACCTCCTCTGGCGTCTACGCTGGTGAGATGTACACTGCCATTCGAGGCCAAGGGGCCTTTCTCAATGGCAGACGCATAGTCGTGCAGACGGACACTACTCAAGATGCGGCTATGGTGGTCTTTGGCTACCCAATGCGTCCCGTGCTATCGGCAGAGGAACGGGAGAAAAATAGCAACGACCTGGAGAAAGCCAGAAAGGAAAAGCACTGCCAAATGTTAGATGCTGCAGCACATATTCGAAAGAAGCTTGCCATGTGTCCAGTCCAGGGACTGCGCAGTTACGGCGCCTGTGCACTCATTTTAGCTTTTGTTGCTTCGGGTCGGATTGACCTCTACATGGAGCCCTCCGGCAAGATATGGGACGTCTGTGCAGGGAACCTTCTGGTCACTGAGGCGGGGGGTGTCGTGAAAAATATATGGGGGGATGAGTTCGAAATGGAGCGGACAACAACAATCATCGCAGGTGCAAACGAGAAGCTCGTGTCTTTTGCCGCAGAAATCTGCAATGAGGTGAGCTATGGAAGATTTTGGCTGTAGATTGGAGCCGGCCCCATAAAGGTTCTTTTGTCATGTATCATCCTCCGTACGAAATCACACCAGCATTAACGAAAGCAAAACGGTTAGATCGTTTGCCGCCATTTCCATTTCTCATATATGTTGCTCTCAATAAACGCTTGCACTCCCATGCTAGGAGGAGAGTGAATACGGTACTAGAAAGACACACCTTCACGAACATCAAGATAACGAACTAGGGAAATCATCAGAAACTACTCGACGATTGAGCAACAAGACAACGAGAAAGATGTCTGCCACCTTAAGTATAGCTTGTCTTTGTCCACAATGAATACAAAGGACAGACTAGACAACATAAGAACACTCAAAACGACAATAATGCTGAGCGTGGCATCTCCATTACTTTTTCGAATCGATTATACCCACAATGTTATAATTCACCGCAAAATGCTCGAGCCAATAGCATTACATTAACAAACGACAAAAATCCTCAAAATGAAGAAAAATGAGGTATTAACGAGTTTCCTCTTGTTGCGCTTCTACCGATATATGTTTGCCGTAATGCTTTAATGAATTCCACCGCGGGAGTTACACGCAGTATCATTATGGACTGCGCTCGCAGGGAGAACCGTGCGATGTGGGCTGCATTCGAGTGTTTTGTTTCTTTCATGTGGTCGGCAAGTTCTGTAATGGGCGGATACATTGCTAGTGCGAAGGGATATAAGTATACATTTGTCATCACTGCCCTAATTCACTTTATTGCTATGTTTGTATTGGTGCCGGCCATATCTGGTGTGCGGCAGTTGGATAGGCGCGGCAAGGTTTTGCGGTAATTGAGTTTGTGTTGTTGGGATGGTTCAGTATTCTGCTGACCATTTGCTGTACGTTTGTGTTTTTGTCGACATAGTTTTTCGTTATGTGTAGTTTGCTGCAAGTTAGGAAGTTGAGTCATCTAGGAGAGTACGCATTTTGCCCGTATGTGGAATTGGTATCTTAATTGAGAATATAACGTCTCCAGTTGTGGGATATATATATATATATGTATATATATTCTACATGCATATCTAATTCACAAACAATGCGTCACCTTGAGGTGGCTGTTCACTACGAACTTTGTTACGCTTGGTTCCTCAATTTTTGGGTTGGACTCACCACTCATTGTGATCGGCTACGTTGTGGTACCCGGTTTATTGACTCTCTGCCTCTAGTGGCACATTATTAACTGTGCATGCCACTGTGCTTTTCGCCCTTATTTGCTCCCTTTACGGTGGCCAATTTATATTTAACTTCTTCTTCATTTTGAGTGCCTTATTTGCTGTCATCACTCTTTAATTTTATATTTGGGCTGATTCTTATAACCTTGTCACTACTATTTATGCATACCCTTGTATCTTACGTTAGATCACACTTCTTACCTATGAGCAGCACAGACAATGATATCGTTGAGGAGCCCCGCAGTTTCCGGAAGGAATTAGAGAACAGTAACGTTAGGGGTGTGTTGTTGTTTGTATTCATTGATGGTGCTGCGTCCTCCATATGGTCTTCCCAACCGTACCAGGTGATGGTCAGTCGCCTTGCAGGTGATACTGCGGTTGGTTGGGTATCCGCTGCCGCTGGAGTCGCACAAATCGTTGGCGCATTGATAGCTGGTGGTGTTCGCAATGTGCCCCGTCAAGTCATCTGCCGCCTCAGCGCCTTTTGTGGTTTGGTTGCTGTGATCATGTCAGTTTATGGTATTACAACCCAAGATATAATGATATATTACTTTGCTTCTGCGCTGTGGGGCATGTATGGAGGGATGGCGTTCACGGGGACTGAAGCGCTGTTTGCTGACAGTGTTGAATCAGGAAAGCGCGGCTTCGTGTACAACCTGAAGTGGATCAATGAAACAACAAGCTCATGCGTTGGCTCCCTTATCCTGCTTATCATGACACTCTACCTTGGAAACGACTGGGATACAAATGTCTTGAAGATTCTCATGTATACCGGTCTTGCCGTTCACCCCACCGCTTTCTTTGCTTTACTCGGCATGAAAGACAAAAACATTCTCCACGTTGATGATGGGTGTGAAGATTGCGAGCAATTCGCATCGGAAGCAAGCCAACGTCGACTGACTGATGGTGACTCATCAACCAAACCTTTACTGGGAGGAACTAAGGATATAATCGAAGAGGACGGCTGGGATGAAGAATCTGAGGAAGAGGAAAGAAATTGCTGTGACTACCTCTGTACTGGGGTCACATCCTCCTGGCAATGGCTCTTCACTGTGTCAGCTTTACCGTTTTTGCTCGCGTTGGGTAATTTGCTTATTTCCGTTGGCTCTGGAGTCACAATGCAATACATTTCCCTTTATTTTATAAAAGAACGACACGTAACTCCTATTATGTTTTTCATTACAAACATTGCTGTCAATATCTGTATCGCGCTTTCTTCCACGATGGTGCGTTATCTCAGCGAGCATCACCTTGATCGTGTGAGTGCCACCATACTCGTACGCACACTTAGTGCATCACTGTTACTAACAATGGGTGTGATTGAACTTCCTCTTGTTGCGCTTCTACCGATATATGTTTGCCGTAATGCTTTAATGAATTCCACCGCGGGAGTTACACGCAGTATCATTATGGACTGCGCTCGCAGGGAGAACCGTGCGATGTGGGCTGCATTCGAGTGTTTTGTTTCTTTCATGTGGTCGGCAAGTTCTGTAATGGGCGGATACATTGCTAGTGCGAAGGGATATAAGTATACATTTGTCATCACTGCCCTAATTCACTTTATTGCTATGTTTGTATTGGTGCCGGCCATATCTGGTGTGCGGCAGTTGGATAGGCGCGGCAAGGTTTTGCGGTAATTGAGTTTGTGTTGTTGGGATGGTTCAGTATTCTGCTGACCATTTGCTGTACGTTTGTGTTTTTGTCGACATAGTTTTTCGTTATGTGTAGTTTGCTGCAAGTTAGGAAGTTGAGTCATCTAGGAGAGTACGCATTTTGCCCGTATGTGGAATTGGTATCTTAATTGAGAATATAACGTCTCCAGTTGTGGGATATATATATATATATGTATATATATTCTACATGCATATCTAATTCACAAACAATGCGTCACCTTGAGGTGGCTGTTCACTACGAACTTTGTTACGCTTGGTTCCTCAATTTTTGGGTTGGACTCACCACTCATTGTGATCGGCTACGTTGTGGTACCCGGTTTATTGACTCTCTGCCTCTAGTGGCACATTATTAACTGTGCATGCCACTGTGCTTTTCGCCCTTATTTGCTCCCTTTACGGTGGCCAATTTATATTTAACTTCTTCTTCATTTTGAGTGCCTTATTTGCTGTCATCACTCTTTAATTTTATATTTGGGCTGATTCTTATAACCTTGTCACTACTATTTATGCATACCCTTGTATCTTACGTTAGATCACACTTCTTACCTATGAGCAGCACAGACAATGATATCGTTGAGGAGCCCCGCAGTTTCCGGAAGGAATTAGAGAACAGTAACGTTAGGGGTGTGTTGTTGTTTGTATTCATTGATGGTGCTGCGTCCTCCATATGGTCTTCCCAACCGTACCAGGTGATGGTCAGTCGCCTTGCAGGTGATACTGCGGTTGGTTGGGTATCCGCTGCCGCTGGAGTCGCACAAATCGTTGGCGCATTGATAGCTGGTGGTGTTCGCAATGTGCCCCGTCAAGTCATCTGCCGCCTCAGCGCCTTTTGTGGTTTGGTTGCTGTGATCATGTCAGTTTATGGTATTACAACCCAAGATATAATGATATATTACTTTGCTTCTGCGCTGTGGGGCATGTATGGAGGGATGGCGTTCACGGGGACTGAAGCGCTGTTTGCTGACAGTGTTGAATCAGGAAAGCGCGGCTTCGTGTACAACCTGAAGTGGATCAATGAAACAACAAGCTCATGCGTTGGCTCCCTTATCCTGCTTATCATGACACTCTACCTTGGAAACGACTGGGATACAAATGTCTTGAAGATTCTCATGTATACCGGTCTTGCCGTTCACCCCACCGCTTTCTTTGCTTTACTCGGCATGAAAGACAAAAACATTCTCCACGTTGATGATGGGTGTGAAGATTGCGAGCAATTCGCATCGGAAGCAAGCCAACGTCGACTGACTGATGGTGACTCATCAACCAAACCTTTACTGGGAGGAACTAAGGATATAATCGAAGAGGACGGCTGGGATGAAGAATCTGAGGAAGAGGAAAGAAATTGCTGTGACTACCTCTGTACTGGGGTCACATCCTCCTGGCAATGGCTCTTCACTGTGTCAGCTTTACCGTTTTTGCTCGCGTTGGGTAATTTGCTTATTTCCGTTGGCTCTGGAGTCACAATGCAATACATTTCCCTTTATTTTATAAAAGAACGACACGTAACTCCTATTATGTTTTTCATTACAAACATTGCTGTCAATATCTGTATCGCGCTTTCTTCCACGATGGTGCGTTATCTCAGCGAGCATCACCTTGATCGTGTGAGTGCCACCATACTCGTACGCACACTTAGTGCGTTTTTCATGCTGATAATGGGTATGGCTGAACTTCCTCTTGTTGCGCTTCTACCGATATATGTTTGCCGTAATGCTTTAATGAATTCCACCGCGGGAGTTACACGCAGTATCATTATGGACTGCGCTCGCAGGGAGAACCGTGCGATGTGGGCTGCATTCGAGTGTTTTGTTTCTTTCATGTGGTCGGCAAGTTCTGTAATGGGCGGATACATTGCTAGTGCGAAGGGATATAAGTATACATTTGTCATCACTGCCCTAATTCACTTTATTGCTATGTTTGTATTGGTGCCGGCCATATCTGGTGTGCGGCAGTTGGACAGACACGCAAAAGCGAAATCACGAACTTGAGTGGCATTGGTGAGGGAATGTTGTTTGTTGCTTTGTTGGTGTCGTATCTGCAACTCATATTTGGGAATGCGTGGGATCAGGAGCGATTGCCATGGGTCTTTGCTTTGGAAAAGATCTCTTTTTTTTTTGTTGATTGCTTACTTGTACTACGTGTTGGTAGAACGGGCGCTTACGGGACTACATGCACTACTCAATATTCACCATTGGTAAGTTCCTTGGTCAGTGCCTGTTATTTTCAAATCTTTTTTTTCTTTTTTCGTTTTTCAATGGGGGTAATAAGTAGACGGTAACATTCATCCTTGTATTATCTGTGAGTGCCTGTCTGGCGTGTGTGGCCTCCATTTGGTTGAATAATTGTAGGTTCCCTTCTATGTGTCGCTGGCGTTTGCCACTGATTTTATTACCCTTTTCCGCTCTTATCTGCTGTTGCGGCCGTTATACCTCTGCTCCCAGTACCCTATTTTTCTTGGTGGGGGAAGCCGCTGTATTGGCGTGATGCATTATATATGCAGATGCACTGTCTAATCTCCGCGTTTTGTCCTTTCTGTGTTGTCCCTGTCCATGCTTAGTTGGTTTTCCTCCTGGCTCTCCTTTGTTATTTGTCGTTCAATTTTAATAGGCGATTCTGCATTCTTTGATGTCATGTGGGAAGCCCACGGACAATAATTCCAGGCTTGGTGGCGGTTGCGATGAAGGTGCCCCCGATTTTTCCTCACAGCAAGTAACGGATAGGCATTTGCATGGCTACATCGCTATGGCGCTGCCTCTTGTTCATGTTCTGCGGGAGCAACACACGTTGCGTGCCGAGGCAATTGCTCGCCAAATTACGGAGAAGTGGGGTGGTGAAGCAACTGCCGTGGAAAACTTGTTAAAACTTTTGGAGGAATACAATGCGGAAACGGGTAGCAATGTTGATGATACTTCCAGTCGTAGCACTAACTCGAGCCGGGAAGGTAGCACAGATGATGATGATTCCTTAAGCGAAGACTGTGAAGATGCGTACTCGGGTGACGAGTGTAATGGAAGTACCCTGCAAACCCTACATGATGTTGTTGAGCGTGTGCGATCATTGGAGTCTTATACACATTCTCTTCCTGAGGCTGTTCGCGAGCCATCAACTGTTGCCGAGGCCGCAGAACCGCCGGTATTGCACGGAGATGATGGAGAGGAGTGTGAAGAGGAGTGTGAAGAGGAGAGACGACTATTAGAAGACATAGACCGCGCTGTGAAGCGAGAAATGGATAGATTGTCGATAATCAGGAAACATCGGTGAGGAACATGTACAGGCGTCAAAGGGTTATGCATATAATAGTTATGTTAGGGGGCTGTGTACGATCAACAAACTTATGCTCATCAGAAGAGGATAGTGAAATCGTTTGTGGAAACCGACTGCAACCTACGGAACCCACTGGCGGACGCAGAAGGGAGTTGTATGTGCGATGCTGAGCCGCGCGTTTCTCATCTTTCCACATATTTTTAAAGAGAATATATACGATATGATGACGTTGCTTTTCTCGTCGGTCCCATAGCTTTGTGATATCAAACCATGTTTCATTTCCCAGAGATGCTGATGGTGAAGTGGCCGCGAACAGCAAAGAAGCGTGAGTGGCGTGTGCTGATCGGCGGGTAATGGCCCAGACATGGTCTGCCTCCAGCCATGCACTGTTTGTTGGATCATGCAACCCACTATCCTGCCGATTTTATTAAATTTCGTGCATCTGTCTGCCGTTGCTGTCACAAGCACCCATATTTACCCTACCTCTGTTCTACCTTACCAGTGGCGAGATACTAGCTAAACCTGCGCTAAGGGGGGGAATTGGGCACCACAGTTCTCACCTCCGCGACCTCACCGTGCGTGGGGTGGGTGAACGGCGGTTGTACCCTGCTTCTCTACCCGTAGCGAAAAGGCAAGGAAAAGGGAGGGTAAAGACGGGGGGACTGCGCAGTGAGGTAGCAACCAAACGACTGAGGTGAAAACGAGTTCAACAGAATTACACCAAAGAGATGATTCTCCGGGGACGGTTAAGCGCCGCCCTAATACTTTCTAGTTACAGGACGGTAGTGACACCAGTCGCTCCACCACGCTACGTTCGTCGTCGAATACGGGAAAGTATGGTTCGCCATGTTCTAACCGCAGCACAACCCTTGACAGTGAGTGATCTCATAGATCTTGTGCGAGGAACTTGTGATGTTGAAGGTTACGCGTCAGCCCACCGTGAAGAACAAGGTGACGCCAGTTTTCCGAATTCATCATCTGATGAGCAACCCCCAACGCACGCGGTCGGGACAGAGAAAGAGAGGCAAGTTAGACATCTCACCAACTTTCTGGTAGCCAACACTCCCGAACAGGGTGACACTTCGTCATCATCATACAAGAAGCAATCAAACTACTTGATAGAATCAACGGTTCGACTTCTGCTCGCCGTTGACCCCCAGTTTCGCGTTTCGGTGGGAGGGTATGTGTGCTACCCCAATTTGCCATCGATGATCATTGCATCAACGAATGTTGAACGTAACGAATCATGGGTGCGGTCGATGCGCTCTCTTGTGCGTGCGGAGGAGGCCGCACATAGGACTACCGTGGACTGTAATGACAACAGAACCACACGACGTATCGTCTCTGCACGAGCAGAAGAGGGTGCGCCCTCCCGGGGGTGGAGCTATATTGTAAGTCTTTGGTGCATGTTGGATCCCCTTTCGGAAACTCCGGAGGAAAATGATGTGGGGCGAAGGGATCTCAAGCAAGATACACAATGCTCTAAAAGAAACGCGAGTCGCGGAGGGGGCTCCTTCTCCGAACACCTTGCCGAGCTCTGGATTAAAACATATGACTCGAAGGAACTGCCCCCTCTTTTATGTGAAGGCTCACCGACGGGTGGTTGGCCTGGGGCTCGTCCTTGCGAGTTCCGTGAGTGTACTGAGGGAAACGATGCGCTTCGACGCTGGTGCGCCGAGACGCGTGAGGGATATGTGAACGACTTACTCTTGGCGAAGGCGGTTCTCGCGCCAGCGGCGAAGACGCTTTTGCAACAGGTTAATTTTCACATGGCGTATTTGTTCAACCTCATTGTAGGTGTGCCTATTACATTGGGGCGGTTGTCAGCCCTTGTGCAGTGGGAAAGCCATCCGTTTGCAATGCACTACCGCTCGTTTCTTCATTTCGTCGTTCTGTTTACTGGTTGCTCTGCAGTCCTGCAAATGGAGCGCTATGAAATGCGACGGCGAGAGGTGCAAAAACGGTGGAGAAGTTTGCTATGGGTTCAGGTGCACGAGGAGTGGGAGCGCCAGCGGCAACAGCAGCTGGTGGGCCGTTTTGCCTCGCGCACACTCGTAGATGAGGCACACGCTAATACACGTACCGGGCAGGTTGAAGCGGCTTTGGCGAATGTAAGTGGCACTAGTGACGATTATGGTGATATAGGTGGTACTCCGAGAGTTTCTCTGGGCGCAGAGCATTACCGATTCTGGGTAACCAGTACTAGTGGCCCATCTGTGAGTCCGAAGTTTGCGGACGTGTGTCGATGTGTTTTCCTTATGCCGTCGGCGGGTATGGCACCGGTGGACGTGACAACGCGAAGTCCCTCTGAGGTGATGGACGACCTTGCGGCTATGGAGCAACGAAACGGTGAAGAAAAGGGAGGCACGGTGAATGATATCGTCGTGTTTGCTGCTACTCCCTTTGTGCTCGAGCAGCGAATATGTCGTCTTGTAAGACTGTGGTGGTTACTTGAGGGACAGCGCACATCCCAAGACCGCACGAATGATGTTGTTATTACTATACGGCGGCTCTCCCAGCTTTGTTTGTGGGAACACGAGTACGGCAATCCAGCTGCGTCACGCATGATGCTCCACTACCTTCAATCTTCCGAACATACAGAGGGCGTCATAAAGCTGGTGCCACCACCTGAACAGTCAGTGACAAAGCCTGATAGTGTTGACACTGCCGGGCAGTGGTTGGTAGTTGTTTCTCGGGCAAAGAAGACGGGAAAGAAGAGCGCGGAAATTGACGGTTCTTGACCACAGGAGTGAGTGCGTGTCCTTTGAGAGCGCAGAACGGATATCAGTCATCTGCCTATGGCGCGTCTCCCACGATTGATCGCTGTCGCACGTGTAGTTCGATGTATCACCCAGACACTCGTTTCCTCTATTTAGATTCCATGTTTCGGTGATTGCAATATGGCGGTCTTTCTTTAACCCGCCTTCCATTATATCGCGTGACTCACGGTTCTGCAATGGCCTCCGGTTTGGATTCAATCAAGATGGTTTCTGCTTCCCGAATTGAGAATGTGTAAACGTATTTTCTAAGTTTGTATGAATATATAACGGAGGAAGATATGCTACACCACCCCCACTGTTGGTTGATGTTTTGTAGCAGCGCCCTTTATGCGGAGAGACCTTCTGGTATGCAGTTGCTACGTCCAGCATGCTCGGGTAATGCGAAATTTTTTGTGCGTTGGAGCCAGCTTATCGTGTGTGTGCAGTGCCGCTGTACCTAGCTACGGATTGCGGTTCGGTTAAATGTGGTTGCATGCACGCGGTTACGTCCAGTGACGGGAAGCCCCATTGGTTATTGCGGGTAGCAAGCGGTGAAATAGTCACCTTAGCGATTATCACTGTGCGCGTGAGCCACGTGTGCATTTGTGTTGCGCGGCATGCTTTGTCATCTTTTACTCCTTGGCAATAGTGTGAGTGACGGGCGTTACCGCACTTGCTGTTCGTTTAAAAAGTGACAAGTACGGACGTGCGTTTTTGTGGTGTGCTGCAACACCTCTGTTATTTTCCTAAAAATAGAAGTTGTCAACAGATGATGCAAGTAAAGTATTCGAGGTTTCGTGTCGCCACGTAACGCTCTTCACTTCCTTCGGTTGCCAATTCCACATTCGTGCATTTGGTGTTCCTCCTTTTTAACTAGACACATCACACCCCAGGCAATAACCTAAAAAGATGGTAGGCTCCAGCTTTTCCTCACGGCACGAAAGGCGAGATATGTCCCCTTATAGTACACGGGAAAATTTGGAGGCCGCACCGGTCCCACAACGGTGGTCACTGCTGTTTGTACACAGACATATGTGGCGCACAAAGCGTAGGAAAGTGGAAGAAAATAATGTGGGAGGCCTGCACTTGACACCATCCCTTGAGTTGGAGGAGATAACGGATGACGGTGATGTATGTTTACGGTGTTCGCAAGAGGAAGGGACCGAAAGGGACAATAGTAGCGAGAATGAACGGAGCTCTTCACCTGTGCCGGTACCACTCAATTCTGTTAACCCTCAGTTTCGACAAGCGGACGGAGCTGCACTGCCCGACGGTGACGTCGATACTTTGGGAATTTTACCGTCGCTGGCGCACCCAGTGGTGTTAGGGAAAGTCTTGGATGCTATTGAACTTGTGGCAAAGCATGTACAACATCTACACTGCACGAAATGCCCGCTTTGCGGGCCGCCGAAGCCGCCAACTTGGTGGTCCACCCCGCGCGCAAGAAGGCGTCTGAGAAGGGAGGATAACCAAGTTGGGATACGCAGCAGAGCTGACTGGGAAGCCGGGGAAACCTCACACAACAAAGAAAATATCTCTTCACCGTCATCTTTGATCGGAGCAGTACCACAGCGCAGCACGGTAGCGGCGTCTAGCACTTGCTGTAGTCACAAAGATGATGTGCGGCGCGCACACGTCCTTTCCAAAGCTGAACAATTTCTTCAACACATATATGACAGACGGAACCGGTTAATCGCGTCGCGGCCACTGATGTACGCTGTACCTGCCGAATCCCATGTGCTTTGGCGGGAGTGCTCCCAACTTGGTGGCGTTGCACTACTGGAGGCACTTCTTCTGGGGTTCACATCACAGGAAGTAACGTAATACATATATACATCGAGGGCAGCATACCTTGTGAAACTCATGACTGGTGCCATATTCCTGCATCTCTCTTTCTGCGACTTTCATAACTGATGGCACTATGAACATCGTCTTTTTTCATCACATTCAGCTTCTGTGCTGCCTTTTAGTGTGTCCACTCAATTTTTTTGAATTCATTTTGCGCTGTTCTGGGCCTTTACGGATAGTAAGTTAAATTCAGTGACTAAGGTAAACCCTACAGGGAGCTTGTTTATCATTTATTTATCTTACTACACCAGTTTATACAAGCTCATACACACTTTCTCTCCACCTTCCTTATTTCTTTGTTAATTTCCCCACCGAGCTATATACTCCGCAGCATAAAGTGTCAGGTTCAAATAGCTGCCAGTTTTTGGCGTCTGTGGAAAGCGAACGATGAAGTCATCTGATCATGACGAAGAGGGCTTAGTCGATTTATTTGCCGCGGGTGACGAAGTAGAACCCGAATACACAATTGAACAAATGATTATCGATCGCCAGGAGTTGAGTCGTGAAGGGGAGACAGCTTGTGGCTTCACTCCGCTTTTCGACCGCTTCGACAATCCGACAAAGCGTGAGGAAGGTGTGGAAACGTCCCCCAAGTTGCCTTTACGGCCGATGCAAGTGTACTTCCGCAATAAGCGACACAGCCTTTGGGGTCATAAACTATGGAACGCGGCACGTTATTTTGTAAAGCGGATAGACAGCGGTATGATCGATGTGCGCGGGAAAACTGTGTTGGAACTGGGGGCGGGACTTGGTGTACCATCTCTCGCAGCATTCCGCAACGGCGCACGGTGCGTTGTAGTGACGGACTATCCGGACGAGTCGCTGATGGAGATATTGAGAATGAATACCGAAACAAATTGTACGTTGGACCAATTGGACCCTACTGCCGCAGAGTTTCTTAGGCAGGAAGCGGTTCGGTTGAAATCTGCGTATATGTCTGTTCACAAAGGACAGGAAACAGGGAAGGGTGATGATCGGGAAGGAAAAGGTGTTCCATTGAATTCGCGGTGTGTCGTTCAGCCTCTACTGTGGGGTAACACTGATCATATTCGTGAAGCCCTCAAGCACACTAGTGGCACGGGCTTTGACGTGCTATTACTCTCCGACATTCTCTTTAACCATGTTTGTAACGATGACCTCGCGGGTACTGTTGTTCAGTTACTTCAACGTAGTCCAAAAGCGGCGGCGTACTGTGCCTTCTCCCACCACCGCGCGCACAGACAGGTGGAAGACTTGATGTTCTTTGATATATGTGCATCACGCGGCCTTTTGTGCGAGCAGATTGATGAGGAGGATTACCCTCTCATGTTCCCCGACGACCGTGGCCCGGAGGAGATACGGCGGCCGGTGAAGGTGTATAAGTTGTCACATCGGTTTGATGCGGCAGGTGTGCCGCTGGAGCCGGGGCAGGAAACGTATGATGTGGTAGTGCAGGGCACGGGCATGGTGGAGTGCTTTCTTGCCGCTGCACTTGCACGCAGTGGGGTGCGTGTGTTACAATGCGATGCCCAAGGTGAATATGGCGGACCGTTCAAAACACTGACGGTTCAACAGTTGCGAAAATATATTCTACAACCGCCCAACGACTCAGGTGATGGATCAAGCCCATCTGATGGCTACGCAGGTGGGAGCCAGCAGGTTAGTAGCAGGGGAAGTAATAAAGATCCGAGTGGTGTTGGGAACAATAACGGCAATGGGGACGAAAACACCTCGACCATATCGGTGGATTTAATGGATACACTCGATGTCCGAACGCAGCACCGCTTTCTGCTTGACCTCCTCCCTGTACACTACTTCTCTAAGGGTGATACCGTTCGAAAGTTTGTGGAGTCGGACATGGCACGGCATGCTGAATTTCAATGTTGCAGTAGTTTTGCCTTTTTGTTTCGGTGTGGTGAGACTGACGAAAGCTGTGCATTCCGACTGCAAAGCGTTCCGCTGACGCGGGCACAAGTATTCTCTGCTGATCATATTGGACTGATGCAAAAGCGTCGTTTAATGAAATTTGTGAAGGATGTGGCTGCCCCACTCGCCGAACACCTGCATGCCCGGACAGCTGCTCTGGGTGAGGAAGAGCCCGGGCACACCGATGTGCAAGAGGTGGGAGAGCTTTTCCAGCAAGAGGTTTCCCAACATCCCAACGAAACACTTAGCGAGTTGCTGCGCCGGAAGTACGCTGTTGATGAGACGACATTAAATATTGTGACGCTTCTGGGGCAGTTGGAGACCTCATCTGAGCCCTGTATGCTGCGCGCTGTAGACCTGGTGCGCCAAGTATTAACATCTATTGGGGCTTACGGGGGTTCAACACCTTTTCTTGTGCCTTTGTATGGCGCCTCAGAGGTACCACAAAACATGTGTCGTATCGCAGCCGTATGGAATGCTGTGTTCGTGTTACGTCGGAGTGTAAGCCGTGTCTTGAAGGGTCTTGATACACCGACAGTGGAAATGAGCAACCGACAACATGTGAAGGCTAAAGTTGTGGTCGTACCCCGTGCGTTGGCCTCCAAGTTCGCTTCGGTGTCTGGCGCTAATGATGCTAATGATGAGAATATAACACGTTTCTCTCGGGTTGTCATCGTAGCTAAGAAACCGCTGGTGACGTGGAAAGCGCTATCTTCCTCCGGGTGCTGTGAAGAAGAGGTAACCACAGCAACTGAAGGTTTGGAGGGAACGGCCAAGACATCTAGCGTAGAGGGGATCCCGCCGTTGGTGTTCGCGCTGTGCCAGGCTCAACCCGGTGTGGTCGTTCATGTTCAACAGCAAAGCGCATCGTCCGAACAGGCGCCCAAAGAAGGCAATGCCGTTGTCGTACATTTCACTGTAAACAACTGCCAAATGAGCGCCAAGCAACTGCACAGATTCGTCGAGGAGTCCTTCATAGCATCTGCTGCTTCAGCTGGTGAAGACTGTGTTGTGCTGGATAAAGATGCAATACTCTTTTTCGCTTCCTTCGTACTGGATGAACGAGAGGAAGCACTCCGTGGGGTTGCCCATGGCGCCTGGGATTTCCTGGCTAGTGAAACGGAGAAGGCCCATCCCTTTGCTGTGGAGGAGTATCGCAAACGCCAGAAGAAAAGCAAATGCGATTTAGTCGAATTCGATGATGACGGCGTGCTAATTGTTCCGGTGCCCACGCTCCTACAGAATCTTATGGACGATGGAGCCTACCTGAAGGAAGCGCAGCAGGCGTATGAGACCGTGGTGGCACGACTTCAGATGCAGATGAAGGAGGAGGAGGAGGAGGGTGACAAAACCAAACAATACGTGTTTCTCGAGCCCCTACCACCCGTTCCCTCAGTAAGTTCCCGATAAGTGGTATGACGGAAACCGGAGCAAAATCACTATTCAAGAAAAAGAAAAAAGGGGCGCCGTCTCTCCATCGGGAGTGTAATCAAGGGGAATGTCACGGCGCGCAATGGTCACAGTGGTGAAGTGACCATACAACACTTGAGCAAGTGGTTGCCTTTGGAGGGCAACAAAGGCAAATAACAATGTCTTACCAAATAATACATACATGTCTAACGTTAACTGTGCTCTGCTCCGCTGGAAACGGCGGATCTGCCCTTTGCTATCGGTGTTATTTTCCTTCCTGCGATATGTGGCTGCGCGCGTGCACACAAGAACGTAATATCTGCCGTATTCCCTGTGCTTCATGGATGCTTTACCTCCTGTTTCTTCTCACATTTATGTGCCCACTACCCATCTGCAATCAAGCAACCAATTTGACTGAGGAATTAAATTTGCTACGCTGTAGCGATTGGTTTGCGTACGCGTATGCGCTTAGGGATATGTTATACGACCGCAGCATAGCGAGGGTTTTCATCGTTTTGGCAACGCTTTTGTATGTTTACTACGTTGTGTGGATCGGTGTTACACCCTTTATTGTGTCGTCCCACTTCACGCAGAATTTTTTTCCTCCCCGTGAGTATGGCATATTCGTTGCTGCTGCTGTGATGACGCTTATGCTGGGCGTCACTGTCACGTTGGCGTCTGTACGAACCATATTGTGGGCCGGGGCGGTGGGTCCGGAGGAAAGCGGGTGAAACGAGGTTTGATTGAAAGGGTTGTTTGCTTTGTGTGGTGGTACGCATGCACCTATTTGAACTAATAGCGGGGTAAATAGGTGGGTGCACTTCTGTTGCCTGAGCTCCCAGTGCCGTTTTACTACACGGCCTTTATTGTTGCTATTATTGCTATTGTTCACTTCTGCGCACTGCATGTTGTTGCTTCATGAGGGGGGGGGTGACATTCTGGTAGTGCAGCGTGGTTTGCTGGAGTTGTGGTGACACGATTATATTTTTACGGTTTCTGGTACTGCTTTATCTGTTAGGTCTTTCCTTTCTTTGCATTATCTTATTTTCGTGTACTCTTCTGCTGTTTGTTGGGTTTTATTTCCTAACCAAATGGGCTGTTTCTTGAAACTTTGTCTGTGCACTTCTCCCGCACGCACTGTTCTGATCTGACTGTAAAATTCTGCTCCGTCGTGTGGTTCACAGGACCGTGAAATAAACCAGATTACATACGCATATACCTAACGGTGATTGTACGTCATTTGGCACAGCAGACAAGTAACGCTTTTAAAAGGTACAGCGGGGTGGTAGGTATTTTAACAAAGAAGAAACGAGAACACGGCATCAAACATACTTGTGTCACCTGCTTAATGGTGTCCCGGGTATTCAGTGCGTATGCGGAGTGGGTCCGTAGGAACGCCGACAATGTGGCCTCCATGGAGCGGTTTACGCACATGCTCACGATTATCCTTATGAGCCCTAACAACATGTTAAAACACGAGATAGGGAACACCATCGTTAACATACAGAACTTCTCTAACCACGCTATCATTTCTTCTGCTGGAAGAAAACTAAGTGTTGCGGAGCAGATATCTATTGTAGGACAAATTATTCGGAAAGCGGAATGCCTACTTGAGTTGCTACTACGCCGTTACCGAGGACATAGGACAGCATGGAACTTCTTGTTGATTCTGCAGCTCCTGAAGTGCTTCCTAAACCTGGTTGCGCACCAACAAATGTGTCTTCTGCCTTCCATATGGCAAGCTTTGCGACGCCAGCTCCGGCGCCTTATCACGTTTCCAAAAAAACTACTCGGGCCATCAGGTGTATCGAGTGGTAACTCTGGTGCCGCCTTATCCAATTTACCCCAGAGCAGTCAAGCAGCGGAACGGACTACACCACTCGTTATTCCACGTGTGGTTGCCACCCGTATGTTCAGGGACCGGAGTTCCGAAACTGTGGGTGAGGATGCCGATTTCTCTGAAGCTGGAAAGGGCAGTAACAGCGGCGGGGGTAATCCCGATGTGTTGCCATGCACGGCGTATGATGTGCTGGGTGCTGTTGTGGATTTTTTGTTGTTGTTGCGCCCACTCTTTTTGTTGTACTGCGCCCGGTCTGCGTTCCCGACTACTGCTATGGATGCTTGCTCCCAAATAGCCTCAGAGGTAGAAGACACAACCCTCGATGATGGACCACGGGATAGCAATGTTACCGACAAAAAGTCCGATTACGGCAGCTTCTTTTCTGTGAAGTCGTTGATAGCAGATGGTCTCAAGGAATCGCTTCTGGGAAATTGGAGTGTCTGGACCCTTTTCTTAGGTCTAGATGTGATTTTTGCAGCCTTGGCTCGTTACATTTTCCATTACCGTAAGCCCATTGTGTGCATCAACAGGGATGCTAGAAACTACAGCGGCGTCGGCAGTAATGATGGTAGGCAAATTGCACATGACGGCGAAGTGCCATCTCCGGAGTTGAGTGGCGTCAATTCAGCGGCAGAGCCCGACACCGTCGTCTCCCGTGACAGCCTCCGCGTGCAACAAACGATGCATAATTTAGTTTGCTGTTTCCTTCGTGATCCTTTCTTCGGTTCTGTGCTGCGGAGGTTCATTTACGACAACTTCATTATCGGACGAATTAACGGTATACCACTGGTGGGATCACTCCTCGCGCTGCATGTTGCCTCTTTCCTCTGCAGGCAACACTACTCGTTCATGTACTCTATCGGAGAGTGAATGCAAGGACGATCATGTGGAGGTTGGAAGGAGTCGCTACCTTGTATGCATACACAAATTTTAAACGAACAAAAGTAAATGAATGCATCTCTTTTTGGTGCTGAGTTGGGTGAAGAAGCAATATGAAAAGATGATGTGACGGGGAAAGCTACCGGCAGCTCCGATAAGTGAGTGGGGTGCTGTTCTAAGCAATGAGAAAGAAATGTACGGAACAACTCGTGGCCATTCCCCCCCCCCCAGGACGTGGAGAATTCGAAATCCCTCTGTTTCATTCTATTTAAAATGCTAAACAGAAAGAGGGTAGTAACTGCTTACACGCGTGGAGTTCTGCCTAACTACTGGGCATAGGCGCTGCAGTAACTATCCGTTCGCGGTTCACATTCACGCTCACGTATGTCTAAAATTGGTGGCGGTATTACAATCCTGCAACTTCTTTCTTTTCGTCCCCCTTTTGCATTTTTTGTGCAACTTTACGAATTTCACAACGGAAAGCAAAGAATATATACATATATACGAGAGCGCGAGAAGGCCGCGCAAACTTTGGGGGGAGAGAAGCAAACGGGTGCTATTAAGAGGGCATTGTTGGGGTCTCCGTGTTCTACACGTCCTTACTCCAGGTGAAGTGAGTGACGGGAAAGAAGAAAGGGGAAGGAAAACATGATCGCTGCGGGCAATGAAAGCGCAATGCCAGAAACTGCGGAGGAACGCGTGGTGGAAGCAGTGCGTGCATTTCACAGTGATTTGTGCAGCGGGTTAACGGCTCGGGCAATTCACGAGTCTTCGAGCAACGCCACGGTTGCACTGCAACAGCTCACCGAGCTGCATAGCCGCACAGTGGAAGACTTGAACGACCAGATTGACAGACTCCAGAAGCAACTATTTGAAGCAGTTGAAGTTATTGAAAAACTTGGAGCCCAATTCGCTAGAAACGAGGACGAAAAGTCGACAGATGACCAACGTTCTTTTACTGTTGATGTTTTAAGCATCTCCCATGGACTGGAAAGCGAAGTGGAGGTAGGTCAGCAAAATACTGAACACGCGTGCGAACGGGGTAGGGAATACCGACCGTCCAGAGAAGAGTTGTCGTCGGACGCATTCGCCACTGCTAAAAGTGGTAGCAGCCTCAGGGACACTGGTGTAATGGATGACGAAACAGCGGATCCCTCTCTTCTTAGAGACTTGTGGCGTGGACGCAGGACACTGCAGCAACAACAACAACAGCAGACTTGGCTTGTGGACCAGATCAAGGAGCTGACATCACTTCTGGAGAAGGTGGTGAAGGAAAACGCTGTGTACAGACGGGAGTTAAAGCTACTCCATGCCACGTCAGTCCCTCTCGAGGAACACAAGAAGTTGCTTGAAGAGCGAGACAGGCTTCTCCACGACTGCAGTAGTATTAGGATTGAGCTTCAGCGTCTACATGAAGAGGTAGAGGCAACGTTTGACTCCGCGCATGGAGCACACCGGCGGCAACGAGATTTTGTAAGCAGTTGTGCAACTGCGAGTAGTCTTTCTGAATACAAGGGGGAGGGTTCATTCCCGCTACAAATGCGAGAGCCAGAAGGGCTGGTGCATTCACTGACTACACCGCTCGAAGGAGGGGAGAGTAATGACCCAGGTGCCCAATTCGCTGGCGGTTGCCACTCCGGGTTCGATGATGGTGCTCTTCTTCACACTGGACTCTGGAAAACGGCCATGCGGGAGCTTGAGCAGCAGGCGGCACTCGCAGCTTCTCAGCTCTCAGCCGCTGGCCGGCTGCGCGAGTTAGACGATCGTGTCGCAGAGCTGACGAGGGAACTGGATGAACTACGCGCCTCGTACAAGGAACTCGCGGCAGAGGATAAGTGTGTTCGTGAAGATTGTGAGCAACTAACGTTCCGTAATGCTGTTCTGTCGCAGCAAGTAGCGTCACTACTTGTGCGGGTGGAGCGGCAATGCCGCAGCATACATCGGCTGTCGCGGCAACACGATGAACAGAAAGAGGAAATAGAAACGCTGTCCGAATCGGAAGAACTTACCGATCGCGGAAGGGATGTGGGAAAAGTTCGGCACCGTGCGGACCGGGGTCGCACTGCCGCAGCTGCGCGAGCGCTGCTCGAGCGGCGGAGCGCCGTGATGGGCCAGTCGCCGCTCCCCTCAACCCCCACAGCGGGGAGAGGAACGGATTGTGGTGTTAGTCATGTTCTTGATGTAATGTTGCCTCAACTAGAGCCTCTGCAAGTTGAGGGTGGGCTTCGCTCAGCTGTTGGTGTGTTTGCCCGGGGACCTCGCCGGTCGGTGCACCTTCGGAACCTCGGTTCACCTCCGGTCACCCTTGAGAACACGCAACCCCCAAGGCTCCCACCATGCGAGGAACTAAGCGGCGTAGCCCTTGGACGGCCCTCCGGATACGCAACTGTTTATCCTTCCCAACTGAAGGGCCAGACAGGTCCCAGCAGTGTGAACAGCAAGGGCTCTTTTTATTCAGAGACTTCAGCAGCATCCGGACTAGTCGTTAGCGAGGACGAGGAAGAGAACAAGCGATTTGTTGAACTTTTGCGTGAGGACGAGAATCTGGAACGGTTCTCCATCAATTCTGTGAAGGACTTACTAAAGCGCAACCAGGAACTGTTGAAGCAACTGTATATAATGACACAGCGCGCAGATAGCGTCCCCAAGCAGACTTCAAGTGAGGTTGCGGCCGAGGAAGGAGAAAAGAGCCGCAGCACCTCAGATACAGAAGCAGCAGTGCCACTGCAAAGAAGTAACCGCAAGCGGCGGAGAGAAAGCACATCATTTTCTGGCGAGGAAGTTAGGGAGCAAAGTGGGAAGCTGCAGAGGTCATGTGAAGAAGTGGGATCTCCGGACCAAGCGGTAAACGACTCGTATGTGCAGTTGGAGCGACACGTCCACGAGCATATTGATGCAGTGCTAAGAAGCCATGAGGCGCAGTTAACCCTCACGGACAAGGGGCTGGCGTCATCGCTCATTCACGTAATCGAGCTAGGTCGGGAGTTCAATACAAGTGCTGGAAACAAGCACTTTGAAAACTGGGTGGATGTCACTGCTAAGGATAACATCATTACCTCTCTCGTTAGGCTATGTTTGCAACAGGGAATCCGTGCTGCAGATCAGGCTATTGCACTTGCTGCGGCGCAGCAATCGATCGATATACCCTCAATGAAGGATTGTTGGTGCGAGGCCCAGCGTGTACTGAAACAATCCGCCAGGGAACTTCAATCCGCCGTCTCCCAACTTCAGCGGGACAACCCTGCAATAACGGTGGTGGAGGGAATAAGCAGTGCGTCTGTAAGTGCATCTGAAAAAGAAGCGGATGAGGCGCAGCTGTTGCAGAGCATCACACAACTTCTGCGAACAGCTTCTCTGAGAGAACATACTGTTCAGCGTGTACTAAGATTGGCAGCGCGGCGTATGCGTGCAACACGGCGAGCCTGCGACGTTTCTAAATCCGCGCCGTTGCAGCCGTGCGAAGACACACAGGAACAATGTGACCAGCCGGCCAGGGACAAAACCAATGAGACGCATGATGTCCCGTTCGGTGATACTGACGATGACTGGGACAGCGACAGTGACGGTGACGATGGGCCTCGCCAGCTTCGATTACAAGTTGATGCAGCACATGCTCAGTATCAGAAATTGCTGGCGGCACACCATGAGGAACGAAAGCAACACACTGTACTACTAGACAGAATGTGGCGTCTTGAGGAAGAGATGGTTGCCGCCAGGCGTCAGCGGGAGGAGGCACTAGAAAGTATGGCAACGATGATGAAACGTGAAGACTACGAGGCAACAGTTGCCGCACTAGACAATGCAAACGCGACGGTGGAGATGTTGGAAGAACGTGTGAAGCAGCAGAGTGCAGTCCAAGGGCTCCAGCAACAAGAGCTGGAGCGCTGCAAGCAGGAACGCGAGGAGGATGTGCGTCGTCACGCCGAAGAAGCCGCACAGAGGGCTGCTCAGTTTGCCCACAAGGATGAAATCATAGCGCATTACGCGTCGCAGCAACAGCAGTTGGAGCAGCGCATCAGTGACTTGCAGACGGCAAACCACCAACTGGAGGCGCAGGTACAACAAGGACAATGCGTGATCAATGCGAAGGAAGAGGAGGTGACAGAGTTACAGAAAAAACTGTGCCGGGCAGAACTTGCGCTGCTAGAGCAGGAATGCACACAAGGGCTGCTTCTCACCATGTTTCCTGGTGATGAATTCCTCGAAAAGAACAGTAACCTCATTCACGAGCAAAGACGTGAGAAGGAAGTCTTGACGCAACAGGTGGCTTTACTGAAGGTAGAGCTTGACACTGCCCGTCAAGACATGACGGAACAGCGACTACAGCTACAGCAGGCAGTGCAGATGCGACAGGAGGCGGAACTGCTTCTTCAAGAGTTGGCTCTGGGACATAAAAGAACAGTTGAGGATCCTTTAGACGCGTCGAGCACACAAACCCCTTGTGCGGCCATGGCCTCTGAAACATACCAGGCGGAACTCGAGTCATTGCGGCGTGCTAATGCATTACTTTTAGTAGAAAAACAGGGGTGGGAAGAGCGGGAGGAACTCCTTCGAAGGCAACTCGACGCGTTGGGTCGTAACCCGGTCAGCGAAACTGCCCGGCGCTACGGGTTGCAGGGAACACAGTCATTTGAGGAGCAACTTGAGCAAATGCAAGTGCGTTGTGCCGAGTTGCAACAAAAGCTTGAAGAAGCGGAGGCTCTTCGGATCACGCTGAAGGAACTGACGGAGGAAAAGGTCCATTTGGCCTCCCAACTGGATGAGTTACAAACCGTTCTCTCCGAGCAGCGAGAAACTAACAAAGCCCTCGAGAGGGAGATAAAGAAGGTCCATGAACGACTTGTGGAGAAGGAGGAGTCACACGATGCGGTGAAGATAACACTGGCAGAAAAGGAAGAAATGATCAACAACATCAGCGATGCGATTCGCTCACTGGAGGCTCAAATTAAGAATTTGGACAGGTCTGTGAGCGAAACGGAAAAGGAACGAGACAAGCTGCTGCAAGATAATGTGAAACTTATTGAAAGTGTGAAAGCGCTAACGGAGGCTGTGAAAAAGAAGGAGGCGGAGCGGAAGGCGGCTCAAGCGGCGTTGGCACAAGGACTGGCAAGTGCTTCTGCCTCGTCTCAACGACGAAGAGGTCGCACTTCCGGTGGGGCAGGTGGTCCCACTCCCGTTTCCATTACTGGCTCGCTTGGATTGAAGCCATCGTAGTCGTGACGACGGGCACACACCCAAACATATATATATATATATACATTATCTATTATATGGAAGCGCTACTGAATCAATAGTTGAGTAAATCCACCGCTAGAAGAAACATTGTATTCCATTTAGGCACGAAGTCACTGCCTCATACCCCCCCCCTTCGTGCTTCGTAAGCACGCTAAGCGCAGATGGTATTTGTAATCTTCAACTACCCTTATTTTCGACGATAGAAGTCCTCCTATGATCGCTAATTTCACCCTTTTTTTTTTCATTGTCAGATAACATACACAGATATTTTTTTTATTCAATTTAAGGGGCATCGGTGGGTCGACATCAATAGGGATCAAAGTTATCTTTTTCTAGTTTCAGTGAGTGTAAAAGTTGAAGGCAGGGAAAAAGAAGGAAGACTGCAAGAAGAAACCATGACACTGGAGGGCAGCATCAGCGACTGGGAGGTCATCGATGAGTCGGAAGAATCATTCGATGAAACTGCGGATGAACAAACAAATGGCCGTTGCGCAAATGTTGTTGTTGTTGGATATGGCAACAATGATTGTGACGACGATGAAAACACTGGCAAGCTTTTGTCATCGACGGATCCCTTTAGTTTAGCAGGCACTCCTCGTGAGCGCAGTAATCTAAAAGATGAGGAGGAAACCCGGCGGCAGAGAAATGCTGTAAGGATGGCGGATCTGAACACGAACGCCACCACTGAAGTGGATAACGAAACACATGATGAATTAGCTGAAATAAAAGAGCTTTGTGCGGTGCAGCAGGAACAACTGAAGCGGCAGGCTGAGGAAATACGTGAACTGAAGGAACGCCTCAATGAGAGGGCAATGCATTCAGAAGAGCGCACTAGAATTATTGAGGCGCAGAGTAAGAGGATCGGTTGTCTTCTTAGGGTGGTAGAGCGACTAAAAAGCCGAGAGTCCAGTAAAGTTTTCTACCAAGATGAGGAAAATGCTGAATTGCAAATGGGGCTCGAGCATTTGAAAGTTGGCACGAATAATTCTCACCACCGCGCACCAATGTTTAATACAGCCCCGTCACAGCGAAGGGCTTTGATATTTGAATGTCGCAAGCAGCCGAGCGATTGGGAAACGCCGATTGGCGAAGGGGCCTAAGGAGCCAAACAAATTGATAAAGTGCGAGTGTTTCGTGCCAGCACGAAAAATGGGTTCCGGAAGGGGAGCTTCATAGGAGCGTAAAGTGTTTTCCCATTTCCCATGTGTATGTACGAAATCAATTATAAGTTGTGTGGGAAAACTGTAGTAGAAGAGGAAAACGAGAAGATTTGGAGGAAAGTTTCGTTAAGCCAAAACAAGAAAGAGGTGGAAAAAGAAAACAGTAATTTTTTAATCTCTTTATTTCATTATTGAAAGGATTTCTGCCTTTTAATTTCCCTCTGTCCTTTCTTTTTTCCTTTGGTTCTTGCTTTACCGTATGAACAAACTCCACAAACAGGAAGTAGAGATGAAAAAGAGGAAAGTATTGTAGTAATAATAGCACAACGAAACAAAATAAGAAGCAGAAAACTTTCTTCGAAGGCGAATGTAAGGGGAAGAAGCAAAAATACCGTAAAAGAAAAATAGCGACCGATGATAGAAAGGGGGAGGAACAGGGCACAAAGCACATGGTTTTGACTTGGTGAAGCGAAGTGAAACTTGACGGTTTGGTGAACGTTCTCGTTTTCATTTTCCGCGTGCATGCGTTTGGGTGTGCTTGCATTTTGATTCGTTTTTTTCTTTTTTTTTTGTACAAATAAACTATACATATGCGAAGGTACGCATGTCCTCCGTGAGTTCGGCTGCGGTCAAGAGTGCGTTGAAGGGTCGATGGTGTGTCAAGCGTTCCCCCTGGATCGTTTATTAACGTTTTGTTGTCACTAAATTTACCCTACTTTTTTCTTCCTCCTTTCCTAATGTTAAGAGGTTTGATCACCACCTATTTTTTTTTCTACTTCACATATATATGTATATCGGTGTGTGTTAGCTAATATATGGGTATTTGCTTGCTTTATTATTATCATCATCATTATATATATATATATATATATATATTCTGGTTAACTGTGGAGTGGTGCGGTCCACGCGCACACAGAAATGCCACTCATTTTGCTCCTTCATCCTTTTTTTTGTTTAATTAACAGCCACGACACTCACCAGAATTTTATGTTTCCACATCTTGTTTACTTGTTGTTTTTTATGATTTTGGAGTTCGTTGATTCCTCCACTGTAACTTATCACCGCGGCACCACTGCCCGACATATAACCGTTGAGCGAAGGGAGGAGGAAAATAGGAACGAAAAAGTACATCTCATGGCTTACTTATGCGCCTTACTACATATTGGTGTTTATGACTCATTGGGCTTCGTTCCTCATTCCTTTCTCTTCTCTTTTTTCTCTCTTCTAGTTTTAAGTGTAGTTTTTTTTTGTCATTTATGTCTCGTTCTGTTTCTTCTTTTCCTTCACGCAACTTCTCACGACTCCTGAGTGAGGTGTGATGCTTGTCATTTATTTAAATAAACTTCTTGTGGCAGAAAATGGGAAGATGTGAGTGGCCTTTTTACTCCGGCTGCTTTGAAGAGGGTCACTTAAGTTGGCTCGGATGCAGCGAAAGAAGAAATTTCTGAGGACAAGTGACGCCGTGATGGCGACATGTGTTAGGAATATGGTGTTGTTGTTTGTTTGCCCCTTTTCATTTGACGAACATTAAGTTTCATTTTATTCTTGGGAGATGGGGGGGGGGGGGGTGGATTTCGATTGCGTTCAGCTGTAGGGACCTCAGGTCCTGAGCGTATTTTGCCAGTCCTGACTAATATAATATTCGCACAATTAAGCATACGTATTACGTATATCTCAGCTGCTGTAGTCGTCCTGCTATTACTTTTGCTTTGCGTTTTGTTTCCCTCTCACATATAAAATACAATTACCATCGTTGTCAAAATTGGAACGCACTACACGACTCGTTGAGAACCTTTGTCGTAGCTGCCGCGGTCAATCGTGCTGCAGTAACTGTTTTTTTTTTCTACCCCTGACATGTCAGTGAGCGGTGTGTTCAGCAAAGGCCGTGGCATTGGTCACGAGGCGGCCACCTCCATCCTTCGTTATATTCCACGTGCACGTGTACCATGGCAGCCAAGTCGCTTTGGGCGTGAGAATCTCACAGCCGCGGATATGGCGCGACTCTGGAGTCGGGGCCGATACCGTGACGGGCCTGGCAATTACAACAGCGGATACTGCACAGAGCGCACGCATGTGCTCGAAGAAAACACTGTGTCAATCATACCGAGGCGGGAATTGGAAAAATATATGCCGGACATTACAATCGGCCCGAAGGCATTAGTTACACCAGTTTCATTGATGAATGCACGGAACGGTCATCGCGTGACGCACGACCTGTTGCATTCATACGACCCACACATTGGTCGACTTGGTAAACCGGCTGTTGTTGATCATGACAACATTACCGTGGAGGACCCCAACCGTGTTGGCCTCAATGCAGCGACACTTGACTGTAGGGGGCGCATTTATCGGTGGCTGCGCCGCGGCCCCTTCTTTCAGGTGGACAATTACTTCCGTCGGTCGGTGAAACTTAATCGAGACGGGACGCTTCCAACCGATTTTGTGCATGAGGCGCCGTTGATGCGCAAGATTATTCGGCTTGCGCACCGTGGGCATTTAAAGGCAGCGTGTGAAGAGTACCGTCGTGTAACGACAGTTCCACCCGTGGAGGTTTACCGTGCGCTAACGGCCTGCTGTGTACCGGGTGCCAAACTTGCAGATGCAGTGTCCATATTTGAGGATGGTGACTCGAAACTATTCTATGTGTCGCGAGATGGGGAAGTACTCCACAACCTCATGCGATGCGCCATTGCGGCACGGCATCGCGCGCGTATAATGTGGGTGTACAATGTAATGCGTGGTCGATTCTACGAAAACGTTGTTGTGCGCGCAGAAGTGGATCTCATATGGCGTTACCGCATTGCAATGATCGCGCTTGAATACCTGCTTGACCACGAATGCGCTGAGGAGGCGGCCGCTATTTACAGCTATCTTGTTGAAGAAGAACTGTTGCGCTGCGATGTGCACGTCCGAGTCGGTCTCCACATGCGCGAGGCAATTGCAGCGGGGAAGCCAATAACGTTGAATGACGACGTAATGAATGCTACATCGCTTGTCAGGGATGCGACGGCCGTCGCACCTGAGGTGGCCCGTGAGCTGCAACGCCGCCACGCACAGACGCTTCAAAATAGCGCTGTTGAAGCCGTGGGCGCGGAAAATGTGAGAGAGGGATCCGCCCCTTGGTCAATTCTTGGTCCCCTCACGGCTATTGGACCAACAGCGGAGGATACCATGGTTTGGTTACAGCAACACTACGGTGATGTCGATGTTATGAGTATTATGCGGTGGGCCCGTTTTAGGAAAGGGAAGGATTTGATGGCGAAGGACCGTCCACAGTATCTTGCGCGCGCCGCCGCATGGATTGAGCTCCTCAGCAAACGTAACCGTGAGATGGAAGAGGTGCCTTTGACCTACATGCGCAAATCTAAACCACTGGTGCTGGACACGAACTCTAACGTGCGGGTGGCCTGGCAAACACCGTTGATGAGAAGCGGTGGGCCACCAAGGCTGCTCGCCAGGGAGGAAGGCTACGTGTTTCACCACAGCAATAGTTCTCGCTTTGTAGAGGAAACCTACCGCCACCCGGGCGAATCATTGCAGTCACGTTACCTGGCTCTTCAACCTCTGCACACGGAGGTATCTGCAAAAGAGGACTTTCAACGGCTCTATTACCAAGCGCAGAAGCATCACAAACAACAGGAACGTTTACTTCCTGTATCAACAGCAGCGATCCCGTCTCGTATCGTACACCATTCGGTGATGAGCGCTCTGCACGGTGTAAGTGGGAAAGGTGAGCCAGCAAACCGCAGCTTGTTCACTGGTAATAGGAGTAATGACAGTCATTCCAACACTGGCGTCGCTAGTGGTACCAGCGCCTGCACCGACGGTGCGGGAAGCGCGACTCCGGAGTTTTAGGTCAGGTGTATTTGGAGTGGCGCATATTCGTGCAAGTGTAATTCACATATATGTAAACGTTGGAGGTTTTGATATATAGGGAAGGGAAACTATTTTCCTACACTCTGAGAGTGTAAGATTACGAAGGAGAAGGAAGTTACCTGGATATCTTGCGCTGGTTTTGTTCCTCCGTGTGCCACGTGATGTGGGACGGACTCTCGGGAATTGGAGCGATCGCATGTGATAAGGACAACTATCGGAGTGAGAGACTAAACCATTTCGTCCTGTTCCAGCCCCAAATTTGTTGGCGTGTGCGGGGCACTTTACTTACCGAATTTAATAACTGTGCCACATGCCCGACCAATCGTGTGCGCGAAGGTATGCCAGCTATATTCTTCATTTTTCCTTTCCTTTTTTCACTGCATTTCTCCCCGCTACTCACATGGTGTATGTACTAGGTGTGAACTGTTGAATAACTCAGCTGCTTTTTGTTTTTGGAAAGATGCTGAATCGGCACGGTACCCGACTGGATATTGGAACCCCAGAGGATGTGGCTGAGTTGGATGCTGCAGAGGCGCTCCGGCGGCAGTACGATGGTGCCCCATACCCCAATTGCCCTGGTGGTAGTTCCGTTCCCCTACAGGAAAGAGATGCGAGTTGCTTTGAGCGACATTGTTATCCTCAGTATTATTCTCATCACCCTCAACAACAGCAACAGCCGCCATCGCAGCAATGAGGGCGGAGGCGAACGCATTTATTGCAAAACTAATCTCTGCACTGGGAGGAGTGTGTAATTAGAGCGCCGGGAAGTCAATTCCTCACCTCTATAATGAGTGCGGTGGGACCATACAAACTCAAAGGGGCGAGGCGCCGATTTCCCGATACTTATGGAGAAAGTGGCTGGAGGATGGAGTTTCACGTTGCTGTGAGGCTGTAGTTGTCAAGTATTTATTGATCTTAAGGTTTGGAACCTGAGCTTAATGTGTGTGGCGGGCAGTGCCGCACGTTCCCCTACTCGTTCTGCATGACGGGCTGTCACCATCAATGGTCTCAATTTGCCCCTCCAGTTGCTTTTATACCCGTAGGATATAGGGAAGAAAAAATATATCCATCAACCGCTAGATGTGGAAATATCGCAATAGACTTGCCGCATCGGACCAGGCTGATTTCCACAGTCTGATCCCGTATGGGTGTCGTCCCTGCATGGTATCCCCGTGAGGTTTACTCTCTTCGATGCAACACTTCCTCCCCTACCCCCCCCCCTTGTCCTTCCTCTCACTCATTGGCAGTCAATGATTTACTTCCTTCCTCGATCTGATTTCCTTCGTGGGGTTCACAACGCAGCGAAAGAAACAGCCAGTATATACGTATTTGCCATGAGCTCCATTCTTACCGCGTGTATCTGAAAATGTGACTGCAATCAGTTCTTGACTCGTTTGCTCCGTTTCCACCTCCCTCCCCCCCCCCCCACAGTTGTTGGGGAAATCCTCCTGTACGTTGCGTTCGTGAAACGAAGTCGGAAAGGTTCTTATCCCTTCACTAGAGCCTTCGACGCTCGGAACTTGTTCCACACCGTGAGTTCTGAAGGTGTGACACAGGGGAAAGATATCTCTGGAGATAATTAATCCTGACTTGCTGTAGTAACCTTGGCTTCATTGTCTAATGTGGGTTGGTGTTTGCCAGATCAGCCGTGAAGTGTATGTCCTTTTCTTCCTTATCGGTTGTGAGATCAGCTATTGAGGGTGTTCAAGTCAGCTTACTCTCGGGAGAAGGCGTGCGCTTCGCTGCATATTGCTGTGGGGTGGATGATGGTTCCTGTCGGCCGGCTACTTCTCTCTTCCCTTCTGCTTCATCGCTCCAAGAGAATTTCGACAGTAAGGGACTTTAGTGTCACGGGGAACGGGAGACTGGGAATAAAAGAGAAAAAAGAGAAGGGTCTGGGTCTCAAAAGCAGTGACACACTCGAACTTGTGGTGAGGCCACACGACTACCCAGTCAATGGGGAACGCACAGGACATTCCTAATTCATTCCGCCGTACCGTGGTTTCCCTGCACTACAGGGAAAGTCCTTTTTCTGGGGATGACGATGAAGTATCGCAACTTTGCCGAACGATATTCTGCACGCGTTTAACCGCTGACGAGTTTGCTTGTTATTGGACTGCGGAAGATGTCAGGCAACTACGGCTCTACCACCCGAATCGACTCGCCACCATTTTATTATTGGCTATGAGGCAGTTGGAGGACTTTGTTGCAATCAGCAGCGACCCAAATGAAAAGTGGGGTAACGACAATCCTCTTCAGCACCCGGTGCGTAAAAGTAACTTTAGTGGCAGCGGTGCAACATCTGGAATAACGGAGGAATCCCCGCGATGGAGCGCGAAACGCAGGCCGCCAGTAGACTTCACCGCTGCAATCAACGCCCTTCGGCTCATTGCGGGGTCGCTGCCGTATTGTTTTGAAGATATCGACCTCTTGAGGGCAGTGGTGCAAAGTGACGAGGAAGAGGCATCCAAGGACGAGCTCAACGTCATCATTACCTCGCAGCGCACGCGTGAACTTATGGGAATGGACGACCGAACGGAGAGTCCACTTGCCGCGGGTTTTGCCCACCACTTCTTTGTCCAAGGTGGTAAGTGCTTCATGAACAATGAGCCAGGAGCACACCGATGTTTCTACGCTGATTTATTAGATGAAGAGAAACCTAACCCACCCACCACGCCGCTCGGTTTCCGTCTTGTCGAGCTACTGGTGAAACTTTTCTTTGTGCCCAAATTCTCACAAATGGAACCGATGAAAATGGCGCCGTCAATGATGGAGGAACTGCGGGGGAGCTTAGCTTATGACCTGAAATTGCTATCTCTGACGAGAGCGTTGGTGCCTCAAAACTTCGGTAGCACCGAGGATATTAACGAAGACGATGAGTGCTGGATGTTTTCCTTTGAGGGTACTTATGTCAAGGAAGCACGTAGCTTAGTGCTTCGCGCAATTCTACTGACCATCTCCGTACCCATATTTTACACGCCGTCATGCCTGAGCGACGCGCAAAGCAGGGAGCCCCAAGGAAATGAAAGCAGCTGCTCCCATGAGTCGTCAGGGGTGATGTATGAGGAAGTGAGTGATGTGATGCTTAGTGGGCTCTTCGACGTAAACGAGCGACCCCTGTTGGTGAAGTTTTTCGTACTCCTCCTGCATGTTGTGCGGTGCTGCCCGAAATGGCCTGTCACGGTTCCTTCTCTCCGTGGAATGTGGGCGGCGAGACCAACTCTCACAGCAGACAACGTTGACGTGCTCAGTCATTCACTTGCAATACTCGCCGCTGGTTTTTACACCGGTCCATACGTTGCTTCCCAGCGGTACGTCCATCGGGGAGAAAAACCCGTGCGGGTGCCGAGCGTTCTGTATGGAATCATGCATCAAGTGATTGGTTCGAATTTCGTTCCGTGGAAGATCTTACAGGGCACGGGACTGGAGGGAATTCCTGCTTCACCTGTTGTTGCTGATCCATATGAGGTGGGATCGTCTGGAATGGGATGTAGCAGTGCCACGAAAGAGCCGCATGATTGTGACGGTCTACCAGATTATGCAAGGAGCTTTGCCGATGGCGTGCTGGCTCTGCTGGAGGCACCTTTGATAGCAGGCAGTTCAAGCATTCCGAAACCAGAGGCACCGTGCTCATCGTTGGGTCTGCATCTAATGTTGTGGCTGTTGCAGCACAGCGAAGCAGCCATTAACGCTGTTGGACGCAAACCGCGATTATTGTTGGTTCTCGTACAGACTATTCATGTCGTCGGCACCCAATACCCGAGTTATCTTGGCGAAGGTCAAATCGCATTACTTTGCTTTCTTCGACTACTCCGGCACCAACCGTTTCTACGACTTCTATTGGAGCACCTCCCCACGGATGGAGACGCAGACCTCACACGTGAGGGAAAGGTGAACGCCACACAATTTTTGCGTGAGCTCCGAGTCGCAATGCCAACTTTACCGAATAAACTTGTTATCACGTCCAATATGAGCCCAGACAAGAGACGACAAATCGAGTGGCAGTCAGACGAGGTGCTTTGCATCCGTACATACTGTGATGTTCTTGTACTCACGCTGTGTTACGTAGTGGCGCCCGGTTCCCCTTCTTGGTTCAGTAATTTGCACAGAACGGCTGTCGAGGTGCTGCACACGCTGCAAGTATACCTTCCTAAGGCAACAGGGCGGTTCCCGCTTGACGTTCTTAGTGAACACATCGTGTTCGAGGTTGCCGGAAGTTTCAACCACATTTGTTCCCCTCGTGTACTGATGACGGGGGCTGACGCGCGGCTAGCCTGTTTTAATATGATCAAGGCGGTTTCTTTTATGCTTGAGGCAGCGATTGCACACATTAACGGTGGCAGCGGTGCAGCACTACTTAAAAATCAGGAACATGAGGATGTGGAATGCAAAGGTGGGGAAAGTAATATCGTGGCGCTTCTTTGGTTGCTGGTTACCCAAGGGGGGTTGTCAGAACTTACAAAACACATACAAACACAGTTGGACAGCAAAACCAAAGCGGCTGCTGGTGGTTCCTCTTATGCCGAGCCCTGCAGTGGCAAACTAGGTGATGGTACGGGGGTGGGAGTTTTAAAAGAACTGTTGCACAGTGATGAGTTTAACTTTCTTCGTCGTGTGACTAATGAAGTAGCTCAAAAGTTAAAGGATGCACTAGAAGATTCATCGGGAAGGGGCAATGGGACAGAGAAAACAACAGAGGTCGATATAGAACCATGCCACGAGGGGGAGAGATGGATGAAGTCAAGTGGTAAACGTCTCTGGTTTGAGCGTGATGATAAGCTTTTTCAAAAAGTGTTGGAAGTCGGTTCGAGCGTAGTAAATGAGAAAGAACAGGAACGCCGTGAGAAGGGGAGGTTGGGAGGAGAATTCGTCACTTCCCCTGTTGCGTTGCGTGAGGCGTCAGTGCCTTTTGAAGGTGCCGCTAAGCGATGGCTGCTCCGCCAGTTGTGGGTGCAGGTACATCGTCTGAACACCGGGCCACCAGTGTTTGATTTCCGCACCGCCACCATTATCCGGGAGTAATGTTTCTGGTTCACTGACCCCATATAAATCAAATTAAGTTTTTTTTTCGTTTTTTTTTTGCTCTCTTGGGTGCTGACAGCATTATTCCCTTGTGTTGTATTAAGTTAACTGTCTGTTTTCTGCTTTTTTTTTTTTGCTTCTTCTCCCGAGCGGCTAAGTTGGAGATGTGCCTTTTAGACAAGGCTTATGTGCCGATACAAAAAGTCTTCATATACCGGGTGTGCACCGGGATTGGTATTTGTTGTTACTTCCTCCCCCCGCTATGCATGAAAAAACAAAAACAAAAAAACAAAAGTAGGCATTAATCAATGAATAAATAAATAAAGGGGATATCACGGGCGAATATTGTTGCTTTCTTTTGTTTTTTTTTGGTTATCTTATGATCGCCTACAGGTTTAAGGACCAGAGACGCAGTGTCGCCACGGTTGGCACCTCAACCTCCCGTTTCCATTATCTAGCCTCCTCAAACACACATGCACATGCTGTGAAAAGGGGAGGGCGAAACAGGCGGAAAAAAAAACAATAATGCCAGGTGGAAACGGAACTTTTTAGATTTGCTTTGTTTATTATTTTGTTTTTGTTCGTTTGTGTATTTACCTCTATGCTTATTCGATGTCTTATGTTAGCCACAATTGTTGTAAATATTTTTTTGTCTTTTTCCTTCGGGTTGGGGGGGGGGGAAGGACGGTGCGGGGGTATGTGAAGAGGAAGATATGTATGTGCCGGTGTCCGTACCGTATTACCTGCTAGTGTTTTATGTCGGTCTTGTGGCGGGGTAGCGTATTTTTCTTTTTATTTTTAAGGGGGGGGAACTGAATGCTTCTTTTCTCCTTAATGTCTTGTTGTGAGTTGTTACTTCTCGTAAACATAAGTGTCTTTAATGTCGATTTTCTTCTTATTTACTTTATTTATGTTTCATTTTGGCTTTCTGATCTCATTGTATTCGATGATGTACTCTCCAATTTTTCATTATTTTTTTTTAAAAAAACTTTCCTTAGGAATCGAAGAAATTAAGATAAAGAAAAAGGAAGAAACAAGTGGTTAAAACCAACGAAAAGTAAAGGTGCAACTCTTTTGGTAATAAAGGGGATATTCAGCAGGAAATAGAACTTATTTCCTCTTGATTTGGAAAATAAAAAAAAGAAGTGAAAAGGAGGGACAGGAATCGTGTGATCTGAAGGGGAAAAGGGCCAACGGAGGCGATTGGGTAATCAGGGCAAACGCGTACCCAGACATACGCAAAGGAAAATAAAAAACACAAAACAACAGGTACCAAAGGACGGGGGCGACAACATTCCAAATATCAAAGAGGGAGAGAAAGGAGAGGAAAAAATTTTAAAGAAGGAAAGGTGTTCACAAAAGTGTATATATTATTTTAATATATACTTTGTTCGCCTTTGCAAACCAGCGATTACACCACGCGACCCATACACGTGGCAAACGAATTATTTAACTACTTAGGTCAGTACCATAGTTTGGCGAGGTCACTGAAGTATTCCTCACACGAAGAAAGGAAGAAACAGAGAAGAAAAGTGAAGGAATAAATGGGCAGTGATAGTAAATCTAGTAAGTCCAAGGACAAGAACTTCTCATCAAAGGGTAAAATTGAGAAGTATAACAAGGATGGTACCGAAACAATTTTGATCATGGGGCGTCCCTTTCGTATTGTGCAGAGGTTAAGTGAGAAGGTGCTTAACCCGGAGGCGAAAAGCTCGAAGAAAAGCAGCAAGAAAGCTAAGGATGTGTACTCCTACATTGTGGTTGTTGAAAACATTGAAGCTTTACCAATGTTTGCCAGGTATGTCGTTGTGAAGCGTACCTTTTTCAAGATAGACGAGGTGTTGTTGGCTCATCGGGAGCCTGAGATTTTGAATCGCGTTCGCGATAAGGGAATCCTGCACGTGTTCCACAGTGAAGTAACACGGAATGATGGGCGTTTGGGAACAACCGTGGCGATGGAGTACTGCCCCGGAAGTTTGGAACAGCGCCTGCAGCAGGAGACTCGGATGTTAGAAAGTGAAGTGGTACAAGTGTTGCTAGCGCTGGCTAGTGTGTTGGGCTACTTGCACTCTAGGCAGCCCCCGGTTGCACACCGTAACATTAATCCAAGCAATGTGTTAATTCACTCGGAGTCGGCAGGAGCGAGCGCATACCGCCTCTACAACTTTAGAAGTGCCATGACGGAGGCGTACCACTGCGAGAACCACGAGGAGGTAGTGGCGGCCATGGAAGACTTTGCCCGCTACACCACGGCAGGGTACCGGGCGCCTGAAATGTTAGACCCAAGTAGTCACAAGCGTATTGATGAACAGGTAGATATGTGGGCTCTTGGTGTGCTGCTGTACTACGCAATGTACCAGCGCCTGCCCTTCACGGATGCATGCTGGGGGCTGGCAAGAAAACCCAAGTTACGCTACCCCGTGGAAGCTGAAGTGTGGTACACGGGCTCACTACGCATCGTGCTTGAGCATCTTCTTGAACCAGATCCGGAGAAGAGGTGGGATGCGTTTGCTCTCATCAACTTCATGCGTTTCGACAATGACCTATGCAGACACATTGGACCCTTCTGCTTCTCGCAGACTGAGCGGCCCGAGGGATGGGAACCGCAGGACGTGAAGGTAATTGGCCGCCCAGTTCCAGCCAAAGTTCTCCCGGAGAGGCTGCGAAATACTGGCCAGTCCGACGATCCGGCTGCTGCAGCGCGTGACAACAGGGACGAAGCGGCTGCCAGCTCCGTCAAGAGCCGCACAGCGGCACAGGAGTCTGGAGATAATGATCAAATGGTTCTCAAGGCAGTAACTGCACTGAGTTCAGATACCGCTTCCACAGATCCCGAGGTGCTAGCCTACCGTGAAAAGCTCATTCGTGAACAGGAGGAGGCATGGCAAGTGGCAGAAAGCGCACACAAAAAGCGGGATAAGGAAGACAAGGATGGGACGACCTCTGGACCGGCAGATGTTGATTCATTGTTTGGTCCAACTGAAAAGAAGGAAGCTGTAAAGGAAAACAAGGCATCTGCTATTGACGACTTATTTGGTGGCATGGAGACACAACCATCACAGCCTCAAAAACCAACAACGGATGACCTCTTTGGAGGCGCCTCTACAGCTACTGCGAGCAACCAAATCCCACCCCAGGGATCCCAAGTTGGAGCTAACGACAGTTGGAAGGATGATCTCTTCGCTGCGCCACCTCAGCAACCACAAATGCAACCTCAACCGGCCTTTCCAATGGCAGCTGACAGTAGTTGGAGCACCGGAGCACCAACATCGGTGCCAATGAATCCAACCGGCGGCATGATGGGTCAACAGCAGGCCCCCATGGGATGGGGAAATGGAGCAACAACTCCGGGTTTCCAACCAATGCAAACTCCACAAATGCAACAACAAGTTCCTGGTGGATGGGGAAATGGAGCAACAGCTCCGGGTTTCCAACCAATGCAAACTCCACAAATGCAACAACAAGTTCCTGGTGGTGCCCCCGGTTTCACGGGCGGAAACGACCTATTCCAAAGGCCACAGCAGCAACAGCCACAGCAACCAGAGAAGGACCCCTTCGCCAGTCTCTTCAAGTGATGTTTTACATGACTGCAATACTGGCACAGAACAGCATCATACGCCACCCCCCCCCCCCCCAAAAAAAAAGGGGGGGGTCAGTTGGGGTACATTTTTTCTTAACAAAAAAAAAGAGAAAGGTAAAAGAAATAAAGAAATACCAACTAACAATTAAGAGAAGGAAAGGAACCCGCAGGTCATACCCTCTTTATTCCACCTCTCTTTCCTTCTGTTTTGTTCCGTTCGGTGTTTAAACCTGTTTCAACATGTTCAATTTTCTGCTGTGTCTCCCCATTCTCAATCACATCCACCTCTTTTTTTATTTTTATTTTTAGTATCAGTGTTTCATTTTTTTTTTCTTTTTTCGTTTATCATCACTTTATTATTATTATTATTACGTCCCTCCGTTGTTTGTGCTTTTTGATATACTTGCTAATGCTTTGAAGTGTGTGAGGGGAAGGGGAGGGAGGGAGAGAAAAAAGAAAAAGAAAAAAGGAAGAGGGGAGGGGAGGGGGATTTATCAAGAGAGGACAAACAAAAGGAAAGAAACGGTTTTGTTTTCTTTTTGAGAAAATAAATAAATAATGAATAACATATGTTTTATCATAACCTCCATTTGCGGATTCCAATGAAGGGCGTGGCAAAATCCATAAGGAAGAGGGTTGTGCGCATGTGTTTCTTTTTTATTATTATTTGCTTACGTTCATAAAAAGTAGAGGAATGGAATGGAAAGAGATGGGAAGTGGAGGGAATGAATGAATGAATGAACGAATTGGAAACCGAAATGATTAGAATAAAAAAGAATGAAGGAAAAAGCAGGTGGTTTACCGCCGCTCATAGACAAAGCATTTACATACGTGCATAGATACAAAAAAAAAAAAGAAATATATAAATATATATTTATATACATGTACTGGTGTGTATTAATGTTTATTTGTATGTATTTTTTTATATATTTTGGTGTGCGTACGTTTGCGTGTATGAGCGAAAGGGAGAGGGGGGAGAGCAGACCGGGACGAAAAGGGGGTGGAAATATAATGTTTACTTTTTCTTCTTCTTCTTCTTTATCTCTCTCTCTTTAAAACTTTAATTTCCGTTAAGAAAAGAGGGGAAAAAAGATAACGTGTGGGTATGAGAGTTTATTAGGAAACCGTGTGTGTGTGTTGGTCGGTTCCGTGTGTGTGTGTGTATGTATGAATGTATGTGTCTCTCTCTCTCTCTCTTGTGGCCAGCCTCATGGTGGGACCGCGCGTGGAAGAAAGAAAAAAAGAAGAGGAAAAGAGGAAAGAAACAAAACAAATAGGAAGGAAAATGAAATGAAAGAGTTTTTAGTACCCATCACTGCCTTATGGGTGGATTCGTCACTAGCCATCGTCCTGTGCACTCTTTTTTTAAAAAAAAAGATTTTTCTCTCTTCCTTTTCATCTCTTTTCATACGGGGTTATTATTGCTCCTCATTCCACACATACGCAAACAAATATATATATATCTATATATATATAATCCCTTCCTTTCACTTCACAAAGCAATTCAGGGATTCCATTTGCCATCAATGCGAACTTGCTAGGACAACATTTTCTTTTTTAAAAAAAAAAACAAATTGCAGGGGCACGTTGTGTCTGTTCGTACCGGGTTACCCCTTTTTGTTTGTCAATTATGCACAAATTTGTGCACTGCTTACGCCATACAAACATTATTATTATTATTATCATGCAGTGATTTTCTCTCTTGTCTACAAAGAAGAAGAGGCACATGTTCGTGGTTTTTTTTTCAATTTTTTTTTTGTTGTTGTGTGTTTGTATTTAACTTCGCTGTCGTGGATGCATGCGAGTTATCGTCTTGGAGGTCATAAAACGCAAGGACGGAAATAACAAAAATAAACAATACCAACGCCACAAATGCTGAAATACCGTCTTTATTCCCTTCATTTATCTTTCCCTTGTTTTTTCTTTAAAAAATTATTTTAAGTTGTTGTTGTTTTTTTCCTATAAATATATTTATTTATATTTCCTGTCGTTACGGCGGTCACGGCATTATTTGTGTGGATCGATTGTCACTCATATGTCGAGGAAAGAAAGTTGAAGGTATGAAGATGAACTGAGAGCAGAGATTGGGAAATAATAATAATAGTAATAATAATGAAAAGAAAAGAAAACTCAGAAGGCGTCATTTTGTGTAAGGTCCGGGAACTTGTATCCTTTATTATCATTATCATCATTATTATTATTATTATTATTATTATTGTGTTTTAAAAAAAAATTATATGTATTTATTTGGTTTTTTTCCTCTTTTGAAAGAAGAAAAAATACCAGAGAAAACGAAAAAAAAAAAAGGAGGACGAAGAGAAAATTCGTATTGTCAACTCACTTGCTATTTGATCTGAACGTGTGTAAGAGATGAGGAAAATGGACTTTAATGAGTCAACATATTTCAAAACTGAACAAAAGAAGAGAAAAAAAAAAAAAAAAGATGCTCGACACGATAAGGGGAGTGAAGAAGAACCAAAAGGAGGAAAAATATTTAAAAAAAAAAGAGGAGAAAAGAAACGAGAAGAGAAGAGAAGATAAAAGAATATGCGTCGGCAACAACAAAAACAACAATTTTTTTTTTAAAAAAAGGTAAAACAGCACAAAAACAAAAAAAGTGAGAAGGCTGCGTGATGGTTACTTGGGAGTCGAAAACTGCTATTGGCATGTTGCATCATTCCATTCAGTGTTACATGGACCCTGAGGTGCCACGCGCATTATTCCTATTGAAACAAATCTTTTTTTTTTTGTAGTTAATCTTATTAAATATGTGTTTTCTTTTTTTTCTTTTTTCTTTTTTTGATGTTTTTAAACACCCCTCTACACCGCGATTATTCGCGTCTTCTGATGCCTTCCAACAAGGCCTAAAAAGCTGCGCGTGTCTTTTCTGTTTGTTTTGTTTTTGTTTTTGTTTTTGTTTCTCTCTCTCTCTTTTTGCTCGTAGTGAAACAACAAATGAAACGAAATATTTGCTGGGCCTCACGTGTTTCTTTGCTATTCTTCTTTCTTTGTTTATTTGGTGTTTGTTTATGTTGTGTGGAGTTGAGACCAAAAAGAGATGAAAAGTGTGTAATCATTCTCAGCTTTCATTGCCCAGTCTCTTTCTGTTTTGTTAACGCTTTTCTTTCTTTTTTTTTTATTGACCTTCCTTAACTTTCGTTTTTATTTTATAAAAAAAAAAAAAAGAAGAAATTATATCTATCTTTCTTTCCTTTTCTCTTTTTTTTTATATCCTCTTTTCGTACAATTCCACTGCCCTTTCAATCTCTTTTACCCTTTCTTTTTCTTGTTGTTGTTCCTCTTTCCCACTTGTGTGATGATATCATATACGCTACCTATTCACAACTATTTTTTTTCTTTTTTTTCCTTCTTATTTCTCTCTTTTTTACTTTTCTTTTATTTTTTTTTATTTTAAAACAAACAAATATGCGCTGATGTCAAGTGGAGACGGAAACTGAGGTGCTAAAAGACAAGTTTTTAAACGTACCTGAAGCAACTAGTATCACTTTCTTCTCTATTTTCATAAAGAAAAAAAACATTGTAGTAGTTGACATATATACATATATACATATATCAGTCTAGCTGTTCTTTTGGGTTCTGGATAGGCAGTTAGAAGTACAAACGAATAAATTTTGTAAAAATAAAAAAAAAACAGTACAAAAGCATCGGGGGGAACGGAGCGAGTTTGCATCTTCATTCGCATAAAAATCCATTTATACGTACATATATATATATATATATATGCCAGAATCCTTGCGGTTTTATAGGATAACATTTATCTCCTTTGGTTCGGCATTATTTTGTGTTATAATATTAAATTGCAGAGTGGCGTCGTGTATCCAAGAGAAAATGGGTGGTGAAAGTAGTGCCCCCCAACCGACTAATGATTCGTCCGGCAATGACTTCAGCAACAATGGCAATAATAGCGATAATAATAATTCCAATAGCAGTATTAAAAACGACAATTATAATAAACCAGTGCCTGGAGCTGAAGGGCAAAATGACGGGTTGCATTTCCCCCAGCGTCTCGTCTGTCGCCTGCCGGAACGAAAATTTCCACTTCCGGTTTTAACCCTCAAGGGAGGTCACGGGGTTGCATCAAATACAACTAAGAAGTAACACACAAGACAACACGCGTTTGTGCATTTGTTTTGTCTGTAATGTAATGTAATGAAATGAAATGAAATAGGAGGAAAGAGAAAATAGCGTGTTATTAGCGTAGATATGACTCAGGAAAAGGGGAAATGAAGTATTTACAAGAGTGCCATTTCCTCCCCCTTCCCCCCTTCCCTCGTCGTTATTATTTTTACCATTGTGTCGTTATCGCTTTTTTTTCTCTTTTTCACCGTTTTTGGTATTGTTGTTGTTTGTTTTTAATTTTTTTTTTGCGGTTCGGTTGAACCCTATGCGTCTCGATATCAAATCCAAGAGAATAAAACAAAAAGGGAAGTTAAGGAGCCGGAGGGCTATTTTCAAGGCCCAGCTATGTTTTCTTGCAAGGATACGTATGCGCTTCCTTTGATTTCTTTTTCTGTATGTCGTTTTATGCACGTTCTCCCACTTCGGTCATAATTAAAAAACAAGGATTCGCATCATTGGTTATTGATAGTTTTCCTTCCCTTTTTGTTTTCCCTTTTTTATATTGGTTGCGGTCGCCCAACTTTCGGTACCCCAAAGTGAGTCTCAAACATCAGCTACACTCTTCCCGTTCGTGTGAAACATTTTGATGTTCCTGCCTTTATTTTTTGGTGATTTTCCCTCCCAAGTTGAATTCGTTACTTGTTATTACCACTGTTATTCTTATCATCACACTATTATAAATTGCCTTTTGTTGTTTTTGTTGTTGCTTTCGGGTTGCCTCCCATTCCAACACGGGTGGGCATGTCATGAGAGAGAGAGACGCGTGCGGGAGAGGGAGTTGAGTAACACCCGCTAAAAACGGAAAAAAAAGGGGGAAAAGTTAGCAGCGCCTTATGGTTCGTGTGAAGGAAAAGGCTCGGAAGGGTGACGATGCCTTCAAGACACGGAAACAAAAAGTCGGGCGGAAAAAACTCGCCCCGGCAACAGCCACACGGGCGGAGGTACACGCCCGCACACTCCGCGTAACGACACCAACAGCAATCACTCGAGGGATTCTCGAGAGCGAGGCCGTAAGAACGGGGGAGAACTGCCAAACTCATAAAGGTGAGAAAGAAAAACGTGTGGTGTTGGCGGAGCAATTACACCGAGACTTTAAGGAACATCTTGCGGGCACGAGGCATTACAAAAAGGTGATTCGGTCCACATCCTTCGCATCACTCACGAGGGCCGTCGCTGGGCACTTCTCAGCGGTGGGAAGGGCGGATGACTCCTCAGCAATGGGGAATGAAACGCAACTGAGCCCGTTGGAGATTTTGTACGCCTACACGGGAGCACTCGATGCCATGACGGACACTGATGATGACGTCCGACGCGCAGCTTTGGGCACGTTGAAGGTCATTTTGTATCGACGCAAGCCGGCAGCACAAATCGATGAGCAGGGGAGTGGTGCCATGGAGGCCGGTGGCGGTTCCGCTACGGCGTTTAACGTGGACCAGGCACGCGCCGCTTTGCGTGTTGTGGATGTAACATTAACCCATGCAATGGTGTCGGTGCGGCGGTCTGGAGTGGAACTGCTACAACTCATCTTACAGGTGCAACCACTCAGCGTTAGGGCAGTGTTGAGTGAATCAACCACATGGGTGAAAATGGCAGGCCGTATCTCCAGCATCGTCCTACCCAGCACGAGTAACGGAAGCGGCAACAGTCCATCGACAAAAATGTTTCATGTGGTTGCTGACCTACTCGAAACAATGATACCTCAGCATCGAAGTGAGAGTGATGCGTGGAATCAGGGGTGCCCGCGAGCGCGACACGCTGTGGATGAAGTGGTTGGCAAACAAGGCGAAAGTAACGTATCACTCTCTGCTTTGGTTGCTCAATTTTTTGATGAGTGCAGTCCTCGGTGGTGTGTGGCATGGAAGGAACTCATGGAGTTGCGCGCTGCATTATTCCGTGATGTGGAATGGGTGAGACACGCTACAGCGCTGGCACGTGCGTTTGCCTGCTGTGCGATGTACCTGTGGGACCATCGCCTGCTTGGCCGAAAGAACTCGCGGCTCATGCACCACCTCTTCACTGTCAAAGTACCCTTCACTATGCATGAACTGATTGCTCCCAGAGACCCCACTGCAGAAAGCGGTTGTGGGGTTGGTAATGGCAGTAAATGGCGCGTTGAATTAGCCAACGCCATAGCCAACGCTTGTCTTCCACTCGCCGCCGCAAATGATGACGCCTGGGAAGTGTTGCATAGCTTCCTCTCGATTAGTTTTCACTGTGCAAAGGATTCGGACTCCTCAGATGGGACGTCTTCCGCTGGTGAAAGCGGTAAATCCAGGCGTGCTACCCAACTTGTTGGGCCCGTGCGTACTCTGCGAACAGCGGTGGTACGCCTTCATCAGGCTTTACTTCCACGTTTGCTTCCGATTGCATCACCCCTTCTTCAAATAGTTATGCAAGCGACTAATCTGAGTGACAGTAGCGAAACAGATCGGTTGGCGTTAGTAGACGTGCTGCTGATGTCGGCGGATGTGTTTTCTTCATTTGTAACCTCGCAAGTCGCCGTGCAAAATCCTCAGAACATCCGATACCTTCGTGACGTCGTTTTGGTGGTTCCTCGGTTTTTTTTCGCCCTGCGCGGTCTCCAGATGGAAGCCGCCTGCCTCGACCGCATCGTCTTCTCTTTCCTGTATCCGTTGTGGCGGGTGGTAAGCAGCGGTCATCCGCTACTGTCTTCACCAATGCCAAACAAATTACCAGGCGGCGCGCCGTCTTCCCCACAGGTTAATAAAGAAAACAAGCAAAAGATAACAGCTTTGCAACTGCTCGCTCGTTCCTTAACGTCCCTGTTTGAGATTCGCGTACCTGACAGTGGCGGTGAAGGCACATGCAGATCTGTTGCAGGTGTTCTGCAGCGTTGTAGCGACAGGACGGTGGAGTTAGCAGTGCACACATTGTTTTATGTGGGCGCGACGGTGCCGCCCACGAGCTGGACACGTGAAAACAATGTACTTTCCCTTCCAACACTCGTGGACACTTTGCCGCGACCCGGTGTTTGTGCGTGAAGGTGATGTGCAGGCCATGCAATTTCCAGTTGTGACAGTAATCGAGTAAATTAGTAAGGAAATGGGGGAAACAAAACTTAAAACCATCAGCAAATGCGAGCTCAACAGTAGCGGAGGGTCTCTACCCCTAACCTCTTTTTGGGGGTGGGGTGGATTATGGTATTCTGTGCACAATACCCCCGCCTCTCAGTTATCTCCTTTTAGACGGTTTTTATTTTTTTCGTCTGTCCGTCCGTTTCTTTGTGGTTTATTTAGCGCAAATAAACGTGCACGTAGTTAAGGGGGAGAAAGCGCGGATAGAGTGATTCAAAAGGTTGGTGGCCGAAGTTATAGTTGTTAGTGGCGAATGGACGCCGGAAGCGATGAGGCAGTTCAAAAGAAAATGCAGGAATTCCTGTCGAAGGATGCCATGGAGGAGCTCCGCAACATCGGTGATCGAACGGAAAGTCGCGTGCGTCATGGATTGCTCCCCCGCGACTACCAGCAGCAGCAACATCAAAAGGACTATCAGACGGCTAACGTCACTCACGAGGAAGAAGTAAATTCGTACATACAGCAACGGCGCACATGGCGGGAAAGTGTGCTTTTGCTCCGTGATTTTGAGTACTGGAGACTCCGAGCAGAATATTATCCATACGTGCGGCGCGGCGACGAACAAAATGACAACTTTTTCATCCGTGGTATTGCCTGCCATCCTCGGCTGAGTGACTACCCAATGTGCCGCAAACCGATACAAGATTACTTTGTGTGCCGCGACAAAAATAAGATATTGCAACTGTTCAACCTGTGTGCCCCAATGAAAGAGCAGTTCTGCGCATGCATTAACGAAGTGTTCGTGAAGAATCACGAGCGTGGTGACAAGAAGTTTAATGCACAGCGTAATGAGTACTTTGAGGAACAGCGAAATAGGCGACTCTCAAAGATGATGGCGCATGTGGAGGACTCAATGGAGAAGCGAAAGAAGCTACAGGATTAAATAAGACATCAAATTTGAAAGGGATAACGTGCGGAATGGTGACAAGAGTGTCACTTGCCACGCTCCTTCCCTCTACCCAAATCTTCCATTATCGTTATGTTCACTATTCTCCCTTGTCTCCCTTCTCTTACCTTATTTTCCGTTCATCACAACTAATGTGACTGTTATTTGTTTTTACTTACCGCCTGCGGATGTTGAACTTTCGCGGCAGAAAACTTCTTCTAGTTGCTGGGTGGGGAGGCTGCTATATTAGTATTCTTTTATCGGTTATATGTTGTTCCGGAGGCGCGCGCACGTGTTGAAAAAATGGTTACTATTCGTTTATTTACTGGGGGCTTAATGGGGGGAAAAAAAGGATAATACTAGATGTCTGACCGATGGCCAAACGCGGTACCCCCTTGTTCAGTGGGGTGCGCTTTGATATCGGCGTCGGATGAGTGACGTGAGGTACGCTCAAAGAAATTGTTCGGGTATGTTGGGCTGCTTTCCAATTCCTTGGGTGAACTTCAAGGAATGAAACTAGAACCAGTGTTTAGGAAATGGAAACCATTACAAATACATACACAACACACATACTAGGGCTCAGTGTCGTCACGCCCCGGGAACTTTCCATCCACTTCATTAAACGATGAGTGTGTTACCCCAATCGCATACTCCCATGCCACTTCCCCGTTTTCCCTCCCCTTCCCCCCCCCCTTGCATTAACAAATGCTCCGTTTTCCTCTTGTACTTTTGCCTCCTCGGAGCAAAAATACGCCCATTACTGACTGGGAAAAGTCCACGTAGAGGGACTACGTTACAGCTAGTAATATATGAAGACTGTAATTTCCACTGCTTTTGCACGCGTTGGTGAGCTTGCTTGTCAGCAGGATTCATTCCTGCGTGAGATAACCGCTCGTGTCGTATCCTGCGAGGCTGCCGCTGTGAACAGAAACAATAGTGGTGCCTCTGGTAAAAAGAGCAAAAGTAGCGGTACACAAGTGGAGCTGCCGCAAAGCTACGACGTGATACTCACCGACTCTGTTCTGTTTCCCGACGGTGGTGGGCAACCGTGCGACCATGGTGTTCTTATCCGGCGAGAAACAAACGAGGAACTGCCGGTCCGTGTGGTTCAGCGGCGAGGTGATTTGTGTGTGATGAATTTGCCGTGCATGCTCAAAGTCGGTGAGGACGTCCAACTCCGGGTTGACTGGGACCGCCGTCTCGACCACATGCAGCACCACTCCGCGCAGCATTTGTTGACTGCTGTCGTTGAAGACCCCGGTTTCTGTGGTTTGCCAACAGTGTCGTGGGCGCTAACGCAGCCATACTGTCATATCGTTCTTCCAACAGGAAAAAGGATTGAGCCTGAGATGGTGCAGCGAATCGAAGAGCACTGCAATCGTGTCATTGCGCGGGCGGTTCCTGTACGGTGCAGAGTATACAGCAGCAAAGAGGAGTATGAAAACGACTTGCAGAGGGAGCCGGAGAAAAATGACGACGGAGGAAGGCTGCGCGGCTCGCGACCCATTCCTCCAGATGTTGCGGGGCCCATTCGTATAATTGATATGGAGGGTATTGACTGTTGCACTTGTTGTGGCACTCACGTCACCAACTTGGCGCAGTTGCAAGTATTGAAGCTCCTACACCAAGAAACCAAAGGAGATACACTGAAACTGTTCTTCATTGCAGGTGAACGCGTGAGGCGTTTCTTCGGCGACATGTATGGTCGCGAGAGGGAGCTAATGAAAGAAATGGGTGGCATACGGCCTGAAGATTTCGTTTCGGCAGCCATTCGAAAGGGAAAAGACTTCGTGGAGCTGGAGAAACGATTGAAGCACATGACTCAAGAGCTTATGAAACTGCGGAGCGAGAAACTTATCGCAGAGGCAAAACAGTTGTCAGAAAACGGGAAGGGTGACAGTGCCAGTCACAGGCCTCCTGTTGTCGTTTACCGTCGCGATGATGTTGACGCAGATTTCTTCAGCGGACTTCGGGATGAACTGCGACAAGCGTGTCCCAACTGTGTCGGTGTCTTTGCTTGGGCAATGGCTCCTCTAACCGCAGCCAAAACGGGGCAATTTATGATTGTTGGCCCAACTGAAAGTGTAGAGGTTTTGGCGCCGGTTGTGTGTGCAGCTCTCGAGGGTAAGGGAGGCATGTCGAAGTTTGGCTACCGTGGAAAGGGAAGCCTTTGCGCTTGGGAAGATCTCGTGAAGGAGTTGACTTCCAAGGGGTAAATATTTTCATTTTACTGGCGGGTCCCCGTCTCTGCACACCTGAGGAGGAGGAGGAGCCTCAGCTCTTAGCAGGGCCAAGATTCCCTTATCCGTTTCAGCTTATCGCGATTACAGAATTATTGTCAATTTCATCCAATGACACTGACTTTGGTGGGATAATCTCTGCAGTGTGCAGTTGTTGGTCATTGTTTTTTTTTTAATTTTTCTCCTTACATGCACGGCGTAGCTGTCCCCGCGCGGTAGCAAAGTCTTCTGGGTGCGGTGGTCATTGATGGTCACTGCGTCGTGCTTTTTTTTCCTCCCATTGGTACCTCTTTTCCCCCCTTCCCCAAAGTTCGTTGTGTCCCTTTTTTTTTTTTCTCTTCTTGCTTTTATCCCACCAGCCCCTCAAGTAAGGAGTGTGCCATAACTCACCGAATACTTTGCTCTGGATACGACACCGTACGAGGCCTCCGTATAGCGTACTACAAGCACACGCTCACACCATATATAAACGTACGGAAACGCAAAGCATTTGATTTACCAAAAGAGAAGGGGGCGAAAAAAAAAAAATAGTTAAAGGTTGTGGTTGTTTGCACGTGGTGTGCGCTGCGGCACTGAGCCATCGTGAGTCTTTTACCTTTTTTTTTCTACATGGCAGTTGATCGTATCGGAAACGAGGAGGGCACTACTAAACGGAAAGGGCATGGGTTGCTGTGCCTTCCTGCTGGTGTGATTAAGGAAGTGCTTTCCTTCCTCCCAGCGACGATAACAGTGCGGGTTATGACCTTTGTTGCGCCTCGGTTTGCATACATTACAAGGAGTGATATACATTGGATGAGCGTGTGGAACGCATACATAAATGAGTGCACTAGTCGATACTCGCAGAGTGGCCCATTATCTCATCGAAAGGGCCGTTTAGAAATGTTGTGCGCGAACGGGAAAAGTTATAGCGGGCCGATAATACTTCTCGCGTCGGTGCCGAAGCGGGCGCTACCGAACACGCGTGTCACTAGCAGAGGAAGTGGAAAAATAGCACTAGTGGAATGGCGAGACGACCCCAACAGTGAGAAAGAAGGGGAAAAGTGCGACTGCGTGGTGCACCTTATCTTACCAATCAGGTCACTGCCATCACTGTCTGGTAGTCCGGTCATCGCCTCTACTGAGCGCATGGCTGCCCTCCGAATTTCAAGGGTGGAGGATCGCGAAGGGAATGAGGTCGACCACCCTAACGACGGCGAGCACAATAGTTTAGGTGTTGGTGTATGCGATACGATGCTGTTACGTAAGGCACTGTGTTTCCTCCACGGTAACAACAGTAACATGCTATTTATTAGGCCAATGATCGACGGGCTGCATGCTGTACGACTTCTCTTTTTCTCTTCCAAACAATCTAGCCTCGACCGGCGCGAGGGCACAACTGAGGAACAGGAAGCGACAATTGTTGAGTTCATCAACGCTGTTGCATACGCATTGGAGTGCTGCACTTCTCGAAAAGCGTTAGCGCCGGCGGGGACAGCTCGCTTGGCGACGCTGTATTTGGAGACGGGTTCGGAATCTGTCTTCACGATCGGAAACGACGCTGCAACCGTTGCTGAAAATGCAATCGCCGTAGAAGCTGCCGAAACGGCATCTGGCGGGAGCAACGATGGTATATTTTTCTCTCTATTTGACTCACAACCTTCGGAAAAACCGGAAGCCGGTGCGAACGGGCTACGGTACAGCAGTGTGAGCACCCAAGTGTATCTTTTCCTTCTTCAGCACGTCAGCTTCTCGGACGTGCACGTGCATGTCTTGGAGAATGAGCGAAAGTGTGCAGTGTGTAGCAGGGTACTGAGTCCAACAGGACGTGCGGTAGAGTTCCGTTTTTTTTATTCATTGTTTCTTGGTGGCTATCCTCGTTTCTTCGCTAAGATGGTTTTTGCTGAGGCCGATCTCCCACGCACGCGGATCCAGCAGGTCTTCGAGCGTAACTGTAGTCGATATGTGCCAACTTCAGCGGCTGATTATTCGTCTAACGAAGAGGATGAAAATGAGGAAGAAACGTTACCAATGCTGTGTAATTCGTTCTGTGGGGGATACGGGCGGGTGGAAGTGGACATAAAACCAACCATATCAAGAGATGGTTTTGAACGGCTGCGTGAGGCGCTTGGCTTATCCGCTGCAGTTCTTCCCATGCCAATGCTTTGGAATGTTGTGATGTTGGCAACCGGTGTGGGTGGTGTGGTACTGCGTGAGCAGCAGTCGTGTTTCGCATCCTACTACAGGACGTCATTCGCCGCCGCCTTTGAGCAGGAGTTTGAGTCCAGTTGAGTTTACGAGTGAGTGAAGGTAAAAAAAAAAAATTGCGGATGGGTGTGGGTGTGGGTGTTTATTGTACGTTAAGCGTTAGTGCAGAGCATATTGCTTGTGTCGCGCCGCTGGTACCCAGTGTCCACTGGAAAAGGAGATGCCACGGCCAACTGTACGCATAGACACATCTGGAACTACTGCGTTTGCATTTGTAAATAGGTGAGATGTCGAGTATATGTGTATCTTCTTTTCTGTTGCACATCTTGGCTTGGTACGGCTGTGAGTAAGTGGGGAACTACGACCCACAAACACTGCACAAGGGGAGAATACTCAGTCAAGCGCATATAGTGTCTTCTCTATTTTTGATGTAGGCATGAAGAGGTGCCGCGCTTACTTTGTCGGGGAGGTTGCGCTCACCGGGGTCGGTGCTTTTCAGGGACGGTGGTGCCAGCCGGCATGCAAGTCGCAGTTGCAAAGCACGCAGAAACAAGGACGACCCGATGGCCTTACGGTGTCGTTGATGCGCTTATCGGCGTCACAGCGGCGCACGGCCTCCGTAGCATATGCCCACGGAAATGAAGAGCGACAACTGCTCCCAACGAGTTACAAGAATGTTGCAGCACCGCGCCTCCTGCACGTACTCTTGCTGAAGTGCCGGCAGAAGACCGCCAAGCCGTCCATTTTGGATGTTGAAGCTGTACCGGAAGTCTCCATGCTAGCAGGTGCGCAGCGAGACGCGGACGAGTCCGGTGGAAAATGGCATGCGGCTTTCCGGTTGTTCAGTGAAGCGATACAGCGGCGCGGAGTGCTACCCAACATTGCTCACATTAATGTGCTGCTTGGAATTACTGTACGTGAGCGCCGTTGGCCGCAAAAGGCGGAAGTGGAAAATTTTGTCGAACGGTTCCTTGAAGCCGCGGAGTGCATGGGTGACGAAAGGAGAGAGTATCTGGCGGAGCAGTTGCAAACGGGTGCTAAAGGCAATGAATGCACTGTAGATGATGTATCCATCCAGCAACTGATTACGGCTATGCGACCGACAGCAGAGACGTACGAATGGCTCATGGAGGCCGCCGTAAGACAGCGAGACTGGGAAGCGGCACTCACATACTTCGGCGACGCACGTGCTGCGTGCCTACCAATTAGTGACCTCTCACTTCGTTTGTCCCTTCGCGCCTATCGAATTGCTGGCGTGCACTCAATCTTCAAGACGACCAAAAGAGATCGGCGCGCAGTGCAAATGATGTCACTCCGCACGGATCAAAGAGGGCCTGCACTCCGATCCTCGGCGGCGCCGGCGTCACTGCGCGGTGTGGCTAACGCAGTGCGGGTGGAATCGGAGGATGTGCGGTATGTGTGGCAAGCTGCCCTCTCACTGTTTGAGTCCTACAAGCATCGTGTGCATGAGGGACAGACGGTAGGGCTCTTTATGACGATGATGACGGAGGCCGGGCAGTACCAACAGGTTATTCGTACGCACTCTGAATGTCATCGTACCCTTATTGTCGATGAAGATGTACTCCTTACTGTGAGCAGGGCAGCACGAGAACTTGGTGACTGGGTTTTGAGCCTGCGTTTGCTCGAGGAAAGCAGTGCAAAAGCTTCAGGGCTGCCGCAATCGATACTGGAAAACACCGTGCATACCTTGCGACGGACCGGACACTACAGGGAGATACTGCTACTTCATGCGCAGCTTCCGCCCATATTCTGGTCTGCTGGGGCCTATGTAGTTCTCGCTCAAGCCGCGGTAGTGCAACGGGAGCTGCCCTTGCTCCTATCGCTTCTCACGGACGAAGAAGACAGATATGAAGACGCACAAATGCCACACGATGTGGATACTGCAGCTCATACATCGTTACAACGAAATCTTTCTTTCAACGTTACAACCGCTGCGTCGATGTGTACAGGAAGGCAAAAGCAAACACCGCTGGAAATGTTTGACGTGGCCCTACGGGCCATTCAGGTTGAGCTCATTCATCGGCGGTGCAAACGTGCTGGCGATTCTAGTACCAGTACAGGTAGCGGAAGCATTGGCACGGGCAGCGGCAACTGCCAAGCAGGGTCGGTGACGCCACGATACGATTCCGTGGCAAGTCTCGCCTCGCTCTCTGTTGCTATCTACGAAAAGTTCCTGCATGTGTCAACACGTCAACTGAAGAAGTGGGAGCGCGACAATTGGCCCTCCGGCTCCACATTGACTATCTATGCGCCACTTTTAAAGCTTCTTGCTGTACCGCTCTGTGAAAATCATACCGTTGTTTCCACTAACAAGAACGTGCGCGGCTCCCCGTGCGCCCCTTGGGAAGTGGCCCTCGCGCATGTGGCATTGATCAGGAGGCCTGACGCTCCGCTAATATGCCTTGCCGCCCACCTACTGCAGCGGTATCAGCAATGGGAGGCAGCCTTCAAGTTACTGTCCCACGTGGAGCACAACGACGAGTTGGCTCAGTCTGCTGCTTTTAAATTACGTTGTGCTCTGCAACTGGGGCCGTCTCGGGCGTCGGCATCAGTGGAGCCATCAAGTTATCGTTGCACGATCATTTCCGCCACCTCCGTCCGTTATGCCGTGTTAAGCGCCACCGCCCACCGACCAGCTGCGGCGCTCCATCTCGTACAGTATGCACTGGCACACAGCTGGATCGACAGTGGTATGGCGTTGCAGCTGCTGCAGCACATACAACGCAATATGAAAGAACCGGTGCAGCGCCGCACTGCCGGCAGACAAGCGACAGCGTCGAATTCCCACATTGGCATGATCGGCGGTGAAACCGATAGCTACACTCTATCATGTGATGCTATCGTTTTTTTCAAAGAATTTGTTTCTCTTTGGAGCCAGCAGAGTTGTGTGGTGGCCCCACTTGCACCTCTCTTCAATGAGATATTAATATTCCTGCAGCGTGGACCTCATACGGACCCATCAATATCGTCGTTCACTGCTTTATGTGGTTCAATAGCAAACGTCCTCCGTCGACTCTCCACCGAATGGAAAGTGGAGCAACACGCTGATGTGGAGCTGGCGCTGGTTGCAGCGGTCCACGCAACTGTGCACCACGTGGGGGCCTCTACGTTGAGCCGACGAGCTCTCTGGTCGGAGTGTCTGTGTCTCGTTCAGCTCTTCCACAGTCCACTCATTCGTCGAACCTATATCGTAGGAGTACTGGAGGTAAATGAGGCAACATTTCGTGTGCTCCGTACGTTTATATCAAATTGTAATCGGTCTGAGGAGGCGTTTGTGGAGGGTATCGCGTTTCAGTGGTTGCTGCCAGGGAAAGTACTGGAACTTCCTCAACTGGAAGAAATTTTTAGGGCACCAGGTGGCCTCACAAGCGCTGCAAATGCTTCGGTGTGGTGGTCGTTGGGGTTGTTGCTGTATTCACTCGTATGGGCAAGTCGGCTCCGCTCGAAAGAACTCGTGCGGCACTTTGTTGGAGTGCTGCTACCGCTGCTTCAGCGGCTTTTGCAGAATGAAGGGAATTGTACTATCATAAGTACTAGTGTTTCCCCACGCGAAATTAGGTCAGATGGGCTGGCGGCTGCCGTTGTTGCTGTGCAGTGCCTGACAAGCGGCGCACACGAAGAGGTGCTACATGACTGGCCCCACGTATATGAGCTGCTTTCAACGCTTCTCCAAGTGCCTGAACTGACTGCAACGGAGAAGGGAGAAGGGAATGATGTAAGTACCTTAGCAGATGTGTTGGGCGCAGTTCTCGACAAGTTGCGTCGTTCATTTCATTTCCTGATAAGGGGTGTTTCACTCAACAAAGGTTACCGCACACATTGTCCGAAAGGTCCTACCACGCCGGCTAGTGACCGTGTAAAGGAACATGGAACCGCGGAAGGAAATAGTTCCGGGGAAGTGGTAGAAAGGAGTGCGTTTGTTTTTCTGGACATCTGTGAGGAGTTAACAAAGCGCCTCTCAGTTGGAACTAATGGCGAACGGCTTGTGCGAAACGGAATCACATCCTGCTTGGATAAAGTGATGAACTGTATTTGGGATGTCGGCTACGCTTTATTTGTGTGGCGCACACTTTTCAGTGGGTATCCAAATCAAGTAAACGCCAAGGTGCTGCAGCAGTTGCAAAGTCGGTACCACAGGGCCTTGTACATGCAAATGTTGCACCTTCCTGTACAGCATACAACTCCGTCCATACTGGAACGCTGGTTGGTTGTGATGAGTGGCTGTGACCGAAATGGTGGAACGACAAGGACACATGAAGAGTCGCACGAAAATAGGTTGTGTGCTGCAATAATAAATGACATTACAACCCTGGACGCATGGGCAAGTTGCCGTTCGTTGCCACACGAGCCGGGTGCGCATGGACGCGAGTCTCGGGGAAGGGAACCATTGCTAATTGTTCCGATGGTTCTGAGAGTAATAAATTCAATTACGCAAGCTGCGATGAAGCGGTTCTCACAGTGCAAGTTGTCCCACACGAAAACGTGCTCCAAATCATGGAGTGGTCTTCTGCAACTCGGTGGTGGCCGAGACGTGCATTCTCTTTTTGAAGATCACCTTCTGGTTACCACCATACAGCAACTACAAACCTTGCAGGAGGCGGGGTCTGCATTGGTATATATGATGCTCTGTGAAGGGAATACAGAAGTGTTGCAAATGGCGCCACAGATTATGTCGTGGTACTTTTGCCCCCGAACCGTTATGAATGCAGTTGTGCACAGCATGCATTCCGCTTCCCCAGATGTGCTGAAGCCTCTGTGGAAACCAGAGGTTCTCGTGGCTGCTTTTGAAGCACTGGGTGTGCAGAGTCGAATGCATGCAGCGGAGGGAATCTCTCCACCACGACTTTGCGTGGGGAGTCAGGCATCCCTCCTTTTGTCCTTGTTAACAAGTTCGTCAGTTGTCCGTGCAGTGGCGCGCATGGATGAAGAAGTCATAATCGCAGCCTTATTGTCACTTGAGGCTGCGGATCTTGAGCGTAGCGATAATGCACAGCAAACTGCACACCAGCTGCTAGTTGCATTTCCAAAGATACTGGAGAGGCAACTGGTATCAATGCTGCTGAGGGGTCATCTTGGGGAGACACAACTGCACGCACTCGATGTCATCGTGGAACGCACGGCGTCGGAGGTACGTAAGGGATCCGGCACTTGCAGTCCAGCACTCACTCGGGGTGCAGCCATGTGGATGCTGCTGCGCAGACCTAGCGAAAACCGTGGGGCACGAGCCGACGGATATGATGGTTTGGTGGAGTCCATAACTATGGAGGAAAGAATATTTTGCAATATAATGATTTTTTGTGGATCACAGTTTGAGGTTAACAGCTGTCGAGCGGGTGCTGTGCAGACGCAGCAGCGAAAACGAAAGCAACCGGCACCAAGAGAAATGCGTGCTCGTAATCAGTTTATCCCTTACGCACTTGAGTGGGAGCAAGCGCTCAAGTTACTCACTGATGCCAACAAGGTTGAGCTATCAGATGTTGTGGACGTAAATGGCGCCTTCCTTGACGTCATAGAAATGTATGGTGCCTGCGTACCGATGGCATGGAAAGTGGGTTTCGCGGAAGAGCTACTGTCACACGAAGCCGGTTGTGACGATCGTCACAAAGGCGAAGTCTTACCTAAAGTCCTTGTCCGCGACGTGGCAAGGGAACTCTTACATTGTCGGTCGTTTGCACCGGGTCAACCCGTTGATGACAGGGAGCTGTATCGAGTTGGTTTGAAGATATGGTCCTCTCTTTCGACGCGGAGAGGGGCTCTTGTACAATCTCCACCAAGTGGTGTATGGAACTTAGTTTGGAGGATTCTGAACGAGATGTTGAGAAACCGTTCGCATGTGCATGGAAGACCTGCCGGACTTGCTGAGGTGAGTGTGCTCCCGTTCAGTCTTTGCGTGGTCGAGCGTGCGGTTACGCACATATTGCGCTGCGGTGTCCGCTGGTCATTATTGCCGGGAGAGAGGGAGGACATACCGACGGTGGCTGCCTCGCTATTGCTAATGCTGGAGCTGATAATCCCATGTCGATCCCTCCGTTTGGCGCTATTTGAGTCGGACAACATCACCCATGAAGAGGGCTCTGATGCCCCCGGTTGTGTCGCTGCCATCACTTGTGAGGAAAATTCTACAGGGGAACATGCAGTGTGGTCCACCCTTCTCAGTTTTGAAGTGCTACTGTTAACGTTACCTGGGCTCTTAGATGGCAGCAGCGGAGCTGTCCCGAGCTGCGCCGCCGCCAAGGGCCAAAATGCTCTCGATGTCGTAACAACTCTGCCCAAGATGTTGCTCTACTTCGCGTGCCGCCATGTTTCGCACTTAACATCCCTCGGAGAGGATTCTGCTCGGGACCGGAGTGGTGCCGCGCAGGAGGAACTTGGCCGTTTGATAGAGCTCTGTGGCTGGCACATCGCTTCTTTTTCCAGTGCTTTGCTAACTGACAGCATTAAAGGGGAGGCCCCATCCACGGGGAAGCGCTTGGTCCTTGAAACCGCCGTCAAGAACTTCGTTCGCGCGGCGCTACTTATGGGTGCATGGCGGGATATCTATTGGTTAGCATTCCGCATACTTGCCTGCGTGAAAACACTATTTGCGCACGGAGGGCGAGCATCAAAGCATCCTCAAATGTGGGGCTGGGTTGTTGGGCTGCTGCCGGCGATGGTCGTTGCTTCTGCGCGAACGAGCAGCAGCATTCAAGTCCAGGTTTCCACTCTCATAAAGGAAGTCCCATTGGACCTTTTACGTTTGGTTCCCTACGGCGAGGTCCCTACTGTAAATGGGTTGGATAATGAAGAGGAGGTACGAATACGACAGGGTGTTCTTTCTGTCCTCCTTAGGCAGGTGGAACAAAGCATTTGGTTGAAAACGGAGGAAGTGCTGCGGGAGCGCGGACGGTCCCTCGCCTTCGCGGACCGCCTCTCAGCCGTCAAACCATTGGTTCAACTGGGTATGCATCTCGAGGTGTGGAAGGGCAATGGCGCACGAGCCAGTAGCTTCCTGGAGACGTTGCTGTTTTTCCTTTCGGAACGCCAATTTAAACTTTTGTGCGAAGCGTCGCGTGTGGAGAACAGAAGCAAAGCCTTGTCGGTGAGGGCGGTTTCTCCGTCTGAGCGGTTGCCGCAGAAACCAGAGATGACGTGGGAGGAAGCCCTCACACTCTTACTTCGGTCAAACAGAGCAGAATTCTGCAGTTTCTTGCAGAAATCTTCATCTAGCAGTAAATCCACAACACCGAAGCTTCACAACGCGCTGTCTATTTTCAAATCTTCTCATATTTCGTGCTGCACACCATGGTGGGCGGCCATCACATTGTTTTGCAGGTCCGATGGACCACCCCATGTGATTCATGTGTTTCCTGCATTTTTTTCTGAACGAGTGATCGAGCGGTGTCCGTCTTGGAAGACGGCACTACGAGCACTGCAGCATTCGTTATCAACAGTACCACACACCACGCGAGTGCAACAATACCTTGTGTACTTGATACTGCGACGATTGCGCACAGATCCCACATGGGCGATAGAGGAAAGTTACACATCCGCTCCAACTAAACTATTGGGTGAGCACCTCTCCTGGCAAACCGCCTGCTGGTGCTACGATCAACTGGCACGGAAGGGTAAAGGAGCTCCGCCAATACAACAGCGGACGATGACTGAGTTGCTTCGCCACTGCGTGCTAGACCCAGAAGCGACACTGTCCATGTACGAGGTGTACTGGGCCCAAGGGTACAATCGAGCAGAAGGTGTGAATTCTTTCCTCTCGCTTCTGCGAGCAGGACGCCGCGGCAACAGCGAAAAGTTGGTGCTACGCGCAATGCGAGACTACATCAAACAGTGTGACGAGTGGAACGGCGCACAGTGCAACACACAGCGTCGCAAAATAAAGAGCCCTCCATTTACTGCCGAGGGAAACGCAACGCTGTGCCGTGCCTTCCTTAGTGTATGCTCTGGTGGAATTGTTTCACAGCAAGCCAGGACAGAGGTGGCGGCAGCATTGAAACAGCGAGGATGTATTGGCGAAGTGGAGGAGCTTCTCATCGTGTCCGGGTGTAGTGAAGGCGCGCGTCCGAGGGACACGTAAGGAGGGAAGTCAGCCTTTCCCCCTTCAGTGGGCGATTTGTTCATTACTCGAATGACATGAAGGTGTTGTCGCTCAAGGAAGGTGTGGGGAAGCAGGCATTATGCCCCACTCCTTGCATGTGCCCTATTTTTTTTTGTGTGTGTGTTTACACTCTCTTGATACCCATTATGTTTTATCCTCTGTTGATTCGTCATTGTGTCGAAACCTTTCCGCTTCATCACATTCGTCTCTTGTACCCAAATATCCGATTTCCCCTTTTCTTTGCACCCCTTTCGCCCGTAGTTTATCGGTGTTCACTTTCTGCCGTGTCGTCAATTCTCTACTTCTCACCATCGGTCCCTTTACGCGGCCGGAGTTTGTTTGCATGGCAGACAGTTCCGACACCCGATTGTCACTAGCGAGGACTACGGAGTACCTCATTTTTAGCCACCAAAGAAAATCTTGCGGAAAACAGTCGCAGGGTTCCGTCTTTCCCTAGTAGAATCTTAGGAACACCGGAGGTCATCCACCATCATAACTAGTGCCATCGCCGACAACGCACTGAAAGAAAAATGAAAGAAGTGCGCATTAACGGTAAGTGGTTACATGGTGGAAGGTCCCTCCTCGTCGATATAAACTCATAAATACACCCCTTTTCCCGTTTACGCCTCAGCGATCGAGCACATAAGCCTGTGTTTCCTGCTGTTTGCGCGAAGAGCATATGTGATAGTGCTGCTATGTTTTGCTAGTCCCTCTCCTTCCTTCAACACTCAAAAAAGAAAAAAAAAACTTCACCGATGTGGCATACGTAACGGTAGGGGGTGACCAATCCTGTTGGTTTTGCAGGCCGCGTGAGTCATATCACTATGTACTGTCGAGAAGCATGTGCATGACAAGTTGGGGCATTGCATCCATGAAGTATGCATCACCCTCAACTTGCTGCAACTGGAAGGGAAAATCATGGTGTCCCCGTTTTTCCGTCGTCTCACATGCTTACATCCCTTCAGCAGGAACTCAAGGAGGGGAAAACGGCAATCAGCCACTGGAAGCGTGTACGTCAGGGGCCCCTGTTTCTTCCGGGTACCACATCTGTACGTGTTGTGCCACTAATTAAGCGTCATTTAGCAATGAGGGGGAGGGGAAAGCCATCATCTGTAGTTGTTCCTTTTGGTTTCTGGTTTTATTGCTGGGGGAGGGAATATAAGGCAATGGGTAAGAAGCTATGTGCGTTCACCTTGTTTTTTTTTTCTTGGGTGTGTGTGGGGGAGGGAGGGAGTTTATCGCCGCACCGTGGGCGACGCACAGGATAGGTGAGGGAGCACACGCTTTTCCTACTGAATCGCATGTATTGTATTGGCTGCATGGTATACAAGAACGCATTAAGGGATTCTCGCAACTCGTTGTGACGAAGGTAAGAAATACCGTAAGGATTGTTTCCTAATGCTTTGATAGCTGGGTCAGCGGGGTCCTCTGGCTTAGCTTCAGCTAAGGGTTGTTTGTTGTTTACTGCTTGGTGGAATTGGGAGTGCCCCGCGCTCGGAATTGTGCCCAGAGTGGGATGAGCGTGCGCGAAGCAGAAATGGGGTTTGTGATTTAATCTCAGCTGATTATAATGTGCTGAACCATCCGATGAGTTGGGTGGGAAGGTGAGTAGAAGCACATTCCCGTCTGAATGATTCTTACCGTGTTGGGGGTTTTGTGTGGCTTAAATTGCTGCTTGAGAGGTGGCAAGAAAAGAACTCTCTGACAGGTGCCACCCTCATCTCACACTTCTTCCGTATGGGGAAGGAAGTGGGTTGGAGGTGTATGCCTTTCAATCGCACTACAGGTGGGAAATTTGTAATCCGAGATGGGTTCCTTCCCCCATGTCGCTGAGGTGACACATGACGTGGTGTAGACATAGACACTTCTCTGAGTGTTCCCCCTCCCCCTTGGAACTAAAAGATGAAGATGGGAGGGTTAGGTCGACGTAAGCATCCAGTGATCAAACACCCGCCATTCGTGGTCTTAAGCGCTTTCCAGAGCGGCCCAAACTGGTGGGAAGTAAAACGTTTCGTGAAATGCGCAGTTGCGACTAATCAACACATTGAATGAGGGGGAATGGTGGGCGCACTGGTTTGCATGCCTTCACCCCGTTGTGTGTGTGGGTTTGTGGGTTACAGTTGCCGTTGGGTGTTTTTCCTGACTGCGGGGGGTAACCGTATGTGTCTGGAGTTTGAAACTGACTCGTTCCGTGGCGATTATCACTGCCCTGCATTCCGTGGATCATCCGATTCGACGGTGCAAAAAAAATCCAATGCGGTGGGGTTTGTTGCGCTGCGAACGATGTCGAACGGGGGAAGATGGAGCGCGGGGAAGGCTAGAAGGCCAGCAATTGGTTTTCCCTACTATGATGCGAGCGGTCGCTATTAGTTCCTATTTTTCGCTATGGTGGTAGCGTGGCCTGCTGTGATGAAGTGTGAATGCGGCGGTATGCTGGGTTAGGGGGAGAGTTACTGCCTGAAACAGGTCCTTGTCCGATAGTGGTTACGGCAGTCGCATGGGGACCGACTGTACAGTAGCCGGATCAGTGACGGAATTTCAACTCCAATGTGAAATCTCCAATTAATCTTAATTCGGTTTAAAGCCCCCATTTTCCACCGCCTATGTCGTTGGAAGGATTCTTCTAACACTGGACAGGGCCGATAGCTGGGTTTGGCCATGTTGCTTGTAGAAATCAGTAGGAAGTTTTCCTTAAGAATGGTGGGCGCTCACCGTTACAACTTTCTGGCACCGTATCATTTCACTCTACCGCACAGTATGCAGATAAAATTCGTGTTGTAGTGTCTCGAAAGACACTCTTTGTTTGCGCCGAGCACTCCCCACATCCGGGAACGCGATTTTACTTTTTCATCTTCGCTTGTCTTTTGTTGTCTTCTTATAAAATGAACTCTTGAACGCTGTGGGTGCAGCATGTTTGTTCGTACCGCCGTTCCCGACGAGCATTAGCCTAATTACAGTTACCCCTATCCCATGTTGCGGCGCTCTCGGTTTCTCCGTGGTTCTACAAACCGTTACACCGATGGGTCGGGGCGGCGTCTCGACTCGTCCAACATTCCCAGTGATTTGGACCTACAACCGATAAGCAACCGCGCGTATCCCGTACGAGGGGAACACTGGCAGCCCGTGTTGGTAGGAGAGCCGTCTCCCCACAAGGGGAACGTCATTGTGTCCGGTGCTGGTACCGTTGGCATGGCAACTGCGGCTATTTTCGCACTGCGTGGATGGCACGCTACAGTCGTGGAACGGCAACCTTCCGTCTTACGGATGCAAAGTGCTACAAGCGAGGGTGGTGAGATCCTTTCATCATACTATGGCAGCCTATCGGCTGGGCTGCAGCACGCACTCATTACACGACGTGCAGCCGATGCGCTGCAGGCTGCCGGATTACGGGTTAGCGCCTTCAGACACTGTGGTGTGCCTGTTACGGGCGTGCTAGATCACCCTGGGGCATACAACAGCTGGTTCACCAGGGGCCTTGTTGAGCATCACCCGTTCGCGGTTAAGATGCTTTCTGTAAACTTACTAGCGCTACGGCAGGTACTGGAGAAGCACTTGCACAACCTTCCTACTGGAAATTGCCGTGTGTTTCACCAACACGTGGTGGAGGCGGTGAACCCACTGAAACAGCAGCTTGTTGTGAAACCTATAAGTGATAGCAGCAAGCCCCTAGAGGGAGCGCGGAGCGCGGTCCACAACGGAGACGACAACCCTTTTAGCAGTAATGAAGTCGATAAGCATGGCATGCAACAAGGCACTCACATGGAAACCAGTCTTACACTTCATCGTGTAAAGTGGGAGAAGAAATATGCAAACGATGCTGTGGATTACGATCTACTTGTGTGTGCTGAGGGTGTCAATTCCCGCCTGCGAGATCTTGTTGACGTGGAGGGGTTCGCAGCCGACGTGGACTTCGGCGTACGATGGTTGGTTCTCAGAAGCAGGCACCTGAGTTCTGAGCATATTCACCGTTGGTTACACCGGCGGAAAGGCCCAGCACCGTTGCACGAAGTTTGCTCGCCCCATCAAGTACCTCTTGCCATAGCTTTCCCACGGATTCCACAGAACAAAGAGGCACCACCGACTGCCCGTGCTGGTGATTCAGAAGCTGATGTTGAGGCAACAAAAAGTTTTGCGCTCATGTTGTACGCCCCCATGGATGACCTGCAGCGGCTTTCGGACCATGAGGCTCTACGAACGTTCTGCCCTGATATTGTGCAGGCAGACGGGTCTTGTAACGCTACTTCTTATGCCAAGAACGTGGTGCCATTTCCCACCATACATTGTGAAAACTTGTATAATGCTGTTGGGCTCCCCTCCGCAGTGGTGGTCGGGGACGCAGCACATACATGCAACCCGTTCTGGCTTCAGGGTCTCGCAATGGGCCTCGAGGACGGTGTAAATTTGCTTAACCAAGTGGACGCCTATTCCAAACACTTTTACGATGCCATCAAGCAGTACAGCCAAGAGCGCGGTTGCAGCGGCGATGCTCTACGGTTGATTACAGACCGTTGCTTGTACTACGAACGCACAAAGCATATCAATCCGTTGGTGCGTTTCCAGGACAGCTACAGGCGCGCCATGAATATAATACTTCCAAAAATAATGAATGAGTATTACACCGGTGCCTCTGTCAATCAACTTTACTCCAAGAGCCTGGAATCAATGCTAAACGGCAGGGGCTATGCTTCGTACGAGTTTGCTGAGAAGCAACAATCCAAACACAGCGCGTTCCATCACATTGGCAGGGTATATACGTAGGTTCAATAGGCAAACACGCAAGTGCACCCGCAGCAATCGATAAAAGAGTTTTCGGTTCCCCACCGAAACAGCGGTGTTTTGCACCGTGGTTTCAGAGGCAAAGAATATTTGTGATCTCGCAACCGATTCTCCCTTTTTTTATTAATTCCGTTAGTCCCTACGCGTGCATTCATTCAGACCTAAAGGCACAAGTCTACAACAGTCGGCAAAAAGGAAGAATCGGCGACGGCAGCAATATGCTAGCTGATGGATTTCGCTTCGCGTTTTCCGGTGACGTGGAGGAATCAATTCAGACCACGTCGGCAACACACACCCTTCCTTCTCAAGGGGTGTCAAAATCCGAGAAACGGATACCTCTGTTAGAGGCGCCAGTGCACAACCTTACCCGACGGTTGCTCGACGAGTGGTGTGAACCCCGCCGTCAGGGCGCGCAGGAGCTGGTGGAGTTGCACTGCAGTGAGTCAACCACTGTCCCACAACTTACACACCAGCGCCCACCACGTGCAACGGAGTTGACGTCATTCGACGGCAAAGAACATCGGGATATCATCCCCGGCAAATACTACGGAGGGCTGAAAATTTGGTCCTGTGCACCCTATCTTGTGGAGTATATGTTCAACAACAGAAGCACATTCAAAGACTTCCTTCTTGGTGCCGCAGAACCGCTGGATTCCGAACGTGTGCCGAACGCTGGCGGCGGCTGTCGCCATACAATAGTTGTAGAGCTTGGTTGTGGTCAAGGTCTGCCGGGCATCGCAGCCCTTTTACTTGGTGCACACCACGTGATTTTTCAGGATTACAATGAGGAGGTGCTGCAGCTCTGCGTGAAGCCTAATGTGGGAATGAATTTGCTGCGCCATATCGACACAGCAGGCGTATGTCGCGCTTGCGAATCTTGCTTTCCTGTCGTCCAGTTGGTGGCAGGTGACTGGGACGATATGTGTTGGCGGGACCATACTACCGGTGAAGGCGTGGTTGTTACCGACGATCGCCGGATACTTGTGCTTGGAAGTGATGTGACCTTTGATGAGGAGGCGTGCTACAAACTCGCGCGGCTTCTGCGACGCATGTTGTCCACATCGGGTGGGGCTGCGTACATTGCGAGCAAACAGTATTACTTCGGAACTAACGGCGGCGTTGTCGAATTCAAGCGGTGTTGCGCCGAGGTTGAGCTGCACGTGTTGGAAGTGGACTCAGCGGGAACAGGAGGGGGATTGCAGCGTGTCATTTTACGAGTCGAATGCAAAAGGTAAGCCAGAAAGAAGCGGCAATGGAGGAATAAGAGAATCTGGCACTGCACGCCTCAAGAGACTTAATAAATCTCTGCGCCAGCGGAAAACCTCGTGTAAAGCTTCGTTCCAGTTGAAAGTGGTTGTGTATACGCGTTAAGGGACAACTACTCGTCCTTTATGGCACGAGCCACTGGACGAGAAGTGATGGAGTTGTGTGGCCGTTTCGGCTTGTGGGAAAGGGGTGGTGAGCCGCGGCCATACCGAACGCCAGCAACCTTACATGGAGGAAAGGATTAGCCGTCGTACGGATAAAGTACGAAAAAGCAAAAGAACCCTCGGATACCGTGCATGGCGAAACGGAGCTGTAGAAAGTTTGTTCCGACCATCGGCACTTTTTCCTGTTTCCTAGCCAAAACCTTACACACCTTTGTGGTAATGTCACGAATGTGTCGTGACAGTATCTTTCACCTTTGCGTTACCTTTTACCATCACATCCTGAAATCGGCAAGATCAATCCCATCCTTTTAAGGGTTGTATTCATCGTCCTTCGGCAGAGCGTTCTCTACGGGTGTCCAGAAGGCCTCGAGTGCCTTAGACAAAGGGCTTGACCTGTCATTTTTTTGCCGCCGGTTAAGCACGGACGACGTATAAAAAAAGTGGGTGCAATACAAATTCACATCTATAATGTGGGGTGCACACTTCACGAAGGCGGCGCATCACCGGTGCCTGCTAAACGCTCCGATTGGAAGGTAAATTTCATGTTCCCACCCCGGTGGGTTTCGGCACACCCCCTGCGCATGCAAGTGTCTGATTGCTCTTGGGCACCATGTTTTTCCAGATTAATTGCCCACTTCCTACCGTTTCTTGTCCCACTACATCTAGATACGCATCCTCTCACCTAGTTGGAGTTTTCTCAGGTTTAAAGCGTTGTGTTGTTATCGCGCCGCATCGCTATGGATGATGAGACATTCGCGTGTATCGTCCCTCCAGCAGCCACAATTCAGCAGTGCTTTGATCGTCTCCTAAACGAGGCGCCACCCTCGTTAGATGACGGCGAGGGAACGGAAGGGAAAACGTGGAGCATGCTGATTGACCGTAGGGAGTTTGTAGAGGATACGCTTCAGTCCTTCGAGGTCCTGGAAGCACGGCGGAAGGAAACCATGAGAAACGCAAGTGGCCAAGCATACGCAGCTCCTAGCTGTGGCGTAGTGCCCACCGTCGTAGAGCCGTCAGGAAAAGGCCTCCCGTACGCAGTGTCTTCGTTTTTCGGCGAGGGCAAGTGGGAGCACGTGTGGAGTCAGTTTGAGCGTGACGTAGCGCGAGAGACGCTGATCGTCAACGGTTTAGTGTGCAGAGATGCTAAGGCTGCCTTTGAGAAAATTTCAGATCTCATGAACGATGCATATGACGAACTGCTAGCACAGAACTCAAATGAAGAGACGAATAGTCCCGCCAGGGTGCCGGGATGGAAAGGACGCGGGATTCTGCGGACCGCAAGGAGTTTTGTGGAGTTAGTGAAGGAAACAGTGAAGAAGCCTGCCAAGGAGCGAAAGGTAAAAGAATCCGTTCGGCTGGCTGTTTTGGGAGCTCAGCAGACTATCTTGGCACTACCACTGGAACTCCTGACCGCACATTTTTCCAAATCTGAAGAAGACGTGGGAAAGGATGATGATTATGTTCCGCAAATGGTGCACATAGGGGAGATGTCATACGACCCGAGGGATGAAGGCGTAAAGAGGTACAGTGAAAATAGTCCAGGGAGAATGTTCGTGCAAGTAGAACGTCGCAGCCAGGGAAGTAGGTTACCCTTCGTGCGCGTTGACAAACAACTTCGTGTTTTCACGACTGACGAAGCGATGGTGCGGCGAGAAAAATTGTATTTACGCATAATTGTTGAAATTAACCTTCTTTCAGATGATCAAGTGGAGCTAAGCTGGGAGTGGGGTCGCCCGTAAAGGTAACCATGTTTCTCATACTTTTACTGTTGGTGCTGTTACTTCCATTTCGTCTCGTCGTTGATTCACGGTCGTGCGCTCGTTGCACCCATTAAAAGGTGTAGCCGTGGTTCGGGGCTGCGCTTTTTGGTCCCATGACACCACACGCAAGTCGCAGCGGACTCAGGAAATAGAAATGGAGAGGGGTTGCTTTTCGGTCCCGTTTGTGTATCATCCCAATCAACGTCGTGCAATGCTCGCGGAGCATTTTTTTAGTGAGCGCGCTTTGTATGACTATTACCAATAACGTGGAGTTTCCACGCATACATCAAATGATTGTCAATGAAAGAAGTGAGGACGACCGTATGGTCCTTAACAAACCCATGGAACCGTTGCAAATTTTCGTCTCTAATATCTCATCCCTCTCTTCCTTCATTTTCTACTTTCTCATTTATCCCTCGATGTTTTTTTGAATATGTGAGACCGGCGCAGATTTCAAAGCCCTCCGCTTGGATCTGCCAAGCCGCGAGTTAGGTCTGTTCTCCACATCTGAAAAGAACCATCTCTTCCTCCCCATTTATAAGTGGCAAAAGAGTTGAAACTTATTGCAGAGCATCGTAAAGGTCACACGGAAAGAGCACGAAATGTATTCGACAGGGCAGCAGAGCAGCTGAATTGCCTAAATCAACCTTCAAAGCGTTGTGCAGGCCCCCTGTGGTGCGTGCGGGAGTGTTGTGGTTATCCACTCTGATTCGACACTTGCATGTCGGTTAACTCCCACTTTTTGCACAGCATTCCTTTCATCCGAAGGTAGTTGAGAGCATTCTTCTTTTTTTTTTTTTCCTGTCCGCGTTAGGAAAGGGCTGAAGACTTTTATATCTCGAATACTCGGACTGCTCTAAGAAGCACGGTCCCTCAAAGTTTTATTGGTTCTGTAATCGTACAATTTTATCTTACACTTTACCGTTTCGGAAAGGTGAAAGAATCAAAGAGATAATGTTAGGGAACCTTATTGAAGGAACCATGAACATCCTGACTTACAGCTCCGATTGCTTTTCCCTCTGGCACAGAACAGAACCCACTCATATATTTAAGAGTTCTACGCGCAAAGTTTGCTTAGTAGAGCCGATGTGCCTCACATCCCCGTACTAAATAATGAAGGTCGCTCGACCAACTTCAGTTACTTAATATGCCCTTGTATCACGATGCCTTTGCGGAGGTAGTACCCCTACATCCCTGCCATATGCCTATGACTAGGGCATCAGTCCGCCTGTAGCCCTCAGTTGGCGTTGGGAAGCGGCCAGGCACGTGATGCATGTGCTTGTTCCATTTCCGCGGCCCCTGTTGCAGCACATGCGGGAGGCCGGTGGTGTGAAGTCGTTAAAAGCAGCACAACAAAGCACTGTTCCATCCGCCAAAAGTAAACCCACCGATGGCTTCTTTAAAGGGGATGCTTTCGTTGTTTTTTTTTTCTTTGGAGGTTGCTGCCGAACTGTTTTATTGATCGCGGTTGAGGTCATACAGTCCCGGCGTTCAATGCTCACCATGTGATTGTCAGCTTGTGAGGGGCCGCGCGCCTGCGGACAAAGCGTGGGTGGTGAACCGCCATGAGGCAAGGACCTTTGAACCCCGATAGAAGTGAAGGGGGACAGTCGGTGATGGACGTTTCACCGAAGCCCAACCGGCCCCGTTGGTGGACCTCCGTGAGACGAAGAGCCCAAAACTGGGGAGTCGGAGTCGGACTGCGACGCCCCCGGGCCCGACGCGCCACCAGGAGCCTCCCGCGCTGTGGATGTGGTGCAGCAGCTTTTGCCCTTTGGAGAGGTTGAGGGGGGTGTCCGAGGCACCGCTTGGTGTTACTGACGGTGTCATCCTCTTGAACTCTCGTGAGAGGAAGTGACGGTTGGCTGTGCGGTAAATTCCTTTTAATATTTCAAATGCGCAAAGGGAAAACGCCCCCTCCGGGTGCCGAGTTTGCCTCCAAGCACTGCGGACAAACCGTTTTTTGGGGGGGGAAAGCCGGTGCCATTCGGATTGCAGTTATCCGTCATGAAGGGACGAGGTGTATTTCACTCGAAAGAGCTAAGCGCATCCGATCCCTTCGGATTCAGACTGAAGTGTTCGATTCGGCGCTGTCGCTACACCCTGCTTACACCCAATGTCGCCAACGCGCCTCCGCAACCCTGCGGGGTTGTTCAGATGAACATGTACGGTTGACCCCTGGCCCTTTGGCAAGCGCTGATTGGACCGAAGGTGATGCAAGGGGGAAAGATACCCTAAACGGGGGCAAATCATTCGCGACACGGTTAGCCAGAAAGCTCGGTATAAATATATTACCTCGGCGATTGACCGGCGAGCGGTCAGCCCACACACACCCAACTGACGTTAGTTGGAGCCCCAACGGAAAGCGAAACTGCTTCGTTGGCCTCGGCGTGTTGGGAGGCGCGGTCCGTGACATTGTCGAGGTTTTATTCACATTGCGGTACCCTCTTGCTGATATGGAAACTCCCAGTTAGAACCGCTGGTCGCCAAGGTTTGTGTGTGCCCTCTGCTGATTATGACGAGTTTACATGGCAAATGTTGCTCCTCATCTTGAAAGCGCGAACATCCGATGCGCTTTCGGGTCCTAACAGCGCCTCATGGTGGTTCCTGCATCTGCCAGCGCGGATGCTAGGTTATGCAACCCCACAGTCCCCCACGAAGCGACGGTTCAGGCGCGCCCGGCGTCCTTACGAGTGGCTTCGCAGCTCCGTCTGGCCTCTGAGTGCTCGTGCCCTTAATATTTGAAACAAGCAGCACAACAGCGCCGATCCGTAGCTACGGGAGCCCCTTCCTTCGCACCCCCAGAACGTACACATATTTCCGCGGACGCACACGTGGCCTCCGCGGCTTCAACAGGGCCTGACGTATCGTTCTTTCAGGGGGCTTCTGGCGCCAGCTCCAGCGTTGGATAACCCAAAGGACGAAAGCTGCCGGTTTGTGTTTCTAAATTTTGGACAAACGAATACGAAACTGCACATTTCGCAACCGGTTTGCTTCTGAACGTTGCCACTGTTTGAAGCAAGAGAGTTCCAACCGTATTGTCTCCTTTAAACCTTTACTTCTTATCTTGATCTGACATTTGTTCTTGAGGTTGTATTTAATGTTGCGATAACTGGCTGCACGTACCTTCCAAAGTGGGCAAGACAGTGCACCAGAGGGGGGGCGGTGTGAAGTGCTTTTCGCTGCCATCCACATGCACGTGAAGTGGCAGCAAACACCCCTTTAAACGATAATGCGACCCTGTTACGTTTTCTTGTTTTGCTCCTTCTACTCTTTACTTGTTTGTGGCATAGCCGGAATAGCAAAAGGTTACCACCTCGAAAAAAGTTAAGGCGAGAGCTACGAAATGCACAAGCAAGGGTTGACATACAAATATGGGAATGAGCCGCGAGTTTTTCCTGAGAGACGGAAAAGGGAGCGGCCGCCGCCTTTCCAACCCCTTGATCCCCAAAGAGACCTGGCAGCAACGGCGGAGATTAAATCAGCGGCGCAGACCCTTATGGCAGTGCCCCCCGATTGTTACGGCGCTCAACACAGTTCAGTTAAGCGCCCCGCGTACGAACACCGCCGCGAGTCATTTAGAAGAAGCGGGCACCGGCGAAGCCAAACAGAAACTGAGCAACTTAGCGTAGAGCAACGCAATTTCACCTCCCGGCAACAAAATGAAGGATGCAGCACGCAAGATGTAGAGGATGGAGCAGTGAAGACAACGACCCATCAGCCAGAGGTTCCACCGATGGAGGCGAAGCCCCCTGAACCCAGTCCGCTCCAGGAGCTGTTGCGACGAATTATCATATTTGAATTCTCTTCGAAATGCACACAGCGCTCGATCAACGTTGTGCGGACCATTTGTGATACACTGTGCAAGAATCCTGCCGGTGTGGTTGAAGCAATGCTAGTCATAGAGGGGTGCTTTGCTGATGCTTTGAAAGAAAGGAACCAGCAAAGACTACTCCACTATTGGTATATAGTGGACGCCATAATGAAGTTATTCCGGGACAGGCAGCTTATGCTCGAGGCGGTCTTCGTCGCCCTGCCTCATCTTCTTCTTGTGTACGTACCCTGGAATAACAGCAAATTGGCCATGGAGCCGTGGTTCAATCGGGAGAAGGACACCGAAAATTATAAAAACTTGTTTAATGTGTGGGAGTCTATTGTGCCCGAAAAAATTACAAACGACATCAAGAAACTTTGGCAAGATGGATTCCCTGTGGGAATCCACTGAGGGGGGCACTTCAGTGATTGGACACGAGCGAACGATGGGTCACGCAGAGTGGAAAAAAGATGGCGCCAGTAGTATAATTACATGACAACGACAAAATGTCGAAAACTTAACCGTTAGGAAGAGACCCCACAGGAACGTCCCCGTAGGACGACGTACTGGAAAACTCTGACCGCCTTTTCGCCTACCGCGTTGCTAACCGATACACAGTAAGTAATCGTTTTCCGAAAGAGAAATAGCATCCTGCCTTTAGGTCATACATCATTTTCAGAGCCCTGGTTTTACCTCGTCAACTCTTGGAGGGCAAACCGTCACGGTTATCAAGCGCAGGTGAAGACCTATGTGTTCCACGCCTGCAAAAACACAAAAGAAAATGAGAGGTATAAGTGTGCTCAGAATTTAACACGCCCCCGGGGACCGTCGGATGCAACCACAGACGACAAAGGGACACACCGAGCTGCAAGGCTCTTCGCGGTTTCCTCAAATTGGGATAGGTCCCTGGGTGCGTCGAAGCTCCCCATCTTCCCTGGATCGCACCCCTCCCTCCCACACACACCACCCACAGTTCCGCTTTTCAGATGGGAAACCCCCTTACCCCATCTTCCTTCATACCGTGTTCAGCCGTAACGACGTTTATAATTTAAACAGCAAAGCATATAATTGTACTCGAAGTGTTTCCATTTTTTGACGTTCTCTCAGGACAAGAAAAAATTTAGTGTGCAGCGGCGTGGAAGCAACAGGGTCTCGCATTGTATCTCGTGCGGCGTGGGAAGAGAAAGCCCGCAGAGGTGGGGATTAGAGACGGCGTATAGTGAGTGTTGGCGGATTCGGGAAGACCGTCTGTCGCTGGTTATCCGAAATGTGTCTGCACATCTAAACACGGCGGTGCAGACGCCTTGTTTTCGTCTTAGTGTTTTGTTTGGCGGGTAACGTTATCTAGGAGAAGACAGGTTCAAGCTTACTCTGAAAGGCAACACGATAAGTAGGGATCTTCGACTTTTTTGACCCCCGAAAACGATAATACTCTAGGAAGAGATGAAGAAACGGTAGGATTACATGTGCTTTGGAGATTTTCATCTTTTTTTTAGGGGATCTGATGAGGGGAATGACCAAACTTTGCCCATTTTCATGTGAAATCCAACAATCCATCATGATTCTTGTCTTCATCTCATGCTTCAGAAGGGTGTCACAAAAAGTATGTCTTTGAAACTAGGAGTAGGTTGAAGGCAATGTTAACCACAAGACCTCAGCGACCCTTCATGGGTGGACAACTGGTGGCAAGACCCATAAGCTCTCACAGTGTTCGTCAGACGGAGTGATCAGATACCATTTTCTTTTCAGTGGAAACCACACTTTGGTACGTAACTCAATTGCACTGAGGGAACCTTAGCTGTGGAACACACAAAACTCATGATGCATCCTGAAAGTGGTACTAAAAATAACTATTGTTTTTTACGATACTTCACGTGCCTTTCACCAAGCCGAAGACTGAGGGCTTCCACAGGGCATTTGACGATGCACGAGTGACCCTTCGGAATGAATGGCTGAAGTTGGATGAAAGGCAAATCAATTTTGCATCAGCAGTGTGCGATGGCCCATGCATATCTGGTCGGAGAAATTTAAAGATCCAACAAAAAGCATACTTGCAAACATTGGGTTCAAGGGGTCGCATGAATCAGCTTCGGCAGCACATCAACGTACTGGGGCTGCAGATAAAGCAGATGCAAGCTCAAACGGATCGGGTGAAGGTGTCGCTTGCCCGGAAGTGGAAACAGGCTGGACCTCTTTCCAGCCGCACAAGGCGTCAGCGATAGGGCCGTATGGAGCATTATAGCACAACTCGTTATGCACTCGTGCCAAATGGCATGCTCAAACAACGAAACCGATAGCGACCGTTGTGGCGGTGAACACCCCAGGCGACACGAAAGTATTGGAATCTACACTAAGTGAGTGGAAAGGGTGTGCCGCGTTTCCAACGAGCTGAAACCCCCTCCGCGGAAAGGCGCCAACACGTTACCCCGTTATGCGGGTTATGAAAGAGATGTTTCCCTCGCTCAACACAAGGAAGACCCCACAAGGGGATTGGAAGGGTCTCTTAGGTAAGGCTATGTCACACTTGAAAACTTCAGAAAACGAGGTATCAATAAGCAGTACCGGCCCACGATCCCTATGTTGCGGCATTGGCTTCAGAAGCAATTCACATCACCAAGAGTGTATGGACACAAACGAGTTGGGAACAAAGTGTTTCCATAATGCGGGGATTTTGCAATTCCTTAACAAAGAATAATCCATAGCCTCGGGGTGAAAATGCCTCTTTGCGTATCGTAAGCTAATAATTGGCCATGAGCTGTGCGGTGTGATATACCAGAATCTTATTGACGTTGCTAGCCACAGTAAAATCATCAGTTCATATGTTTTTAGCCGGCCCTCAAAGGAAGGCGGCCGCAAGCCACACAAAACGAGTTCACCCCATGGAAAGTTTGGGAATTGGATCTTATCGGCGAGTTGTTAACTCTAGAAAACGATCGGGTGGACCAACGACCCGTCTGAGTGACAGTCAGTTGATGGATGGAAATCGCGTTGCCCAAAAAAGAAATTTTTATCCCTCACCCTCGAAAAAAGGGCGCTCTGATTGTGGATTGGAGGGCCCGCCGAAGACGCACAAGCCCAACTCACACATAGAGCGGTATGGTATGTGGTGATCGGGGGAGAAGATGCACAAGGGGTAAAAGCTGTAATCAAGAGCATGGGGGAGGGGGAACGGCTCACAGTGCCAACCGTGAGGGGAACGGAAAGCGCTCTCCGACTATGTGGCACGACGTGGCATCCCATGCAAGAGGCGCGCTAGCGCATGCAATTGCAGCGGTGATCGAAGGCGGTCTCAACACCCGATTGGCGGCGCAGTTATGGGAAACACACGAACACTCTAGAGTTGCCATGAAAAAACACAGATCGCCGCATAGGGTCTCGGATAGCCCTAGAAGACAAGTCCGCTCACCTGACACCATATATGTGGTAGAAGCGGTAAGGAAAATGGGCAAATTCACCGTGGATAGTTCCGATCAGAGGACAGGATAGGGGGCAACTCTTCCAATGGCATTGCACCCAACGACGCACTCACCGTGCACGGGTGGAAGATAAAGACGACGAACGAAGGCCGCTGGCACAGCATGTGGACGTGGGCATTCCATCCTTGAACTGAGTCCTGAGTCGACTAAAATCAAAGGAGCCTGAAAGGTTTGGGGTGCAGTGTGGAACGTTAGGAAACAACCAAATATCTCGAGGAAAGAGCGAGGAGGAAGGAGGGGCCCTTTGAGGACAACAAATGCGGATGCTCAAACAATGAAACAGGCGGGAGTTGCTTAAACTGCATCAAGGTTACCAACCATGGGGTGAGTGGCGCCTTTTGCTATCGCTGGGGAGAAACTGTTGGGGTCGCGGCGGCGTTTCATAGCCTGGTCAAAATCCAAAAATGAACAGGAGGACTGCGGGACGAGGGTTTCTTTGGGTTACATTTCCCTGTAATTTGGGGGCAGTTTGTATTAAAATCACTGCCATTTCTTCGTTTGAAGGAGGTTATTTTCCAAGTAACTTTTCCAGAAACGCAGAAATTTCCGTTGTCGCGTCGGAAAATAATCCTGTGGATGGCGGCTCACGCGGGGTGAAGGTCTCACCGCCGGACATAGCGAAGGGGACTGTGGGAGGCAGATTAGGGGTGCTTTCAGTACCTCCTTTTCGCCCGTTTAAAAGCCACTAGCCTCCTTATAATCTAAAGTTAGGATTTTCAATAAGGACCCTCAACAATGCAAATGATGGATATGATGGTCGCAACGGAAGTTCGATATGAGTTTTTTTTGTTCCAACACACTCCTTACTTAACAAAGAGGTGGGGTATAGACTATTCTATGGAAATAAGTTAATCGCAGCTAACAAGGATGTGGCCAGCCCTTCCGCTTCAGCCATCTTGCACCGTTTGGACATGATCATGAAAAGACGGTCGCATGCCCAAAGGCGGGCCAAGGGAGCATTGTGGTAAAACATGATGTATTCTAAGATATCACCCCCTTGCTTCCCTTTCCGCAACTACTTAGGAAATAGGGCCATTCATCGGATCTTTCATTCGGTGTCGAGTAGGTTGCCAAATGTTTTCATGCGAAAGCGAAACATTGATCCTTTGTGACTAAAAGCCTCCCCTAATAACCACACCGTAGTATGAAGGTTAGACGGCGGCAGTTTGACGGTTCCCTGCCGAATGTTTCACGGAATCTCACGTCATATGTGGGAAACTATGTCACTGATTTTGCCTTTTAAAAAAAATGATATGATGGAATACTTCTTTATTATTTATTTGATTGCTGCTCAATTTATGTAAACCTTCTCAATCTTTCAATGCATATTTTTCTCGATCCCCCACCATTCCCGTGCTTAGAGGAAAACGATACTATTTCCCGTGGTAATTTACTTCGTCGTTCCGTGAGCATTTGTTCCCTACCCCAAACAAGCCACTTGTTTCCACATATTTGAACAACAGGCCCCAATAATCCTTCCAATATTTCCACTGAACTACCGCCCTAACTCTTTTACCTTACACACAATCGGCAACAAAAAAAAACATCTTTCAACGAACTTTTCTCTGCGTACCAAGAGGTCCGTGGATTGGTGACGGCCCGCCTGCACGGGGTTGCGGGCCCTAAATCATTGCTCAGCCGTTAACGGACCTGCTGCGGGCGAGATGGCGCGCTGTTGCCATGGCACTTCCCCTGGACCCACAGCTCGCCAAGCAGGTGGCAGCCACTTGTCCGCTCCCGACCCAGCAAGCCTCTAAACAGTAATGTCACGCTGGGGCGGCTGTTATCATCGCGACCTCAGTGCTCTCATTTTTTTTCCGCGTCGGTACCCACGTAGGTGGATGAACCCTCCCAGGAGGGTTTTTACCTGTTGGAAGGGTGAACCTCCTCTGAAATTTTCTTTAAATTTTGCTGTGCGCATACGCTACTACGAAGAAATGAGAAGGAAAGTCAGAAGGGGAAAGCGGAGGCTGAAGCGTTGAATGGTAAAAAAAAACATAAAGAGAACAGTTATTAGTAAAGTGGAAGGTCACAGTTTGAAGTTTGCAATAACAACGAGTGTCAACAGCAGCCGGCAGCAGGAATGAAGAAATATTTAGAGAAGTGTTTGTCGTGGGGGGAGAAGGCCGAAGGAGGAAGCGCCTGAGCTTTTTATTGAGTCTGATACTGTAAATATCAGTGTTCTGCTTTCTTCCTCATCAATTTTTCATTCCTAAACATTGGTTTGCTGGCCTTTTCTCGGTGAAACGAAACCGCGAGGTGGGCGCTTTTCATTTGTCTTCAAGTTTCCCCCTTACAAAGCTCCTCAACAGTTGGTCTTATTCTGGAACGACCTTACAGTTTTGCCATCTCTATTCCCCAGCACCCTCTCCCAGTACAACACATGACCCTTTCTTCCCCCCTCTTTCGTCCCGCGCGCATCTCAAATCTACCCTCCGCGTTGTCCAATATATGTGGAAAGATGCTCAGTGTCCTGCTGCACGGTTTCTTTTATGTTTCGGACAAGGTTTGCACTAATTTTCCAAAGTTTCCTATCCACGCCCTTTTTGAGGTCCACAGGCATCACACATTTTCCCCACTTCTCCTCTAGATCCTCCCCAAAGACCAATGTTTCCCTCCTTCCTGGTACTCTCGAAAACCAACTGACCTCCCTCCATCAGAGCATTTCAATATTCAAAGCACATCCTCCGATAACTCCCAGCACTGCTGAAAAACACTCCTGAACCACCCAGTCGAAAAATAATCACAATTAAAAACGGCCCCTTTATCCCCCGAATTTGCTTTATATACAGTGCTTCGAACTCTTTTGTACCGCCTTTCCCATGGCGATGTCAATCATATCCACGTTGCGGCATGGCCCGCCACTCCGCTCAGGTGATGAAAGGCAAGCACCCGCATCTTATTCCGTTGGAGTGGATCGCGGCGGAAGGGCTTCAGCACCACACCAAAGCTTAGACTATGACAAATGCGCTACAAAGCAGGCGCCATCATAGGAGGGTCCCTGGGCACGTTCTGACTTCCCGCAAACGGTGCCATCCGCAGGAAAATGCTGGGCAGTGCAGACGTCAATTAGAATCCCGGGTGCTTTTTTTTCGGTATAAATTGGAACGTTGCTGCGCTCTTAAACGAAGTGAGCAGCACCCGTCACCGCGTTGCCTTCAGCCGCGATGCAAAGAGAGATATACCTATTCCGATCCCTGAAGATATCCTTCTGGAGGTGAACTTCTCGAGGGGTTCATTACACGATCATTTCCATTTTGCGGTATGTCCCATACAAATACTCGAACTAACACAAGCCTCCGCTTTTCCCCTCGTCGAAAAGGAGGGTACGCCAGAGAAAAACTTGACGATCTCCTTCAGGATGGTCCACGAGTATTTGGTGACGATCCCAACTTTCATTCTCTTGTGCCATAGATGTCTCCCCCTATGCGGTGGAAGTGGCTTCACAGCTCGACTAAACGCAGAAAATAAAAACACCGCCGGAAAGACCCACGAAACTGTGTGTTAAGAATTGGGCCAGGGGCGCTGGTCCCACATACGGTGTAATTTCTTGAAAAGACTGTTTTGTTGCGAAAAGGAGCCCTCAACCCACGGCGTAAAGCTGCCGTTCGATCATATTCTTCCACGGCCACGTCGGGTCGGACGAGCCGCTATTTTCACTGCAAATATCCTTACAAGCATCGCATCAGCGGAAATACCATAACTTGTGGGAACTAGAACTCGCCACGCAGGGGAAAACTGAGACGATTAAGGAATAGGGACATATCCACAGTCACGACGACGCGCTTGCAATCATAGTTTGCGAGGCGCCGATCGCCGCAGTCTGGCAGGTAGAACAATATCCATAAACCTTTCCCCATGGACAAAGAGGTGGCTGAAATGGAAAATAAGATTTTTTTTTTTGGAATTTTCTTCGTGCCTTCGTGGGAGTTTCCCCTCACTGGCGCGGCCATCAGCCATCACCGTAGAGCCCTGAGATGCTATCGGTCTGGCGACTGTGGCAGAGTCTCCCTTTTTTTATTCATCCTAACACACACTCTATAATTTTTGTTGTATTTCCGCAGTTGAACGGAATACAGCAGATGGGGCGAGAAGCCCCCCTCACCCCGGACTCTCCCAAAGATGTCAATTAGCAATCCTTTTGTTTTGATTTTTGTTATTCGTTTATTATTCTCTCTCCCTCTTTCTGTTTCTGTTGCTTGTTGATTGCATACCCCCTCTGTCTCTGAGGGCGTCTGGGCTATTCCTGCGTCCGGTGCTTTTCCTGCTAGCTCCACACTCGGCAATAAGGGGGGAAGTTGCAGAAGGGAGAGTGGGTTGTATGACTGTTACCTTAGGTGAGGACTTCACCTGCGGCCGGCTCCGTTCAACCGCAATGAGAAACTGCGCCAGCCTTTTAGAGAAACATACATCCTGCACACACTCACCTTCTACCGCAAACCTGACACGTAACTTCTTTAAACCGGGAAAGCTCATCAAGTGCAGCGACGTTTCTTCGCAGTCGCCGCGTTGGCTGGTAACAGCGCGCTCTACCTTCATACCGTGCATCTTCTTTTGATGTAGGGTGAGGCCAGTTTTGCTAGCACACTGCCTTCCGCATGTCGGGCGCACCAACATGGATGTGTTTGTATGCGGGGAATCAGTGGCACGCAATTTTGTGCTTTTGCTGAATTTAAGTTCGACTCCATCACCTTTTTGGAAAGCCTTACAGTGTCGGATGAGGGAGTCCCTGCAACTGAGCACTTTTTGGCACACACCACACTGCACCTCGCCCTTCCTCGGGACGTCAACGTTTCCCTCACGGGCACGCTTACGATGGAATTGCACCGCCACCACAGTACCGTCCTCCGTCACTATGCTCTTATGTTTGAATTTCTTGTGTAGTGACAGGGAAGAACGTGTACCGAAGCTCGCCTCGCACAGGTCACATTGAAACGGCAGCTTCCGTGTATCCTGAGAGGCTGGCGCTGCTGGAGCGCCACCATCTCCTTGCACTGAGTCCTCGTTCTCTCGCCCCCTTTTCACGCGGCAACTACCGTTGCCTATGCCATGTATTGTTCTAAGGTGGTGTAGTAGTCGGCCTGGCACTGCGAATTTGGGGGCACAGATGGTACAATGAAGCACCTGCGGTCTCAACGGGACTCGTGTGCTCGATGGTAGAGGAACGATCGCCACCACTGGAGGGGGCTCCGGGGGGATATCCACTGCAGGTGTTGCATCGTCGTATTTGATCCTCCGGAGGGCATCAGCTCGCACAAAGCCATGTTTGTTTACCATGTGCGTTACAGCACTCGAGCGGCATTGGTATGTGGCATCACATTCCGTACATTTGGTCGGTTCGGAGGTTCTCTGAAGAGTGCGTGTCGCAACAGGTGGGGCTGTTTGTATTGTTGGCCCCATCGCTGCATGTTGCGGGTTACACCATCGGCACTGTGGAAGCGCACTCGGGTTGATCTTTCGCAACATCCATCCATAGTGTCTTGAAGACCCAACCCGAAAGCGTGTCAGTGCCGTTTCTTCTTCCCTCGTCAGTTCTTCTTTATGTTTTGTTGGAAAGTGGTTGCACGTGATACCAAACCTATGAGTGTTCTCATGGACTTCTTCCGACCTAAGCACTCGCTTCGCATAAGCAATGATGTCGGGGATCCATGTGTCTCGCAACTGTGCTAAATCTGCGGCCTTTTTGGCCATTTCATCGCAAACCTCATTCCGTTTCACGCCACAATGGCCAAACACAAATTGCAGTCGGATACGCACCTTCCTTCTCTGAACTTGAAGCAGAAGCCTCCATAGTCGTCTTAGAATTGGGTCCGTTACGGCTAGGTGGCCTGTCTGCAGTGCTTTTAACATTGACAGCGAGTCAGAGAAGATGGACAACCTGCTCGGTGTGCTTCTGTATGCCGGAAGCTATTTCAGCAGCCGTCGCAGTCCTATCTCTAATGCTACGCATTCCGCTCTGTAAATGCATGAGAGTTCCCCTGCTCCAGTTTTGGGTGCGCAAATCAGCGTGTTGTTTCTATAGAGCAGGGCAGCTGCTCCGGACTTCTCACCGAGGGACACGGATCCATCAGTCCACAATTCGTAGTGCTCTCGCCGCGGTGGCTCCTTCCCCCTCCATGTAAAATGCCGTGCAATCCACTTTTCGGAAGCCTCCCTTTTGACATCGTCAGGGTCATCAGCGCACACAGGCTTTATCTGCGTGTGAAATATCGGTCGGCAGCTGTGGCGGAGCGTCGATGTCTCTAGTGGGTGCTCGCGTGGCTCAATGCGGAGGTGGGGATAAGACCGCATGATGCGGGAATGTAGGGCTCTGACTGGGTGTTTGCTGTGGTATACTTCCTCAGCACTGCGGCACAAACATCCGCCTCGTGACTCACACATCAGCATGAATTTCATGCTGCGCACAAGAGTGGTCGTCTTGAGTGGCAGGAGGTTTGCTTCCAGCAGAGAGTCCTCTTTGCGCGTTCCATGCGGTATGCCAGCTATGATGCGACTGGCTTTGTGTTGCGCTGCTGCAAGGAGGTCGCGACTTCGTTCCGAAGCGTCCCAGTACCATACCTCAATGCCACATATGGTGTGTGCCTGTACGAGTGCTAGATAAAAATCTCTCAGTACTTGTCGTCTTGGCCCCCATATAAAAGAAGCTGAGATGGCTGCTATCTGCAGTAGTCGGAAGTCCATCTTGCGTCTCGTTTCGGCCGCATGTGTTGCCATCCCCTGCAGACACTGGAATGTTACTCCTAGAAGCTTCGGTGTTCTGTCAGCTCCTATTCTTTCGCCGTCCAGTTGTAATGTAAGGGGGTGGCGCTCTATACACCCGAAGAGTGTGCACTTTGTTTTAGCTACGTTGACAGACATGAAGTACTCTTGTGACCACTGTAACACCACGTTGAGGCCGCACTGTAGCGTGTGGTTGATGACATCCCTCTCTGTGTGCCTCGCAAGTAGCGTCAGGTCGTCTGCAAAGAATCCGTGCTGCAGTAACGGCACTTCTGCAAGGCGTTGGCTCAACGAGTTCATGACAATAATGAACATGATTGGGCCAAGGACAGTTCCTTGTGGCACTCCTCGCTCAAATGTTCTGCTTCTGGAAAGCTTCTCCTTGAATCTCACTCTGCCAGTTCGGTTACTCAGAAATGATACGCACCACTTCACAATGTGGGGTGATACCTTCATTCTGTGCATTTCCCTCGCAATTTTGTCGTGGTCTACTGTATCAAATGCCTTCTCGTAGTCAACGAATACAGCACCCGTACGATGTTGGTGCGTGGGACGGCAGAGGGCAGCGCGGACGTGCAGGAGTTGTTCGAGCGTTGAGCATCCGGGGCGAAAGCCTGATTGCTGCGGCGTCAGCTGGGACTCAACAGTGTCTCTAAGTCTCGCGGCAATTATGCGCTCCATGACTTTGCAGAGACAGCTCGTGAGCGTCACAGGCCTGGAAGAATCGAGGTCCTCCGCCTTTTTTCCGGCCTTCAGGATGGGGATGATAACACCAGTCTTCCATGCAGGCGGCACGACTCCCGTTCGTAGGCTCTCATTGAATAGCCTCAGAACAACATTCAGCGCTGTTCTGCCGAGATGTTGCAGTGCCTCGTTGTATAAGCAATCAGGTCCGGCTGCGGATCCACTCGGTAGCAGTTTGATCGATCTCCGTAGTTCAGCCATCGTGATGGGACTAAACTCACTCGCTATCGTCTTTATTGGTGCCGGTGGGTGTGAGTCGGGGTGCCTTCTTGCGCGGGACGAGTACAGTTTTCTGAACCTCTCAGCTTGACGGTAGTCCGTGATGGCCGCGTTATCTACAAGTACAGCCGGTGTGGTTAGTGGTCGTGGCGCATATACCTTCTTGACAATGTGCCAACTGCAGCGGTCTGACACCGCAAGTCTGGAGCATAGCGTGCTCCATCTCTTCTTTGTGGTACGGTCCAGGATCTGCTTACGCGTGGCTACCAACTTTTCCCTTCGGTGTGAGGGTCCGCATCCAGCGATCTCTTCATCGAGTTTCGCGAGCGCAGGTGTCCAATGCGGATGGCGGAGCTCAATTTCTGTTCCAGGGTGTTGACGTTCTTCTCTCTACCAATTTTCCTGCAGAGCTCGTCAACCTTGAGACGGAAATTCCTCCAGTTAGCTTTTAGCCATGCGTACATGGGCTTTCGAAGCCGCGGGCAACTCAGTGCATCTGTGTCGTCTCCAACGATAACGTCGAAAAATATGTGATGGTGATCGCTATCGGGAGAATACAGCGATGTCCACGTGTACACTGTGCAATTCCTTGACAGTGTCACATCAGGGGTGGACTCCCCGTGGTGGCGCGCGTACCTGGTGCACTCACCAGTGTTGCAGACCAGAAACTGGTTGTCAATGCACCACTGTGTGAGGGTTTCACCCTTGGTATTTGGTGGGCTCGCGCGATCCCATGCCAACGCGTGTGCGTTAGCGTCTGCACCGATGAGCTGGGCACCGTCAGTCGTCAGAAGCGTATCTAGGTCATTTGTCGTGAAGGTGTGTTTTGGTGGGATGTATGCAGACGTGAAAGTCAGCGCCGTTCCACGTGCAAGGTGAATTGTTGCATGCACTTGTTCAATGCGACCAATAACGGCCATACCGGTCTCGACTGGAAGGTCCTTCCTCACTAGTATTGATACACCACCTCCTTTGCAGTTACGAGCTATTCCGTGATGTTGGTAGCCAGCAACGCTAAAGCAAGCCGCCTCTCCAGGCGTCATCCTTGTCTCGCTCAACAGACAAAAGGCGATCCGCTCATCAACAAGGGTTTTGTGGAGTGCTAATCTCTTTCCTTGAGATAGCCCGGCGCAGTTCCACTGCATCCCGCGCAACGACGGGCCGGGATTCTCTTCCACATCACCGGACAGCAGCATCTTAGTGCGGATGATACTGCTGATGGCACGCTGGCACGTGCCCAGGGACCGACAAATGAAAAACGGTGTCCCAGCAAGACGCTGCTGATCCCTGTGCTGTATGATGCCGTAGCCGGAGCACAGCATTGTTCCCCATGAGAAGGAACGCTGCTGGCTCTTGGCTTCCCCCGATGATACGGGGTACTGGACCCTGGCACCACGTTGAGGTGGCCGGCATCGCCAGGGAAAATAAGATTAATAACACCACGGAAAACACTGAACGGAATCGTCCTGTAACGCAGGGTCGACCGCATTTATTACCGTGCTGGATTCCCAACGTTGTCGAAACAAGCTCTTCAAAATGAGCATATCTGACAAGAAAAGCCTGAAACGTCAGCGGGCGAGTTGTAGCCTGCTCAGTGGAAACCTCGGCATGAGGATCGCACTGCACGAGAGAAGAATAGGAGCATTTTCCTTGTAACTTCGACCACTTCTGGAGGGTCAAATTCTGATCTGTCCTGCTTCCCGAGCGGCACTCACCATCACAAGGATGATAGAAGAATTTTGTGAGAGCATCTGACAACTGATTGACCAGTGAAAGTACCAGAAGTAATTTAAAAAACGTCATCCTCTTTAATGCCTATTCCGGAGCATCTCATACAGCGGCCCAACGCGGAGGGTAGTGCAAAAAAAAAAAAAACGTAAAGTTGGTGGAGAAACCCGCTCACCCTCCGTCCAACCTCCTTCCAAACAGTGCTAATGGCGGAACGATACTTAAGCAAGCCACTTTCCTAACGGAAATAACTCAAAAGAAAATGGGCAAATGGCACAGCACCAGGCCCCCTCCACTGTTAGTAAGCGCAGCGAACTTCCTTCCCACTTTGAGCGAGCGTCGCAAGAGATAATATCCAACCCCGACTTGGCATCTTCGAAAGCGGCCTGGCGATAAGGAGAGGAAATGAAGATGTGTCTTCAGAAGGGACTGAATATTGCAGCCGTTATAGGAATCCGCATTTACTCCGGCAGATTGATCATGAACAAAACAGGGTGTGTGGTGCTCGGGGGACGTTTTGATCTCACAGTTGCGCCGGCAGTCGCTGGCAACCGCTTCAAAATGAGCTTTTCTTCCCTTCGCTCAAATATTGATGATCTTTTGTTTGTTTTACCTCCTCTCACAGATGAAGAACACGGTGGTGAACGCAAACTGGCGTTGCCACTCTCCATTACTCCAAGCATGCATCGCACAAATACACGCGCACAGCTTGTGTATATACGATATCGCGTGATCATGCAGGGCTTTTCAAATATCAGCGACACACCATTGATACTCATGCCTTCTTAACTCTTTTTCACCCAATCTATCATTCCACATCATTTCTCCCACTAGAACACAATGGTATGGAGTAATAATGTGAGATAAAGCACATACATATGATATGAGAAGGAGAGGTGTGACTGTAGTGTTTCATCCGAAGGAAGAGTTAACAAATAACATATACAGTAGCCACACTTCCCATATTGTGCACATAATGCCTCATGGTATATTATTAGTATGTACAGGGGAAAACTATGTCGATATATTATAACAAACCTTCACAGCCACAAAATATACGGTTTGCATTATTCTCACATTTCTAGAAAAGCGGCAAACACAAAGGAGCTTATTATCATATTCCTATAAATTCCCCATACGTGTGCAAGCTGTCCCCTCAGCATATAATATATTGTGATATGGTGAGCATAACCCCCAGTGCGACAAATATGGGATCTATGTAAACATAAATAAATATACACTTGCCTCTTGGACATATTGGATGTCATATACAACAGCATTTGAGTTGTATTCTCTGTTAGGCCAACTTATGTATATATAATAGAGTGAGGCCTTTCCAGACTGTGATGAAATGAGTTGGTGTGTATTAATGACAACTCTCCCAAGGCATACGGAAGAGATACTATTTCTCCTGAGGGCTGCCGAATCTTTCCTCTGGAACTTTGCCCTGGGGGCTCCGATGCATTTTGACGCCCTAAGGGATCCAGCAGCGCATTTTCGTTCTGAACCGGCAATGTCCACGCTTCAGCGATGCTGGTGGGCTGCGTCCATACTTCGTCCTATGCAGCCTCCTTTCGTGAGATGGCCTCGCATTTCTACTCGGCTCCGTTTTGCAAGATTCCTGCCTCCCCGCAAACCTCCAGTACACGATGAAAGTTGAGGCATTTCTTTTTCCCATTGAACATTCAACTTCCGCGCGTGGCACTGCACCGCCAAAACTTCAGTCGCTTACTAGATGCAAGTCCATTCGTGTCATTCCAATATGCCGGTAACCATGGAGAAATGGCCATTCCACTTTCCAAAACCCTCACGTACGTGCGTTTTACTTCTGATGGAGGAGAAAATAAAAGGGTTACTGCGTCCTCAACAATCATATTTACGAAGTAACAATGCCTCGCTATCCGATGAACGACCACCCGCATTCCGTTAGTCTCTTTAGGAAATGGCATTTGGGTTCTTATTGATAAGCAACAACAAAACACATTCGCATGCATTTATATTCGAAAGGATGCGTGCGCGAGGTTACTTTACCCGACTTATGTTATTTGTCGATGCCGTTTCGATATAACAAAAAGAAGGAGGTTGGCTCTTTTTCTGAGTTCTAGGCAAGGTGCTCGACGCTGACACAATGGTGAGGCAAGTGCCGAACTGTGGAAAGACTATGGTTTGATCAGCGAATTGCTGCAGGGGATGCGGCGGTGGTTGGCACGGGCTCGTGTTGCTGTCGCCTGAAACGTTCTCTGCGATGTCACCGCCGGTATGAGTTTGTTGTGGTCGGGATGCTCGGATGCCGATTTTTTGTGGGCTTTGAGAAAGAATGTTTTGATTCCCCACCGCTGGTAACCAGGGATGGGTGTCACGTCTAGTATCTGATTGTGGTAGGAAGTGGAACAATAGAAATGTAGGTTAGTGGTTTCCCAATCGGGCTGGTAACAGGCTCAAATTGTTTAAAAAAATCAGTTTGTGAGGTAGACTACCGGTGTGAATAGGGGAGTTCTTCCGCATTTGACTTCTTTGACTGCTTGCTGATCTTATGTTCTACGTACCTTTTCCAAGAAACTGAAAGAGGGATCGGTGCCCTTACTATGCAGAAGAGGTATTGTTGGGCATCTGCTATTCGCCTTAGTGTTTGTGATTTTATCATTTAAGGAATTGGTGCATTGCTCAGTAGCGCCTGAAGTGTGTGTGGGGATTAGTTGATACTGTAACGAAGAAAATCGTTTTTGTTATTTCGTGAGCATTACAGCTTTTTATTTTTAAAGGTAGAAGTTCTTTTCAACCTCTTTGGAGTGCCGGATACAGTATGAATGACTACTAATTTAGGGTTGATTCCTGCGTTGCCTTCCTAACAAAATGCTTTCCAGCACTTCATCTACTGTTTCATTTGCTAGTAACTCTTTTTTGGTTTTTGTGACCCTGATTATTCATGAGGGAGATGAGGGGTAGTGAATTACGTGGTTGTGTTGCTGTGTTTAGGCAAATGTACGTGACTCGAGTGTATGCATGTATGTATGTATGTATGTATGTATGTATGTATGTATGTGTGTGTGTGTGTGTATATGTGTGTGTATATGTGTGTGTGTGTGTGTATGTGTGTGTGTGTGTGTGTGTGTGTGTGTGTGTGTGTGTGTGTGTGTGTATATGTGTGTGTATATGTGTGTGTGTGTGTGTGTGTGTGTGTGTGTGTGTGTGTGTGTGTGTGTATATGTGTGTGTGTGTGTGTATATGTGTGTGTATATGTGTGTGTGTATATATATATATGTGTGTGTGTGTGTGTGTGTGTGTGTGTGTGTGTGTGTGTGTGTGTGTGTGTGTGTGTGTGTGTCATTGGTTTGTTGAACTTAAGGGATTTTCAAAGTTTTGTTTAGAGATCTTTTTTTAGTTACTACGAAGATATTTAATTTTCCCAGTCCTTTACGGCTCATTTATAGATAAGATGCTTTGTGTAACTTCAGCTATATTTCTTTTGGACAGAATAAAAAATAGCTGCGCACATTCCACTCTTTCCCACAATATAAGGCACGTCACTTTTTATATTCGCACGATATGCCGTCTCTGTTTCCCAACACATGTGCTTAGTTTCACCGACTCAGCTGAACGCTACGGTTTGGTTTGGTTGTGCGTCCTACTTGGTTGTCATCTCTTCCTGTTTTCGTTTATAACTAGGGAATACACAGAAGGATGGACTAGAACTCAAAACGCTTTGTGCCGTCCGTCAAATAGATAGATGCCTCTCGCAACGCCCTAAGTTCTTGATGCCTTGTGAGAGGCCAATGAAGGTATTAACACAGAAACTTCAATGCAGGAACCAAGGGAAGAATGGAGATAAGTTGGTACTGGAGAGATGTTTTTCGTGTTGTCTTTTTGTTACCTTCGTCTGATGCGTTCACAGTGGTTTGGGTATTATTAATGGCGTACCCTGTAGCTTCTGGTATTTTTGGCTGCGTCAGTCGGCCAAAGTTTCAAGTTTTTTTTTTAAATATTTGGATACCAAACGGACAACGTAAGGTGGCTGGAGCATAAACAAAAACACTCTATTATTCACAACGCTCTTTCTTTCGGTTTTCGAACCAACTGGAGGATAACGAATGCTGCACCGGTGACGCAGTGTCGCGGGCAATGCAATGGACCTAAAAAGCACTGAGTACCAAGGTTACTAGCTGACCACTTGTTAGGGGTGTGGGTTCGTCTCCCATGTGGCACTTTCCTCTCCCGGGGAATGGCAGCACGTTAAAGGACTACAAGTGCTGACCATTGAAAGTAAATGACACGAAGGCGAAATCAAACAGGATGCGGTAGCATCATCTCCATGTCCACGCACCATGAAATTTGGAGAAGCGATGTAAAGTTGTATCATTCATTTATTGGCTCCAGCGCACGTGTCTTACATGTTGGATGCTTTGGTGTATGTTTCCCATGAGGTGACACATTCGTCGAGCTCACGGGACCTTTCGTGTTGTTTATACCACCAATCACCACAATAGGAAGAAAAAGCAATCATCTTCATGTGAACCAATGGCCGTGCGACTAAGTAAAAGCTTAGCCGTGTATGGAAGATGCCACCTTCATTTCTTGTCGTGTAGTGACAACATCAATGATTACTATATGTGTTCTGTTTCATCTTCCACCGCAATGATCGCTTTTACGATTCCCGCTTATGCAGGTGGATTGCATGTATGTTTTGATGAGGTGATGTTTGATCCTATTCGTTTCAATCACTTATGATCGCAGGTTCAAGATGTTCGATACATTTGCCAATGGGAGATGACACAGCACCCTCTTCTATTGATCATTATGGTCCATAATTGGCGTGTATTCCCTTTCTTTTTCCCTTTCTTTTTTTTTTTGCAAAAAAAAAAGGAAGCTCATGTGAACTATGCAGCACCCACCGTCTCGTGGAGGGGCTCTAAATTCTATGTTCTTAGTAACAATCAATTCTTTGCCTTCCCCCAAGGTGTCGGTGAAAGGTTGACACCAGCTATCGTCTTTAGTGTGTTGTCCGCCACGGGAAATGCTGCAAGTGGAAGGTGTTATGCCATTTAGCTTGGACGACACCATTGGGTGATTTTCAGGTATGAAACTTACGACTCATTAGTCGTTACATGGAGTGTAAAACGGATGAATGTACCTGCCGTTTTGCCCCACACGGACCGTTGCAAAAGGCACAAGACACATGTTCGGCACTCCAGCAGTTTGAAATGGGGGTGACACTTCGGAAGACATGCCGTCCTCAGAGTTTTTTTTGTAGGAACGAATGGAGAGGTTTTGAGTGTTGGGAAAACACGGGATAGTCTTCGAAGGAGGAGTTACTGAAAGTCAGTAGGTGGTGGTGTGCCCTCTTGCTCTCAGCGCACTTTACCGATTCCAGTGTTAGGCAACATTATGGCAAGCCCTGATTATTGGAGCAATTCTGGGGAGGCTCGACCTGCGGGTGTCTCCTCGGAAGTTGCTATGCCAGTTATCACTTCCTCTGTAGAATATAATGTTTATGGTTATTGTTGGTCTATGGAACTATGTCTGTTGTTTGTATGGAGCATATGCTGGTCGCAACTTTTTTTTTGCTTTTGTGTGTGCGTGCGCGGATCACTGCTGTTGAATGTGCTCACCTTCATTTTCCCTACAGCAAACTGCTGATCCGACATCTGATTTTGTCTTTTCCCCCATCGAAAACATTTACATATCTGTCGGCATTTCTTTATAAATTAAATATTCGGCATAGTTTGCGCGTTTCGTATCCATTTGGTGAGTGATGTCTCGAGTGTACGTTGGTAACATTGAAAAACGTGCAACAAAAAAGGAACTACTTGAGTTCCTGAAACCAATGGAGGAACATATCGAGGACTCGTGGTTAGCTCGGCGACCTCCGGGGTTCGCCTTCATCACAATTGCTCCGTCTCGTGCGTGTGAATTCGTGGAGACTTTCAACGGAAAGGAGTTTCGTGGAAAGGCTCTTTTGGTTGAGCTGTCCACAATGTCGTCACAGCGGAAGGACGGAGAGAACCGCCGCCGCCGAAGCAGTGATAGCAGACGTGATAGTAGTCGACGCAGGAGGAGGTCTGGAAGCCGCTCAAGGCACAGTGATAGACGGCGCGACCGGAGTCGCAGCCGCAGTCACCGGCGGGACCATTCAAGAGACAGAAAGCGCCGTTGCCGCTCACGCAGCCGTAGTAGCTCTCAGGGGCCTTGTTCCCCGTGAAATGTTGTACTTTCGGAAAAGCAATCCCAAAAGAAGTAACGATACGTGGCGAGATCCCCCCATTTTTTTTTCGTTGAAGAGTACTAACCGTATCAGTAAAGTCATGAATGAAAGGTGCGTTGAAAATCCCTATTCTTCTTTGAGACATTCTGAGTTACCCTACTCCACCTCTGGTTTAATCATCAAACGTTGGCGGCTTATCGGTGGTTTTGTGTACGGGATTTCCCAAACTTGGTTTTCTTTCTGCAGGGGAGTTCGTTCCCCTCATTGATATCCTATTTACAATTATATAACTTTGTCTTTCCCTACAGTGTTGTCTACTCTCAGAACAACTCTTGTTAAGAATGGAAGGAAAAAATGAGAGAGACCAATACCAGGATTTGGCACTCCACTTGAGTTTCTCATCTGGTACAGAGTTGAGCGATTCATATGTAATGTCCTATAGGGGCAGCGATGGGTGTTTTGGCGATGCTGTGTTCAATGGTGCCGCACCCGCTCGGAACGTCCTCTTTGGGAACATTCCATGCAAACAAAGAGTGGAAAAGTTTAGTATTCAGGATAGCAGCTTAGCGAATCGGTGTAACATGCAGGTAAACTTAAAGCGTGACACACCCGTTCTTCAAGACCCTTCGGACACATTTGCAAGGATGAATCAAGTGATGCACCAAACTTTGAAGTATGTAAAGGAGGTGGAAAGTATTGATTTTAGTAGCAGTAACATAATAGATTTCAACGGTGAAATCATGGAGGACCCAAGGAGAGTGTTTCTTTCGGTATGCACCAGTGTGTTTGCTAACTTCTCGTTCTGCTCTCAGTTAGATGTAGAAAAACTTCTGAGTTTTCTATCAGATATTTTCGAGAACTATTCTGAAGACAATGCTTATCACAACGCGGTCCACGCGGCTGACTCGGTTCAAATGTTGTACCTCATATTGAGGGAGAAACCTGCAATCCTGTTATTTACCAACGAGGAGATTCTTGTTTGCTTTTTGGCTACGCTTTGTTTGTCATTCATACACCCAGGTGTAACAGACGCGTTTCTGGCACGCATTGACCACCCGCTAACCCTTGTTTACGGTGACGTTACAACCCAGAGGTCAGCAAGCCTTACGGCCTTCCTCTACTTCCTTAATAGAGAGGAGAACCGTTTCATAGATCTGTCCTCCAGCGCTGGCACTCGTCCCATTTCCCAATATTTGAGGGAGTTGTTGGTTGAAACGGTTCTGGCAACTGCTCCTCGATCCCGTAGGACGCTGCTGAGTGATCTTCAGGATGTGGCGGCGTCTAATGTGGTATCGGTGGATGACCTTAGGTTCCTGCTCTCAGCGATTGTGACTCTATCGGATAGTGCGCTGGCATTGCGCCCGCGGGCACAATTTATCAGCTGGTCGCGGCTACTTTGTGCTGAGTGGCTGAGCGAGGCAACTCAAGAAGAGAGGAGAAGGATGGACCCACTCGTGCCGAACCTCCAAAAGCGAGTCGGTGAAGGTGGACTCACGATGGTATCGGATTACTGCCGGGTGTGGCTACGACCTGTGGCTGCTGCGACCCGTGCACTGGTTCCGCAGGACCTTTACGACAATTTGGAGCGAAACAGTGATGTCCCCACTTTTGGTGAAGTTGCAGCCTTCTCTGTGCCGGATGTTTCGGCTGATAAGCCATGGAGTGATGGAAGTTTATCTGTTTTTGAGATTCTTCGCAAGGTGACTATGCATGCAAAGTCTTTGGACCGAAAGGCCTCAAAGCGTGCCATTCTCAACGCAACATGTGGGCGTCTGGTATCGGCCCCCGCGTCGCAATTGTCATCACCGTTCCATGCACCTTCTGAACCGTCGATTTCGTGCTCTCCGGTGGAGAAATCGGTTTCTCATCCAAGCCGGTGTGAGCATTACTTCTCGTTTTTGCGGCTTTACGACACTTACGACAGAGAGGGCCGTCCCGCAACCGAGTTTGCAGAGCAGCTAGTTTTTTTAGCGATGCAGCTGAATCCTGATTATGTTGGGCGTTACGCTCGCGAGGGCATAGATGCGTCTTCTAAGGAGGACTGCAGCAAGATTGCGTCCCTTATTATCCAAAGTGAAGAGGCACCATCCACCGCGGAGGTGATAGCATCCCCATTGCGCGGGGCTGAGCAGACCGATGGCTTCATTTTGCGTTTGATGGAGATGTACACCGAACGCGACAGAAACAGAAATAATTGCTCCGTCCAGAATAGCCACACAAACCTTCAGTCGACTTCGAGGTGCCTCTTGCCTTGCTCCAACCCCGTATACGGGGGTATGGACCGTGGAAGAAAGTAGCGGAGCGATTGCTTCCCCGTGTATGATATTTATGGAAGTGCTATGTATACGATCGTAATTGTTGCGCGTGTAGGGAACTCTTCCCCCCTTTGCATTTTATATCTTTCAAACTTATTTGGTGAATCATCGTGCCAAGGTAACGGTGGTGATGAGACCACAGAATTTTCTCCTTTTATTCCTTTTCCCGATTTTTTCAACTGTTGGCCTTGTCGATTTCTGCGGTCACTTCCTTCCTGTTACCGTGTCTGGCAATGCGATCAGTGACTTCGACTGCTGGCTGTGTCTTTGCCCTTGGTTTAATTTGCATTTTCCTTCTTTCTCCTCCACTACCTTAATTACAACGGTATGGTATTTGCAGGGACTCATGGGCCCACGCATGGCCGGTTTTCTGTTAGGTTCGGTTGCTGCTGCATCGGTGGCGGCTTTCCTCGTGCAGTACGACGTACTTCGTAGAAAGGACATAACAGAGAGGGAGATTGATGATATGGAAACCCAAGCTGCGCTGGTTAAGGATCGTTTTTACCGGGTGCAGAGCAGGTTATTGGAATGTCAGGGAGGTGATGAATAATGTTCTCTCCATTTTTGATGGGTGTCATAAACGGTTTAAGGAAGGAAAGAGTTTATTTTTATGGAGAGTGTGAAATGAGGAGGTGGTAGAAGAGGGAAAGATAATGCTGGAAACGGAAGTTTTAGCATCTTCTCTTGCCCTTCCTCTCGTTATTTTGGTGGGACCCCCTTTTCTCACATGCCGACGGTGAATAGTGCTGTAAGAGGACTTCCGGGACCTCTTCCCTTTCGGGATGAGTACGTCACTGCGTATCGTTAGATGTTTCACCGACGTATAATCCCCCCTTCCTTGATGTCCACTGCAAAAAGCATTGAGGAGAGAAAAAAATGTGGCGACCGAAACACGGTTCCATTTTTTAAAAATGCCAGATTTCAACACAAATGATTCGGGCGCCACTGCCTGTTCAGCCATTCCCAAAGGGGTCCGAAAGTTTTTCTTTGTTGTTTTTACCGTGAGTGTTGCACACTATGAGGTGTTTAAGGTATTGCAGTGTTGCTTTAGTGGAATCAGAGGTTGCTGGTGAGCCGGTGTTGGTGTTGAACTGCCACGGAGAGTCTTTTCCTATAGTGCTTGTGGATTAGTTCGTGCGGGAAGAAGGGGACGTACGTACAGGGTGTGAAGCAAAATTGGTCACGTAGGTTGGCGTGTTACCTTGTTACACTCTGAATGCTAAAACGGTGCTTCCGCCGCCACACCGGGCTCCAAAGACAAAAGTGTGCTGCCGTTTATAAAGGTTGAAGTGATGTACTACTATACGAGGGGGGTGCCTAGCTTTGTTGGAGTGGAGTGTGTGGTGATAACGAACCCACTGTTGTAGCATTTTATGGGGGTGCCAGAAGGTGCCATTTTTTAAAAGTGACGTTGTGCATTGCACTGAACGTGGAGCGAGTTACATCCTTTCCATACGATACACTTTCCGCTTTTATTCTCCACGCTTCTTTTTTTTTTTTTGTCCATACGCGTTTTTTTTAATTATTTGTGTAGGAATCAGGGAAAGTGGCTTCCCCATGGCTCAGTGGGTTCCTAAAACGGCGTGGAAGGTATCCAACCTCAACAAGCGCTATGGGCCTGGATATATTACATCTGGGTTTTCAAGTGAAAACACGCTTGGTTATACGCATATGGTGCATGACTCCCACAAACTACGCGAGAAGCTTTCCAGCAGGAAAGGCATTTTCGTTATCGATGTACGTGACCCTGGGGAAAGAAAGCTGAACCCCGTTCCGCGTAGCGTTGCTTTACACCACCACGATCTGCTCTCAGGGGCATCGTGTCCCATTCTTCCACAGCAAAAAAGTGCTGCAGAGCTTTTCGTTTTGGCCAGTAACGAGAGCCGCGGATTAAATAGCGCGGCGGCTCTCCGTCGCTGGGGATATGACAGTGTTGTTCAGGTCGACTACAATACCTTGGTTGAGGCTGGTTATGTTTCTCGGTGTGACTATGCGACGGCAGGCACGAAGGACAGTGCTGAGCAAGCGGTTTCCGGTGAAGACTAATTTTTGTTGGAGGGTAGGTACGCGACCTCTTCACCGTATTTATTAACTTTAATCTTTTAAAAACTGTTTGGCGTATTTTTTGTTCACTTACCCACCTTCTTCCCTCATTAGGTGAGAGTGCGTACACTGCAGTGAAGCAATTTTTTTTCATAGGTAGGACACGAACGAATCTTATGACACCAACAGTAACCCCTCTACAGTTACCTAAGAGGGAGGGAGTGAAGCCCTTTCCCGATGCACCGTTAGGAGGAGCGGCCGTAGAGCCGCATGCACTGCCTCCAAAGCCAAGAACCCGGGCTTCCAGCGTAAACGATGGGAGGAAAAAGACAACCAGCTACCCTTCGTACATGAATCCACTGAAGCTCCCCACGAAAGCTATCGTCTGGACAAACAAGCCCCCAGTTAAGCCCAACAAAATTTCCGTGTCACTTGAAAACTTTGAAGATGCTCCGAGAATCAAAGGTGTTTTTAACAGTCCTCGAAGCCTCAAGGCGTGTGAGATCGCGGTCGTTGATCCACGCAACCTGCTAAAGCGCCCTCTCTCTCACTTTGAGGGAAAGGGTGTCCCCGAAACCCTTGCGCAGATGCGGCACACATACTACGAAAACAGAAGGAAAACTAAATTGGAGGAAGTGCGCCGGATTCGTGACGGACTACCTGTTGAGGTTCCTCAGGAAAAAGAGGATGAACAAACTAACGTCAATGGGCGAACCCCCTCAGTCAATAATGGTCATCGGGCCCCACTACTAAGGGAGAGAAGTCCCCCACCAATGGTCCGCCAGAGAACGCCTATGCGTCGCTCTACGTCCTTTGGTTTCTGTTCTCGCAGCAGCAGCAGCGCTCCATATAAGGTTGGAGGGGAGAAACCTTATCCTCCCTCACGAAGAACCACGTTGCACGGCGCTGATGGGCGTTCCCCGTCAGTGGGCGCCCTGAAGGTTCTGAATCGCGCGATGAGTGAGAACCGTTCCCTCTCCGCCGCGGATTACGACATGCTAAGGCGCATTGAGGAGCGTGAGGAAAGAGCAAACGAGGCCAGGCAACGTGCGGAGGAAATGGAGGCGGCCCGTGAAAGGGAGTTGCTAGAGAGAGGGCTCCGGAAAGAACTTCACGGAATCAATAAGCTCATCGAGAGGGAAAACGAGAGGATCAGCGCCGTGCAGATGCGCCGGCAGAAACTGGAAATGCGGTTGCAGCAAGCGCGTGAGCGCCAGAAGCGGAGCGAAGAGGAACGTCTCGGCCAGTGGAACGCTAAGCGCTAGTGCCTTTGTGGAACAGAAATTTTGTTGCAAAAGGGAAGGAAAGAAAGTGGTAGCAGTTAAGGGATTGGGGAGGAGAGACTGTAGCTGATTAGTTATAAAAATATGATGAGAAAAATAAATAAACGTGCATATGTAGTTTTCCTTTCTTTGTTCCACTTTGCCCCATTTGTTGTGGTATTTTTAGCGCGCACTTTAGCGTCTGTTGTTCCTAACGTTGTCACTAGCTCGCTCCATATTCGTGTTCACGAGTATGTTGCCTTTCATTCGTGCATGACGAGCAAGCAAATTAGTTGCCAATAAGTGATGTGGTGCCGAATGTACAAAGCCCCCTAAGAAAAAGGGCACCAAAGGATAAAAACAAGAGGGGAGGAGAAGGGGCAAAGTGTGGATGGCTGATTTTATTGTACGATTTTCCCTTTTTTTTATTTTTTCCTGCCTTATAATCCTAGGGCATAACGCCAGCGGAGTAATTTTGATACATCGGTACACTTCTATACACGTGCGTACGCACATACAGGGAAAGAGGGGTGAGGGCGTTATGAGAGGCTGGAAGGATAGGGATAGTCACGCTACCACTGCGTGCATTTGTTATGTGCTTTGGCCGTTTTTCCCCAAGTCCTTTGACGTACGAACCCTGACCCCTCTTTTCTCTTTTACCTTTTTACCCTCATTTACACTTTTTTTTTGCTTCAAAAATGAGTACCACCCTTTAGAGCAATGTCTTCGGTTAACTCGGAGGTACGTAACGGTGGCTCATCTTCAGTTGCCGCCGCGCAACCCCGTGCGGCATCGCCCGCGAAGATCCCCGTGAAGGTACCCTACTCACTTGCCAAAGTTCCAATGCCGCGGCTTGTACCGGCGAAGATGCCGGCACCAAAGCGAGCAGCTGAGAGCGAGGCTCAACATCGCGGCAACAGGGAAGACAGTGACGACGCTCTGCTTGAGTCCTCCGCACCCTCTAAAAAACCAAAGAAGGAGGAGTCAAAAAAGGCTCCTCTGGTGGAAACGGAGTCTAGCAGTAGCAGCGAGTACAGTTCTTCTGACAGCGATGATACCGATGCTAGTGACAGCGAAAGCGAGGGCTCGAAAACGTCTACAGTTTCCGATTCAAGTGACATTTCGGACGACGAAGAAAGCGTTTCTGAGGACAATCTGACATTTTTCGAATTAGCCGAGAGAAGCGGCCTCATGAATGATATCAAGAATAAGGTAAACTCTGGGGAAGGGGAACAGGAGGAGGAGGAGGAGGTGCACATCGACGGGAAACCACCACGGCCCAAGTTTCTTCGTAGCTTTCCTCGCGATATTGAGGCGGAAATCGGGAAACACGAGAAACGTCTCAAGGATGTTGAGAATATGTTAAAAATGAAACAGGATAATAAAACTGTTTCGTTGGGCACAAGTAAGGTAAATTATATAGACCCACGGATTGTGTGCTCCTGGGCCAACGAGAACAACGTCCCCATTTCGAGGCTGTTTTCTGCGACACTTCAAAAAAAGTTCCCTTGGGCACTGAAGGCAAGGGACTTTACGTTTTGAGTTGCCGAAACAGGAAGGTAACACAAGTTGATGGAGGGGAGCGCTAAATGTGTGTGCTGTGTGTGCGTTTTTCGAAAACCTCAGTTAAACTAGCGAGAGAGAGAAAGAGATAGCAACAACATTTGAGAAGGTAATAGCGGCTCGGGTTTAAAGCCGGATTCAGCGGAGACAGAAGGGGGAAGGTGAGATAACTTTTTTTTTAAAGAGCCCCCTTTACTATATTTTTCTTTTCCCCACTTTCACGTTTGTATTCGTGTGTGTTTAATAGACGGTTCCGCTATTGTGGCTACGCTACCTACGCTAGCGAACACGCTGGTACGAAAATTGCGGTCACATCGTACATACCTCTGTCTAGTCACCGCCGCACCGCTCGTTCAGGCACCTCACTCCCATTCTCTCGTTGCCTAATACACCGTGAGCGCGGCCGTGTCGGGTACTGACACACATGCGGCGATCTTTCGTTCCGTACACACTGTTTGTGTGCCACATTTGATGGGGTTTTCCCGTCTCCATGATGATCGTTATAACCCCTTGTCTTCCAAAGGTATGAGAGGAAAAAGTATGAAAAAAAGGCACTGGAAGTAACCGCCCTGACTTCTTCACCGCGGACAGCTTCCGTTGTGCCACCTTTCCCCCTTTTAACCCTGATATTACAATATCTTTTTATTTAAGTGTTTCCCCCCTTTTTTAATTTCATGTGCGCCTGGCTGTTGGTTGTCTTCATCCATGAGCTTTCGTGTCCACAACGCGCTCGGTGCGAGGTGATTTCGCTCTTCCTAAAAATTTTTAGGGTTCATGCATTTTTTAACCTTTGACGGGATACGGGCAACAGTGGAAGAGAAACACCCCGACCCACCTTGTGTGTTTCTCGACAGGAATGACACTGATCGCCGTTGTGTCCCACCCCCTGGTCGCAAACTGCTTTTGATGATGTCGTGGGCGTGGGAAGGTTGGCTACTCAAAAAAAAAAAAAGAAAAGCCTTTGACTTGTCGCAGGACGCGCAGATAGACGTTCCGCTTTTTCTGCGTGGCTTGTTCTTTCTTTCTCACCCTAGCTGGGAACACTGGGAGGCCTTTGTTTATCCGTTGTTGCTGTTGTTGTCCCCGCGCTCTCCTATAGGCGAGCTACTTCGGCTCCACGCAGTTACCCTTTATCATTATTATTATTATTTTTCTGGTTCATGCATCTTTCTCTTCTCTGAACTCTTTCCTTTAAGACTCCCCACAAAAAGTCCCCGCGTCAGCAGCCGTCAGCCAGATGAACTCCCCTTACGACTCGGGGCGCTCATCCGCAACGAGTACGGCGCATTCTGTGGGTTCATTGGGCGATAGCGGTGGGGCACAAAAAGATCATTCTAATCCGCTCCCTGAGAAGGAAGATGAGGAGGGCGTAGCATGGGATGAAAGGCTCAGGTACTTTGTTGGCGTTGTGAAAAGTGCGTTCGATGCCATGAGGTCAGAGCAGCGGCTATGCAATGGCTCTGTTTGCTCCAAGCGGTTGCAGGATCGAATAGAGTGGGACTACCCAGCTGAATATGCCACATTTGTCAACGGTTTGTTCAGCCGTTCGTGGGACCGTTTCCTTGAGGCAAAAACAGATATTGTCTGCTATCCCCACAATGAAGGCGGTGCGGAGTCCAACACCAAGTGGTTGATGGCCCATGGTTCTCTGCGTTGTCGACTGCGGACAGAGGATATAAACCGCGTTCGGGATGCAGATGAAATGCTGGGGCGAATGGTTCGCGACAAGTGCTTGTGGGATCTGGAGGATGCCTGTCGCTCTATCCTTATGGAGGTGTTTCTCTCCATGGATGCCTCTGCCATTGTGTGTAAGGGGTGCATGCGACTGAACAAGAGTGAACAGTACCATCTTGGGAGTTTGGCGGTGTGGGAGCCCATCCTTGCAAGGTTATGGGGCCGGCAAACTGTTGGTGGTGCTGTGCGACTTCGTGACATGGAGCGCCCTTCCCAGCAGCTGGGGTTTCACATCCGGCTGAGGTGCCGCTGGACGGAGCTTCTAGGGAACAATCTTCTCGCAAAATGCATATGTGGATCTGTTCTCCGCGTTTTTCTTAATGTTGAAAAGCCAGAAATGCTCCCTGTCGCGGGTGCCGGCGCAAGGCCTGCGAAGGAGGAGTTGGCGGTGAAACTACATCAGCCGTCTGGCGAATTGATTGTGGCTCTAGGCGACACTGGTTTATGGGGCCGCCGGCCTCCGTCTTCCCAGCCGAATCCCCCCTTTGTGGCCTGTTGCAGGGGATACCCGCGTCACACGAGATAGGAGCCCCATTAGCATTCAAACGGAAAACTGTGCACGTGTATTAGGGGAGACGTTCCTTTTCTTGTTGGTGCTTGAATTTGTATCCTTTGGGATGAGCAGCATCTGCTTCATGTTGTTCTTGTTCCTTTTCATGGTTCCAGAGGCCGACATTTCCCCACGAAACAAAGAGATCATTGAACAGCATCCCCGAGTCCTGCCACTCTTACTTTTTAAATCATTTGCCGCGTTTTGCGCCGATGGAGGGCACATGACCGCCCCCTTAATTATGTGAGGTTCTGTACCTTTTTATTATTTTTTTTGATTTTTAACCTTCGGCTTTATTTATCGTTATTACTGGCTTTCTTTTTTTTTGTGTGTGTGTGTGTGACAGCTGCCACTGTCCTGAATGTAATCGCTTCAACTGTGCCTTACTTACTGATCCTCCCACCACCACGTCCTTTTTCTCTGTTGTTTTGGACGGAGAAAATATTTGCGTGTGTGAAAGGAGGTTCGTAGTCATCGGGCAACGGCTCCCTTCAGTGATGGTGAACCAGGCATGCTTTTACTTACTTTTTTTTCAAGTTGCGTTAACAACGCATTTAAGTTGACGTCTGTGCGTCTATTAGTTGCTGTACATTTTTATCCCTTTCGGTTTTGGTCTTGCTGGTGGGTGTTGTTTGAGCAACTAAGTGGGAATGCACCTTGTCGGAATTTTGTTGTTATTTTATGTGCGAAACAGGCACCGCTCAATAGCTTTAATGTAAATATGGCTTCTTTCTCTTATTCTTTGTGCCCCCTGGCGGCGTGCCTATTCTTCTTTTGTTGTTCTGTTTTTCGGTATCCTTTCGACGCTTTTCACTTTATTGAGCAAGTCGCTTTCAGCGTCTGTTTCCATTTCCACTTCGAACGGCGTACTATTGTGTTTTACTTTTCCTTGGGTACTTGTTTTCTTGGCGTGTGATGTTACACCCTGCCATATCTTTTTTAACACACTCTTCATTATTCTACTTTTTTGCCCCCTTCCACTTCTTAAATGTTTGTTATTTATTTGCTATTATTATTATTATTATTTTTTTTTTGCACCTCTCATGTAAACTCGTGCGAAGTACGGGGTGGAAAGAACGGTCTACACTTCCCACCCTCTTATTGTCCGTCTTTAATCCAGACGTGGCATTTACCAATATCAACAATGACAATGGGCGTTATCACTGCTTACTTCAGTGGTCTAATTAATCTTGTTCGTTTAACTCCGTACTCGCTGTTGAGACAATGCAGAGTGTGTGCTACTTTTCTTTTATTTCCCTTGCGCCCCGTGCAAGTCGTTGAGACACATGGTTTCCCTGCTCTCACCGACGTTGGTGAAGGTGCACACACATCGCGGCGGTGGTACCCGCCGCAAAAACATGGCGCTTGGAAGCATATTTTTGAATAGGAGCGGATTACCGCTTGCTTTACTTCCTGCGCTCCGCTCCTGCATACGCTAACCATTATCATTAATATAACTGCACGACAAGGCGGTGTCTTCCCATCACCTGTCCTCTTCACGCATCTGTGTGCAGACTTCTGTCCTGAATAAACGCCATTGGTTTCCCTTTCCATTTTTTACGTTTAAATTAAAAGTTGTGTGGGCGGTGTTTAAGGCTACGATGGAACCTAAGAGCGTCGAGGAGTACAGCCAGCAGAACTACTGGATTGGGAGATATGAAGTGGAGGAGCAACACGACTGGTTTTTGTCGGTTCGACAACCAACCATAGCTGCCCTGTGTGATGAATTGCTGAAGGTGTTTCAGCAGCGTGAGAGGCTGCACTCCGCCGACGGTAACGTGGAGGGGGACCAACCAGCTCTACGTGTACTTCACTTAGGCACTGGTAATTCATCGCTCTGTATGGATCTGTACGAAGCCGTACGTGAGCGTCAACTTCCATTCGCACTGCATCAGGTAGCTATGGACTATGCGCCAAATGTTATTGAGAGGATGCAAAGCAAGTATTCACCTGATATTCTTCCCAACGCCCAGTGGATCGTTGGTGATGTACGCAAGCTGGAGGAATTCCGTGAGTATGGTCCATTCGATGCGGTGATTGAAAAGGGAACGATGGATGCCATTGAAGCGGACAAAAATAGACCGGAGATGAAAGGGGATGTTGAGGCTATGCTCCATGGTGTGGACACGCTTCTGAAGCACGCGAAAGGTTATGGCGCATTTTTGCAGGTTACGTGGGTGGCACCGCATCTCCGATTGCCATACACAAAAGGAGATGCGTTCGCGTGGGGTGACCAGGTGCGTTATAGCCTTCTTGGGGAAAGTGATATTTACAGGCTGTTTGTTTACACGGTCAGGGAATAACAACTCCGTGGGGGGCTTTTCCCTTTAAAGTTTACCCACTTTCCAAAACAATTAGCGAACGACCTCATGCATCCGTAACATAGGGACGGAGGCGATAATACTCACATGCGTATATACATTCTTTTTATTTTTCTGTTTGTTCCTTTTTTTTTGAAAAAAAAGGAACGCTCTCAACACTAACGCAGAACGCACCTTTGCCGTTTGCACCGCAAGAGAAGAGTCCTGTTTAGACCTCTATTCCCTAAAACGTTGTTTTATACTTTGTGCCACGAATTCCTTTTCGCTGTTGATGCTCTCGTCATTGTTGTGGGAGGGGGGGGTTTCGCACTATGGAGGGGTGGGGGGTGCTGCTTTGAGGGAAAGGTACGCCAATCTCTCTCGTTATTTCTCTGACAACAGTAAGGTCAATACAACATGGCACTCACGCTGATACCGCGCTGCCTACAGTTCTGCACCCGCCACGCTTTTCCAAGCCTCACGCGAGGTCCGGTAACACCAATGCTGTGGTACTCCACAGGAAAGAAGGAAGGCACGTCACGGGGGAGTGGAAAGGGCAAAACATCGAGTAAGAAAAAGCGTAAGAGTGAAGGGAACTCCAAAAAGGTGAGGAAAGAGCCTGACGCGGGCGAATCTACGGTTCCGTGCGTACCAACCACACCAGATGTGGTTTCTCAACCCACGGCTTCTCCTCAAATTGTTGATGAGAAAATCAAAGAGACTTGTTCTTCCACAAGCAGTTGGTGCCCTACGACACAAGATTATGAAGCACTTATAGTGGACATGCTTCTGTATCGACAAGAAACGGTGGAAGCAGTGGTGGATGCCTTGCGCAAGGAACGGTTATTGCTTGACGAGTCCATTAAGCGAATGGAAGAGCATATAGCTGACGTGTACCTGGTACGGGAGGAAATTCGAGAGATGCTTCAGGAGAGTGCCGCCGTTCAGAAGCAAATGCTCTCTGACGCCCTTCAGTTAATTGGCGAAAAGTGCAAAGACGTGGAATCTGCAGTTGACGGTGGATCCTCGGGAATAGTTCCAGCAGAGGTGACCGCAGATAACGCCGAAAACGATGATGACGGGGAAATAATATTTTGACGCAGTGTAAATTCTTGTCGGGACAAGGTCACCCTCTGCATTTGTCGATAGTGCACCTCTTTCCTCACCCCCTTCCACAGAGGGCGTGTGTGTATACTTGTGGGCATAGTGGTTAAATGCGAGTGTCGTCTAATTTGTACGACAGGGGGGTGAGGAGCGCATACCATAGAGTTTTCTTTTTCGTCTGTTGCGCCACGATGTATTGTTGTCGTTAGTACGTCCTTTTGTACGATGTTTCCACTTTAACCGTAGCACTACATCTCGCCTTTGCTTCTCTCCTCTGCTTCTTTTAAAGGCGGCGGCTGCAAGCCATGTCGCCGTCAGCGCGGGAGGTGGAGGAAGTTGTACTATCTGCTGTGAGGAGAGGGGAGTGGGCTCACGCCGCCAATCTACTAGCTGGAGCGGCGCAGCTGCGGTGCGTCCCTACCATTCGGACATATGCTGAGGTGATAGCCGCAAACTCATTGAATGGTACATGGGAGGACGCTGTGCGCGTTGTTGACCTTCTACAAAGCAGTCCACTTTCCAGCCGTGCTCTCCTGTGCACAGCCGCTGATGCGCTCCTCATGAAACCCAGTGTCTGTGCAACAGAGAAGCTTTTTTCAATTATCCTCGCGGCTCGTCGCCGCCGCGTGCAGATGGAAGTTCGCCACCAGGTTCAATGTAGTCGTCTGCTTGTGGAGGCAGGAGACTGGCAGCGTGCACTTACGTTAGGGGCGTATGGGCGACCCGTCAGACAAATCCCTGCATTAGCGTCCCCAATGATGCTTGCTGCAGCCACTGGCCGGCGGTGGATGGAAGGATCGAGGATCATGGCTGACTTACTTATCTCGGGAACCGTCCCAGGCGCAGATGTTGCAAAAAATTACATCCGCTGCTTCACACCCACAGGACCATGGTGGCGCGCACTTGCAGTAGTGTCGGTATTAGTCTGTAGTAGTGACGCTGGTGTAACTGCCGCAGCGCGCGGTCTTCTCAGGGAAGTAAGGAGCGGAGTGGGCGAAGCGGAACTCGCTGCGAAAAAGGCGAGGTATCAGACAGTTTTACGCCTTGTTGAGCGTCGTGGACCGTTGAATGACGTCTCCGTGGAGGAAGCATCTTATGTATTGAACGCGTTGGGTGAAGAGCGGTGGGAAGAAGCCCTTGGTATCATTCGTGCGTTCCCGTCGTTGTTAAGTTTTACACCCCGACCACGTGCCGTCCTGTTGCCCACGGCTGTACATAAAACCCAGGCGGGTTGCTACAAGCACTGGGAGTTCGTATGGAAGGTGCTTTCTTCAGGTTTTAGTGGTAACTCTGCAGAGCACGTCTTCGGCGCGGCCACCTGCTTTGCGTCGTATGTGTCGTCTGCTTGCAGGGCGGGTGAGGAGCAGTCGGAGTGTATGCGAGAAGTGGAACTCATGGGGAACAGTATGAGTTCTTCAATAGTGGACTACCGTGCCCTTGGGGGTGGACTTCCAGAGTACGATGTCCTTAACTCCTTCGTACGCGCTTCCTGTGCATGCGGATGGTGGAAGGATGCTCTTCTGCTTTCCGAACGCCGGGCTGTTGTGCTCCGGGAACTTCTAGAGGTCGGGCCATGGCAGGCAGCACTCGCAGTATACGAAGGGATGCCACCAAGCGCCCGGGAGCGTATGGGACCTAAGCTTGAATACCTGTTCATCTCCAGAGGGCTCTGGGTGCCCGCACTACAGTACGCACAGCAACGTCTCCCGCGGGATACGCTACCGCTCCGCAATCTTTCTATACCTCTCTGTGCAGCCCTTGGTCAGTGGGGCCGAACGCTGCATCTGTTGGATCGCTACGTTAGCTTGCCCACCGACACGGAGAAAATATTGAGGAAGAAATGTATCACGAAGGATGCTGAGGATTCGGTGCGTGCCGCCTGTGAAGCCGGTGACTGGGTGAGGGCACTCCGGGCCTGGTCACGGGTTTATTCAGTACCTCGCAGGCAAAGACAACCCGTCTTAGATGAAAGTAGGAGACGTTTTGAAATGGTGCCTGAGGTTGTGAAACAGCTTGCGAAGCTGTTACTTGCTGCTAAGCGCTATGACGATTGCTGCGGTGTGGTTTCTTCCCACACACCAACACCGTCCGATCCTGTTGTTCTTCGTTGTCTGCAGCTCTTTAACGGGGTCCGCTCATCACCGCTAACGTACGGCAGGCTTTTGCAGGAATATAGGGAAGCTCACAAGCATCACCGTGTGTTGGTGGAATGCTATGCCGTTCTTGCACTTTGCGTGAGTGGAAACTTTTGTGGTGCCTTCTCAGTAGTTCAGCAGCTAACGGCGCAGAATTTCGGTAGACTTGAGAAGGATGTTACTGTCTTCAACGTCCTTGAAGAGGTACCTCACTTGAAAGCGTATCTGCCACTCATCCTCTGCGCTGTGGCCACTCCCGCCAGGGCGGTGGAGCTGGAAGCAGTCATGGTTTCTCTTACTTGGTGTATTAAATTACCCAACGACACTGACCTATTTAACCGGCCGCTTTCGGCCCTGTGGGGAAGCGGGGCGGCTGAGCCCCGCGCTTGCGCATTTCGTGTGGCTGTGTTTGTCCTGCAGCACTCATTGGACCATGACCTTCCTTCCTCATGGGTTGTCATGGATGTTGTGGCAAGGAGTTTGGAAGATTCATCCAGACGTTCTGTGATTCACATGTTGTGTGAATCAGCGGTGCGCCGCCTTGCCTTTGATGCTGAGCAAAATGGCACCGAAAGCGGACAACACGGAGTGCGACAAGGAAAGGGCCAGGAAGAAGTTAATGTTGTGTTTCGAAGTTGTGCAACAGCGTTTGCTCGAAAGGGGCTATGGGAACACGCTCTCGCTTCAATACAGCACTGCGAGACTGTCGATGCGGGAACCCTACTCAGTATTATCGTTTTCACAAAAGAGTTGCGGGAGCGGCGTTTGGCAACGGCCCAGCGCATTGTTCTGGAGTTGGAAACAAGGAGGCGCAGTGACGGTGATGAACCTGAATACCCACCCGGCACGTGCGTGTCTAAGGGCCGCGTTGAGAGTGCACTGGTGGCGCTGACGGAGCTGCGGGCATGGCGAGCAGCCCTCGTCTTATTTAACTCTGAGGAAGCACAACTCTGTCTGCTGAGCAGTGGGGTTCGTAAAACTTCAAGCACTGTGGTGGGGTTACTTGTTTCTTGTGTCGCCGTTTCTGGTCCATGGGAGTTATCGTTGCGCCTGCTCGAAGCTGTGCATTGTAATATCTTGCCAAGCTGCCCGCTAGTCGAGAAAGGTCTCACGGATGTTCTCGGGGCGGTGCACAGTGGTAGTGGTGCTGCCATGTGCAGCCAAGTACTTCTGTTCATGGTGGAAAGAATGGGCGTCGTACCGACATCAAGGCAGTATGGTCTGTTGTTGCGTTCATGCCTTGAAGTCCGCTTGACAGTGGCGGAGCGGGAGCTGTGCGCCCGTACTTTGAAGCGCCTCAGTCGTTGTCTTAATGAAAGGCAGGTCGTTGACCTTGTAGGGGCAATTAGCACATGTCGGCTCCCGTCAAATCCGTGGAACGAGGAAGGTCATCCCGGCGCTTTGTATTCTTTCCCAACAGGGTCTCTATCAAAAAAAAGAGTGCAGCAGCTGGCGCCCGCGTTGGGTTGGATGAGAGAGGACAGACCTTTTCTGAATGACGGAGAGTTAAGTCAGCTATGTGAAATAGCTCCACTGGTTACTATTCTCAATGCACAGGATATGGAGAGGCTTTCACAGCAGTTCTTGGGTGGGCGCTTTGCTTCCTTTGAGCTTATGCTCGTGCTTCAACACTACCGGCAGGAGTTAATGGAGATGTTTGAACAGAATGGCGACGATAGTGTGAATGTATCGTTGCTTGAGCACTGTAGGGGATCTAAGCTGTTGCATATTATGCTCGTACCTTACGAGCAGTTGTCACACAATATGATTTGCAACGGTAATGAATCCAGTGCAATGTCCTTCCTGCAGGAAGTTCGGTGGGGAGTGTTCCGTGGCTTTGCATCGGTACGGACCGTTGCTGCGGTATGGGAGGCGTGCCGCTCATTAGTGTCGGACCTTGCTGCGGGTCGGTGGACCCGGTTGTGCGAGTGTGAATTGCTGACAGAAGTGAGGCGGCGCCGCGGACGACCGCCAGTGTCTCTGATCACACGGCCAGGCGCCACCCGCAGCGAAATAGCAAAGTACTGGGCAACATACGGCCGCATCGTGTGGCCGGAGTTGTACTTTAGTGGGCCTGAATTATGCCAACTTGCCGTGTATGTTCCTCTACTGGAGCCATTACTTCGTAGAGATCAAGAGCTGCGCGAACTCGTTTTTGGTATCCACGCATCACACTTTGCTTTCCACTCTATACCAAGTGGGGAACTGTTGTTCAGGCGACCGCGGTCACCCGAAGCAATCCGTGCGGTGATTCATCTGGTATTTGGTAAGCTAAAACGTCTTCACTCTGAACTGGACGCCGATAAACGAGGTGCACGTCGTTACTATCGTCACACACCCGATATGGTGCTGTGGCAGCGCACGGAGCGTGCCATACAAAAGCGGCAGGAGAGCGCAGACCAGTCAGCGATGGGCGGCACGGTAGAAGAGCAAACGCCGAGGTCGTCGCTCGCATTGCGCATTTTGTACCACTATCGACGTTCTACCAAAGTTACTCTTAAAGTAACCGCACTTGCTGCCTTATTCTCAGCATGTGCCGCGGACGTGGAGGGCGGTAACGTTCAAATTTCTTGTGAGTCTCGAAAGCAAGGGAAACGGCTGGGAGAAATTTCGTGGTGGATGCTATCGATTTATTGTGCGCGGTTTGTTGAACCGAACCTAACTTTAACTATGTGGCGCGATGCGATGAAGTTGGCAGTCCTGCCGTCCGTATCCAATCCACCGAAGACTCTGCTCACTAGCACATATGGGTTGGAGGACATAAATGATATATCCCTGAGGGCCACAATGCAAGTACTGATGTGCCAAGTAAATGATGCCAGTGGAAACGGGCGGGTGCCCTTCTCCACTTCGCTCCTTCTGGTTGATCAACTGAAGGAGTCACTATCTGCTCCACATCACTTTCCATCGTACTGTGTTTCTTCGGATGTTTACCGTTGTTATCGTCCCTTGGAGTGTGCGAGTAAGGGTGAGAGCGATGCTCTTACCGTGTGGTCATTGTTGCAGACCCATCGCTGCCTGGAGAAAATGGAACCGCTCCATGCGAACTTAGTTCGGCGGATGCTGTTGGGTGGGAAGGGTTTTGGGGAGACAGGGACTTGTAGTCGCTGCAGGAAGTGTATTTAACGCGTGCTGTGAGGCTTTATGACGCACTCTTTACAGAAGGGAATACCCTCCGTTGTTTCTTGCACTTTGCTTCGGTGTTATTTCTTTTGTAATTGCTTCATGTTTCCTTACCACCTGTGCCGTAATACTACAACGCAACTTTATCGATGTCTTTTTTTTTTTTAAACTCTTGGATGCAAACACGTGCACATAGACAAACATTCATTATTATCAGTGGGTTCGTGGTTGCTAAACATCGATATTGCAGTGAGGAAAGCGGCTTTTAAGCTTCCGATGCACCGTACCAGTTTACGCCTAACCATTGTACTTTTCTGCACACTGCTCAACTTTCCAGGCCTTGCGGTGGCGTGGTTCTATTCGCCTCTCTCCGCTGCTAAGCAGCAAGCAGACAACAAAGCACCGCTACCGACGGCTGGCGACCATCGTCAGCAGCAGCGACGACGAGCTTCAGTTCACATGGAGTTTCTTAGGGAGAAGAGAGCTGGGGGTGTTGGGAGTGGCCAGCTGACGCAGTTGTGGGCGGAGGCTGAGGCGAAGGGGAGTGTTTCCTCCTGCTGGAAAAAGGCTCTAGATGAACTGAAAAGTGGATGCAGATCGCTGCGCACGGACGATGGAGCGAGGAGCTGGTTGGCGCTAACCATGGCGACATGTGATGATGAAACCGATGGACGGCGGCGTAGCTGGCCCCGCTGTGAAAGCAGAGACAAAATCCAGGACTGTATATACGGTTTGGATGATACACACTATTTAGTTTATGTGCAGTACAAGCTTCATACCGACGTTCTTTGCCTCTATATCCAAGAGGAGTCATTTCAAGAGCGTACTGAGGCTGCGGTGCACGCACTGCACACCAGCTCGATGACAGCAGCAGAGACTCTTGGTGACCTGCATCACTCTAACAAGGAATTGCTGTCATCCATGGGTGACGCCACTGAGCAGCAAAGATTGAATGTTGCGGAGACGAAGCGGCTTCACCATCAACTGCAGGACATCCAGAAAGGTCAAACAACTGCCTTTGAATCGCTGAAAAGTTCGGCTCAACGCATAACAAGAACAGTGGAGGATGCATCGTTGCACCTTCAACAACTGCACGCAGCAATTGATGAAGGCGCTGCACGCTCGGTTGCGGCACTAAGGAATGTCGCTCAGGAGGCGGAGGCATTCCAGAGTCGGACGGAGCTTCATGTTACCGGCATGCTCCGCGGATTGGAGCGCCTCGAGGTTTTCGTGCAGTTGCTTTTGGATGGGACGGTAGGCATAAGTGAGATACTGCGGGGCGTAGCACTTATGACTATGGTATTGTTGCTCACAATGCCAGCGAGGACTAGTGAAGCACGGCTCCCTTGCCTTTCTCTAGCTGCGGCAGCATACGCAGTGCGTCCGTTACTTTCAACTTCGCTTCGCAGCACCGTCACCGCGAGGTCATTCCTTGCGGCACTCTCTTTCGCAGAGATCTCTGTACTGGCATACTATGCGTTGATGTACCGCACACCGGAGGAGGCTCTTCGGAGGTTGTTCCGGAGGGAAGTAAAAGGCGCGCTGGACGAGATGTGGGTACTTCAGCTGGAAGAAATACACACAACTGTTGACACAGCTTTTAGTACTGCATTTGCCCTGATTGCAGATAGTGAAGGTCGGCACGGATGTTTGAAGGGCACTGTGACCCCACGAAATGTTGACACAGAGGAGATCGATCCGACGGATACCCGAAAGGTAGTGCGGAAAATAACAAGCCGAAGCCGATCTCGGCGTGTCTAAATGGAAGCAGCGTGCCGGTGCCGCCGCGGCACCAAAGCTTACTTAACTCAATGATGAGAGTACTTCCGTTTCTTTCGTCTATTTTTTCGTTACCCTTGTTTTTATCAGCATCGTCAAATTCAATGTTTTTCTACTTTCCTTCATTCATTTTCTCGTTTCTTAGTTTGTTTATTGACTGGTCCGTTATATTTTATGGCATTGTGGCTTGCAATGTGTTTGTTGCCCTCAGGGAAGATGAGGTTTACTGCAGACGTGAGGAGCACTCTCACAGCAAAGCTCAACTACTTGACTCATTTCCCTCCTTTGACACATCCATTGCTTCATTTCCTTGAAAGGAAGGGAAATGTGTTATTTGGTGATGTCCTCCCTCCCACTGATGCTGCGGGTGGTGTGTAAATATTCTTGTGCCTCTCCTGCGTTCGTTTATTAAATCTTATCTTCTTCCCTTCCTCTGTCGTGTTTTATATCAAAAGGTGATGATACTCCCTTCTGCCCCTCCTGATTCGTCGTCTGCAAGTAATGAACTGATGGGGTGGGCGTACGTTACGAATCAGTTGCTGTTAGACAACGCGCGGCGTGTGGTCACGGAGGTCGAAGAGCCCTCACGACGTGCCGACCTTGCGGCGGAGTGGGCAGCGGGTTTGGCAGAGCTTCTACACGTGCGTAGCACCTGCGTTTCCTCCATGTTGTGCCGATTAGTGACGGGGAACAGCAGAGAGGGTACAGAGTATGGAGTAGGGGAAACGATGGGCCTGTGTGCAGAGAATGACCACCGCGAGGCTGCCGAACTAAACCGCCTTGAGGCTGCCCGGCGTGAACTTCATCAGTTGCGTGCAGAGCGAGAGGCAGAAGAGCAGTGCCTACGGAGGATGCGCCAATGTGTGAAGCAAGCATCTAATACTTTCGAAGAGCAGTTTGGCGTCCAGGTTTTCGCACCGAACATGGAGGACGACACATCTGTGAAGGTAGCGGAATTACAAGATAGTCTTGCTGCGTACGTGGAGGCTACACAGAAGAAGCAAGTGCAGCTCCAAGAAGAAGTAGCGGCGCTTCGAGTGTTGTTGAAAAGCTGTGAACAGGAAGGGGGCCAACGGCACGCGTTGCGGGTAGGAGGAACGCCACTTTCATTCCCTTCGCGTAGTAATGGGACGCAGTATTCTGGCGTATTCGTGGGTGAGACGCCGTATGGTTTAGCACACACTGCAATGGGGGGCTCCCGGCCACAGCAACAGTTGTTACAGAGGAACGCCGACGGTGCAGCTTTTTCTCCTTTTCAGGGGGATCTCTCAACCTCAGGGTTGGCTAATGCAGTCCGGGCTTGGAAAGAGAGACAACAGCGACTGAAGGAGGAGTTGCGCAACCTGCAGTGAGGGAATGACGGCTAGTTCATCATTATTCCAGTTTTCCCAATCCATGACTTTCCTTTTCGAAAGTACAGGCACCCCATTCCAGAAAAAGAAACACTAATGCTTGGTGCGTGTGAGTGGAAACTTTCCTGTTTTAACATTTGCATGTATTGCGCCGTGAAACATCCCTTTGCCCTTTGTTTTTCATTATTTTCAATCAGTTAATCATTGGGACCTGCATCAAGTCATAGTTGGGTCACATATGAGTGAAACAAACCCAGTAGTGAGAGGTGCCGTTGGTGTACATGAACTTGCACCACTCTGTTCTCACGTTTGTTTGCCAGGGGAATCGGTGCTACTGCTGGAACCCACGGCTGTCGTGACCCTTGGTAGTGGTCTTCATCCACTCCAACAAGATGGCAGTGATGACCGTAAGGAGAGTTTTGAAACCTCAGGTGAAGAAGGAAGCACTGTTGTGGTTTCCGAGTTTTGTGGACCTGTGTTGCGCACCGCGGGGCCAAATCACACACAGCTATACAAACTCAATGGACCGGCGGCACGTCGCTACATGTACGCAGCCAGGGACCCCGTAGTGGCAATTGTAATGAAGAAGAACGCGAGTTATTACTCGTGCTATACTGGTGCTGCATCGTTGGCTGTGCTTGACGCTCTTGGCTTTGATGGTGCCACGAAAACAAACAAACCTCGATTACAAGAGGGTGACGTTGTTTATGCCTTTGTGAAAGGGAACGCTGATGCCTCATCCCTTGATACAAAGTTTGATGATGGTCGTGTGGTGGTTTCCTCCAGTGACGAGGTGGAACTAAGTTGCATGGCTGCTGAGGTCGGTTTAGTGGCGCGGGACTGGACCTCAGCAGAGGCAGTCTTTGGCCCGCTTGTGGGTGGCACAGTTGTTCGTGTCGCGTTACCTTATGCGCGCAGTCTTATCGACGGCCCTGCTTCGCGGTTGCTTGCACTGTTGGGAGATCGCGTGCCGTACGATGTGTGTGTTGGAGTCAACGGTCTCGTCTGGGTGCGAGGGCATCCCAGTGCTGCTGACCCCACGGCAGCCGCCCGCCGTACTGTTGCTGTGGCGGCGTGTGTAGTTGAGGCGCAGGATGCCGCGACACTGGAGGAGATGGAAGCCCACGTACGCGGTTATTTTCCCAAGGAGTAAATATAAGTTAAGGATGTTAGCGACGGTGCGCTTGCCGCTGTAAGTTTCTTTATTCCTTCTTTCCCTTTCTTCAAGGAGCTCGCGGAGTTTAATTGCTGTGCTTATACACTCCTCGTATTTTCTATCCCTCCATTTTTTCTACAACCTTTTGTTTGAAAAAGCACTGTCTGTGTAATTTATTATACACATAAAAGCCCAGGGTGCGGGTGAGATAACAAGGCTAAGGGGAAAAAAGAATAAAAGAAGAAGCGAAGTGGAGTAAACCCTCTGTCTACGCAGTGTGAAAGGTTTCACAACACTAGTATCATCGTCGCTTTTATTATTAATACTATCACAGGTGAAGCTCACCGATGCCGGATTACACGCAGTTCATCAAGTACTTTAACGAGTACCCGAACATCCCACCAAGTGAGACCTCTGCGTATAGTCGACTAGCCGACACTACGTGGCGTCTGCTCACAGCTACTGACAAGGAAAGTACGGGCACGAAGGCATCATCTCGTTCCGACGCCAACATCACCACGGGACCAACATGCCCGCCCATTGTTGTTGGGCGCTTACTTGTTTCCACGGAGGACCGCTGGCGTATACAGGCACACATGCGACGTGAGGAGGCGAAAGCTGGAGCCGGTAGGAAAGAATACAATAAAAAGGTGACACGGGCTGCTAAGCCAACGAAGGGTCCGGCACCCGGCGAAGGTTTCCCTCCGGGGCGCGGTCGGCCCGTGTGAGGGAGAGCATTACTCGAGAAGCTGCTAGCCGCGGCCAAAACTCACCTATCCTGTGTCGCTCAGTCGTTGCGTTCTGCTGCATGCGGTTACTTCTCGTGCTCCTCCTCGTGTTTCGAGAAGAACAACGTGCCGCTCTTGCGACCATCCGACAGTTTTCAATTACTTCTTATCGTTCTCACAGTGCTATTTTTCTCTTTTCCTTTTCCATTCTGCTTGCCAATGAGTATATTGTAGACCGAGAGCACCAGTGGAGAGACCAAAGGGCAAGGCTTGTGCGACAGGAAGGAAGCAGTGGACTTCGGCGACATCACAGCGAACTGCAAATTATGTACTCTCCAAGTGAAGAAGCAGGTGCTTCCCCCGGAAATGGGCAGGACGAGAGGTTAACCTCACAACCTTTTGAAACTTCCAGGGTGCCTTCAATGACTCCCCGGAGTCTTTGGGCGAATAGCTCGAGAAGCGATGCGAGTGCGAAGCAGTTGGGAAGAAGCGGACAGTCGCTACGCTATCCTTCTCCACCACATGTACCACCTGATGGACAGTTGGGAGCGGAGGAAGAAGTGGAACATGAGAAATACGTCTTGCAACTGCTGCAGAGGGCGTCGCGGACCATCAAGGATGAGCGTGCTCACTCACTTTCGCTAAAGAAGGAGCTCGACGAACTAAAGCAGCTGGGTGTGACTCCTGGTGGAGTGGAGAAGCTGCAGAAGGAGAACAGATCTCTAAAGGACAGACTGACTTTTCTTTGCGGGGGACTAAGTCAAGGAAACTTATTCAGTGTACCGGGTCAGCATTTAGAGGGTGGCAAGCATTACCGATGGAGAAGGGACCAACGACCGCTAAAACTCACTCCTGTGAGTGCGCGCGTTGACAACACGACACCAGTCCGGACGTTGTTTGGTGTCTCGCCAATGCGTCGCGATTTTGCAAGAGGTGGGACAGAATCCTGCAGTGGTACGTGGCGTTCTGCGAGTTCGTGTCACACATCACGGCGGGTTTCGGCCCGTGGGCGGTGTGGACTGCGAAGGCGGCTCAGCGTGGGGAGTACTGGGGCATTAACTGCTCTGTGGGCAGCCGCACCATTGGAAACGAGGGCGGTGAAATACACTGTGGGAATGATCGCACATCTTCGTCGCGCCATGGCACCATTACCGGCGAAGGAACAGGTTGGAGAGGTAATCCATGCAATGGTACAGGAAATTCTCCGAGAGGCTCGACAGCGCGGCACAGGTCTTAAGATGAAGCGACAAAAGCCATGTGTCTATGAGTGTACATACTCACCAAAACGAGAAAGGAAAATAGGATGTACTGTCACGCGAGTGGTTCATCTATCCATAGACAGCGGCCGACTAACCGTAAAGGTTGGTGGAGGTCACGTGAATTTCTTAGATTTCCTGGAGCGGTATTGCAACTGCCGTTTCGCGCGATAGACATTGATAGCATAGAAAAGGGTCGCACGGTCATGCGTTCCCTGTTCGATGATAGATAGATATACTGATGTATATAGCACCTTGTTCGCCCGTTTGTTGTCGATGAGGTTGGAAGGCGGTGCTTAAATACTTTTCATTATGTTATATTCGGAGTCAACTGCTACATCACGCGCACCCGTCCGGAGTCGCGGATCTTCTCCTCCCCTCTGCGGTACTTGGTGTGTGTTGATCTGTCCCCACAAGCGGGAGCTCCCGATCTTTCTCTCTTCAACTTTCTCTGAAAACAACAAGGACGAGCTTAGGAAGAGGAAAGAAACTCCACTTTTTCGTTTCGCGGAGTGACGTGGGGGAAAACGCTTACACTGCTGTACGCGTCAAACGGAACGAGTGACAAATGGCATCCAACGGTTTGGCGGAATCCAGTGAAGGCTCTCTGCCTGACGACCTGTGGTTGATCATTGGATTAGGGGGGAGTGGCGCGTTGCTGATCCTCCTCATCCCTGTGGTGTTTTTGGCCCGGCACTTCTATGACCGGCGCCATTTCATCTCTGCCGCACCTTTACCTTCCCAAAATCACTTGCCATCGTCCAAAATTCGACTGAGGAGCAACAGTGCCCCACCGGCCTCACTTGCTGCCTTATGCGGGCAATCGGGGTCGTATGCCGGTTTCGGCATCGGTGCAACGTCTGCGGGTGGTGGGGTGTACAACGAAGCAGTGCCTCATAACGGCCCCACGAACACCAACTGCTTCAATTCCGGTACACTCGGTGCAGCGTATAACCCTTCGACACCATCGGGGTGGGAGGCTGAAGCGGGGCGAAGCTTTACGACCCTTTCCATAGGTCTCAGTGCCCCCCAACCCACTTGGAGTGACACCACTGGGGAACGGCAGCACCCGCCTGCCACCCCGGTGGGAGACACTTCGCAGTTAGGTTACAACCCGCTAGCAGTTACGAAAGAAGCGCATCTTTTTCAATTCCATCCAAATGTTCCACAGGAGTGTGGAGGGCCTCCTCAGGAGAGTGCGGACCCCGCACAGCCGTCACCTCAATGTACCACAGAGGATGCGGAACCTCAGCCTTGTCTTAGACGCCGAAATTCTCGCGTCTCGTTCGTAGGTGAATTCCGTGCATAGTTATCGATTTTAGGGTGACTCGACGCAGAAGGAAGATCAGGGGATTGAAAGAACCGAGAGTGCGCAAGCATATGGGCATTTGTATACTTTCGTATGTCGTATGCCCGTATATAAACAATATATATATATATATCACAGTTGTGTGCATGTATGTTTGCATTTTTTCCGTCAAAGTATTTGGCGCATTTTACTATCATTGTACTGTAGGAACCGCTTAGGGATGTAGCGATAAAAGTCGAACCAGTCGCTCGTTGTATCTCTCTGCGACCATCATCGCTGTTTCACCTGCACCCTTTTCCCTCTCTGTACTTTTCATTACCATTTCCACTATTTAACAGTTTTGTTTTGGTTTCACTGCGTTTTCGTTCACCCTATTCATGCTCATGTCTCTGGGGATTTTGTTGTTATCGTTTCCCTCACCATTTCCCCTCTGAGGTGATGCTTGGGTGAAGGATGAAATTAAATTTCATCCACTCGGCCACTTCATGCACAGTTGCTCGAACAGCATCCACGCCTAGTGGGGAGAATGAGACTCCCGCATATTTGGTTTAGTCGCCTGACGCGGTTGTAGTAATTTTTTAAAAATATTCACCATTATACTGTAATTTTTACGTTGCCTCCCCCCTTTCATTTTGTGGCGAAATCGTTTGCCATTGTGTTCTTTCCCTATTTTTTTTTTTTTTGGTCGAGGGGAGAGTTCCCCAGACTCCAGTTGTTTTTCTCTACAAAAAATAACGACGCAAGGGCATAGTAACGTCTCCTAAGTTTGAAAACGAAAGGTGTGTTGAGTTGTGTGTAAATTCACCCATCCATACACCTCCTTTTTTACTTCATCTTTTTAATTTTACTTCGTGCATTCACCCTAACATCGATGTATCCGTGAAAAAAAGTAAAAAAATAAAATAAAACCAAGGTTGTTTGCTCATTAGTTGCACGTGCCTGAAAAAGTGGTTCTTTTCTCGTTTGTTTTCCTAATTTCTTCCCTTTCCTCTTTTCTCTTAAAGTTTATGTGAATAATGAGTTGACTAACTAACAATCAAAAGCGCTGCATGTACGTAACTGTAGAATGTATGTGTGTGTATGTGTATGGGGAAGGGGGTTCATACATTTAAACCATCGGAAAGGTCGGAAGTTAATATGCACCAGCTAAAAGAAAGGCGACAAGGCTAGAATAAAGACGGAGGATGCACACAAAAAGGATAAAGCAAGTGGGGAACCAAATGTTGTTTTCAAACGCCTCTACCTTTCTTTGACGCATTCTCACCAAAGACCGTTGCATCATTTCCACAGTTCGGCACTTGCCTCACCATTGTGTCAGCGTCGAGCACCTTGCCTAGAACTCAGAAAAAGAGCCAACCTCCTTCTTTTTGTTATATCGAAACGGCATCGACAAATAACATAAGTCGGGTAAAGTAACCTCGCGCACGCATCCTTTCGAATATAAATGCATGCGAATGTGTTTTGTTGTTGCTTATCAATAAGAACCCAAATGCCATTTCCTAAAGAGACTAACGGAATGCGGGTGGTCGTTCATCGGATAGCGAGGCATTGTTACTTCGTAAATATGATTGTTGAGGACGCAGTAACCCTTTTATTTTCTCCTCCATCAGAAGTAAAACGCACGTACGTGAGGGTTTTGGAAAGTGGAATGGCCATTTCTCCATGGTTACCGGCATATTGGAATGACACGAATGGACTTGCATCTAGTAAGCGACTGAAGTTTTGGCGGTGCAGTGCCACGCGCGGAAGTTGAATGTTCAATGGGAAAAAGAAATGCCTCAACTTTCATCGTGTACTGGCAAGTGAGAAGTGTAAACATATTTTCTCATTTCATTCCTTTCCGTTGTGGTGTTGTGACAATGAGGTGCCTTCCCTTATGGGGGCGGCACACACGTCTGCGTCGGTTTTAAAGTTCAATAACAGGTCATAGCACACACCAGTGGTGTGATTGTTGCTTGTGCCCATACCTTCTCTTCCTACGCTTTCCCTTTACTTTCCTCACTGCTTCATTTTTCTTCCCGTTTTTAAAGAAAAAATATTAATCGTTTCTGACACGTATCTACACTCCTCTGCACGTGTGTATTTCTGTTTCTGCTTGAAGAAGGTAAAGTTGCACTAAGAGACAGGAACAAGTGATGGTGGGAAGCACTGCGCATGGGGGAGACAGTTTAGAGCTCCAGCCGCTGATATTTAATGGCCCTGTTCCTAAACCACATCCGCCCTGCACTGATCCCACACCGGATGAGCAGTACCGCATGGCTTCTGAAGAGCAATTGAAAAAAATGGAAAAGAAGGACCAAAAAGCACCTCCTTCTGAGGAACAACCAGCGCCTGAGGGGGGAACTAAGGGCTCGAAGATGTCTTCACTATTTTCAGGCGCCACCCGCAATATATGCAGCATTGCACATCAGGTGTCGAGTACAGTGGAGAGAGCTGCTGTAAAGGCATCAAATGCAACAGGAAACAAAATGCGAGAAATTAACGAGCGGATGAACCACAGTTGGTTCAAGGAAAACTTCCCGCACTTAAGGGCACAAGGCGAGACACTCGTGGCGGATTATCCTTGCTCCGCTATCCACGGACCAGGTTACGTTCATGGACGTGTTTATATCACAGCGAACAACCTTTGCTTCAGCACGGGTACGTCCTCTACGTTTCAGCGAACGAAAGACGTACTGAAGGCGGCTGCTTTTTCAGGGGATGGCAACGAACCAATCATACGGCAAATTATTCCCTTGGCAGATATTGCAAGTATTCAGCTCTCTGTTCATTTGGAGACAGTGAATAAGGGACCTCCATACTTCATGCTTCTCCCCGCTGAGGTGGTAATTCCAACCTGCCTTCAAGTATTCACCAGGCGGCAACAAGTGTTTCAGTTCTTCAGCTTCGGGAATCGCGATAAGACAGATTCACTGTCAGACACTTTGAAGGGGAAGCCGGTGGAGCAAGCTTACAATTATATTGATCATGTATGGCGTGCTGCCACAACAGTTCCACTGCCGGGTGTTCAGTACACTCAGTAAATATGTGAACTTAGGAAGGACAAGGATGGTCGTTGAATGGGAAGAACAACATGGAAAAAAAGAAATGAAGGATAGGGTGTAAATGGTGTTCTTTCCCCTACGGCTAATCTGCTTTGGCGTAACTCTCTGGAGAGCGCTTGTAGACAAAACAAAACGAAAAAGTATTGGAAAAGGTTTGTCCGAAGGAACAAGGTCGCGATATGTAGGTTCCCGCGTTCAACTTAAGGTTTGCACAACACAAAATCGATTTTCGAAGAAAAAAAAATGCTCGCACGGTGTGAAAGAGAATGGAGCGAAGATACTGAAGAAAGGGGAAAAGGGGCTTCGGTACCGTGGAGAACACTGCTTTACTTATTTTTGTATTTTCCGTTTGCTTTCACACCTATGTTTGCGATCTTGGTCCCATACATGAATTACTAGGGCATCTGCTAAGGAAACTCTGTCTATCGTTGGGAATGGGAAATGCACGCATAACGCATGTCTCCTTTACAACAACTACCCGCTTTACTACCTCTCTGCTTTCGCTTGGTAACAATTTTAAAAATTTTACTTGTAATTGAATCTCGCACATCTTTCCTTTTTTTTTTATCGCACTTTTCTTCAACTGTCTCACGTGTATACAGGAATTACCGTTGCGTTGCGGTCGGTGTGTGCGTGGGTGGCGGACTACTCGCCGCCCTCCATTAGTCGCTGCGAGAAGAAAGGTTGTTATTTTAGTTCTAAAGAATCTTTTGAAAAGGGGTGAGGGCGAAAGAGTAGAGAAAGTGCGGATGAGCGGGGATGTGATGCGTGGGTTTAGACTGCAAATGGGCGGAAGGAAGTTTAATTCAAGTGCATCTTATATTATGGTGTTGGGTACGTTGTGTGCGTACCTCCCCTCGGATGGGTCGTTAACTTGGAAAGTGCTCTAATGCTTTTGACAGCATGGCAGGGGGAGGTCCACTGAACCGAAAAGGTACTCACGACGTAGCGGTTCCTTCTTTTTAAATCCGATTACCCAAAATATGACGTCACACAAAACAATGTGGATGTGCTACTTTATGGCGGAGTACGGTCTGTTCAATGAGGAGTAAAATTGTTGTGACCGTAATTTTAACACTACCGGGGCCGGAGACAGACACACACATACATACACATATATATATATATATATATATATATATATATATTTGTGCCCCAATTCTAAAATATGAAATCTTATTATTCAAATGTAAATTATAATGTGTGCTCACAGTTAGTGGTGTCACAGGTGGCTAACCGCCGTGGCTGAAGGGAGGGGGAACGTAGTTTGCTGCCACACGCCATATATACGTGAAATGCTATGGGTTCCCTGTGTTTGTGTCTTGATTTGCATTCCCCTATCATTTTTATTAACCACAAAGGCTGTAACGTAAACATGTCAGTCGGCAAGGTCGCTATGGTGGGTGGCGGTGGAAGAGTTACTGTTCCGCGAAAATACTTCCGCGCCGCGGTTCGTGGTCTTCAGCACGTCCCGTGGTGGTGTCAAAGCGACGCACGGACCTCAGCCACCGGTAAGCATCCGCTAGACGAAGCTCTGAAGTGTGCGGCAACTTTTCAGAGCAGATCATTGAAGCAGTGGGAAAATGCATTGTCTGTTTCCAGTCCTTACCGAAACACCGACCACCTTGCGGCAGGTAAAGCGGTAGTAACAGCACCCGGCACTACCATAACTCTGCAGAGCCTCGCTGATTATGACGGTGGCGAAGCGGAGGACCAGCAGGAGTCGCACGAGGTGTCTGCGGCGTTTGTTGAAAAACAGCAGGCAAAGTTGCACGCCATGTTACAGCAATGGGTCGCCTACTGTGCATTCCACTGTACACGCGCGGAGTTCGCTGCGAGGCAGTCGCTCGTGGCACAGCGACTTCTTCTCTCCCCTCTGGGAGTCTTGCCATCAAGTGCGCACCACCAAGTGGGTTCGGCTCGTTTGGAGAGGACTTTGCGGCGCCGTGGGGCCCGCGCTTACGTTGATTTGCTCGTTCACCACCAGCTACCCATGCAGCAAAAGCAAGAATGGGATGTATTGTGCTCGGTTTGGTCCTCCGTGGGGGAAGGACTCCGACGTCAGGGCCTCACCGCCTCTTCAGCAGCTTCCGTTGTAAGACTCCCCTTTACCCAAGAAGCAGTTGATGAACCGTCGTGGGAAAGAAGTTTGGCTGTATTATCGTGGGCAATGCACTTTAAAGGGGGAAATCAGTTCCATATACCCTCTTCTGACATTGCCATTGTTCTCCATCAGTACATCCAGAGCTTGGAGGATCGCGTGCAAGGGCCCAACCCTCAACAAATGCCCGTCACAGAGGAACAGGCCGTTATTCAGCAGCTTCAGCAGTGGTGGAACTCTGCGAGGGAAGCTGAGCAGCGCGACGCAGGGTTGGCGGCGGCATGTGGATTAGACCGTACGGCTTTTAACTCAATCCATGTGGAAGGCCGGAAGGTAACCCTCTGTTTATCTGACAAGGAGTTGTCGAAAAGCACTGCTGCGTACGCAGAGTTGCTGTTGCAGGGAAGGTGGGAGGACGTTCTTGAGCACATTCGACTCGTGGCCACCAATGTCGCTTCCGGTCCTTTCAGTCGCGATAGAGGCGCGGATAGAAGGCAAGGTGACGATTTATCCAACCAGCGAGCGGCTGCTGCAGGTGATTGTGACGATGGCGAAGGGAAGGAGGAGATTGCACTGATTACGGACGGCGGTTTTGGTGATGTTTTCTTCAGCATTGGATCGAACGTAACTTCGTGTGACTCGTCAACTACGGATGCGCTTGTCGCGTTGTTTAACACCCCACGTCCTGTATTTCTGAAAAGCAAAGTATGGGCCCGGTCGTCTTCTTCCCCGCTGGGAAAACCACCGCGTGAGTACCTTCTAGCATTGGAGACACCACTTGAGACGGTGTTGCTCCAAAAGCCTCCAGTGGTTGGGCTTCGGACCCGTGCTTTTGCTACACGGAGTGACGGGGGCACAAGTGGGATAGGATTAATGGGTAAAGTGAGTTGCAGTGATTGTTCGGATAAGCAGTTGCAAGAGAGTGGGGAATGTTTAAGGGCGACATCTGCCGCGCTGGTTGAGCTGCGTCGCAAGTTATGGATACTAAGGCAACTTCCCCGGCATCTTTCGCGTTCATTAGTCCGCTTTGAGGGTGCTGGTTCCTTCATGGTGCCTTATCTATTGCGGTGCCCCGCAAAGGAGCTCCTCCCTTGGTTTCTGCTTAGCAAAGTTGCCTCAGCACATTCCAGGCATCAGAACCAAGAGAAACTTGAGGAAGCTTTCCGTGACACCCGCTTGCATGTCCTTTATACACTTTTCTTACCGCACGCTCATTACGCTGCGTTTCAAGAATACTGTGCAGACCTACTCCTGCAGGTGGGAAGTTTGATTGTACCACTAGATGTTCTTCGAGTGGCAGTACGAGTTCTTCTTCAACCTCCGTCGTTCGACCACTTCTACGATGTGTTGCAGGGTCGCCGTCTTCCAGTGGAAGTTGACTGCCGCCATTTATGGTCGCGTTCGGTGGAGTCGTCACTTGTAGAGCGAGAGTCTGATTGCTCCACTTCACTGACGCCTTCGTGTTTGAGTCTTTTAAAAGAGTTACAGAGCGACGCTGCCAAGCGGCAGGCGTTCTTCGTTTGCAAGTCGCATAGCGCGCGTAACTACCACCTTTCTACTTGGATTGAAAGCTGCAGTAAAGTGGAGACGCTATCTGGACTTATAGGAATTATTGCCCGGGAGGTTAATCTTTATGGGCCGCCACTTCTGTCTCCAGAGGCTGCCGCTGCGTTGCTGACCGCCATTGTCATTCCCCATATTGGTGAAAGAGGGGGTGCGAAGTATGAAGGCTGTGAACAAGCGTCAGAAATCGGTAATGACACGTTGCGCATGCTAGGAGTTGCATACTTTGTACTACCCAGTGATAAGGCTTTTGGTGCCGCTCCGTACTTTAAGGGAACTTACAATGAGAAGTACATAATCGATGACGGGTTTGAGTGGACAACCGACTGGGATGGTGCTGAAGCACTCCTTGTCGGTCGATCTCTTCGCCGGGTCACTAAATACCCTACCACAACAACAGAATCGTTCTTCCGTGTAGAGTGCTGCTCCACTCAGCAGATGGTAACATACCGCGTGCCAAAGCTTCGCTTGCGACTTATGAAGGTTGACCTTGCTGAGGCAATACAATACTTTGAGTGCGGAGTCAAGCGAATCACGCAGGACGAAGGCGCAAACGACAAAATATATGGAGAAACGGTGGTGGGCCTGGCGGGGAGACCCGCAGTTGTGGCGTACCACTTGCCTTTTGGCGTTGCAGCGGTTGACAAACCTGCGGGTATGAGCACCACCCTTCATGTGGGGCACCCTCACTTGCTCGATTTTTTGGCAGGGAACCTCCCGTGGAAAGGACCTAGTGCGCCCGTGCTGTTTCAGCATGGACTTGTTAACCGTATCGACTTGGGTACTAGTGGATTAGTGCTCGTTGCGGATACAGAAGCCTCGCTTGAGGAGGCTCGCCGTGCGAGTATTGTGGAGCGTTGCGTGGAAAAGGTTTACCGGGCGCTTGTTTTGCATTGTCCCCCACCGATCTCCCGCATAGATACGTCAGAGTGTTGGTACCTTAATCCATGTGGGATCATAATGTGCGACGTCCTTGCAAATGGCGCCGACTTTTCTCTTCAGATCGCTGCGTACAATTCCTCGAAGGGAGGCGCCTTGCCTGTAGGGGCGATGGATCGGCGATCAGCCACAACAACATATCGTGTATTGCAGTACTTTCCGAGGAGTGGCGTCTATTACTTGGAAATTCATCTACACACGGGACGTCGTCACCAGATCCGGCAGCACTTTGCTCGGCTATGTCATCCATTGTTGGGTGACGGCCGTTACAGTCGGCGAGCGCAGGTAGTGGGGGAGGAATTCGGTTTGCAGCGGCCTGCACTCCATGCAGTCCGTGTTACACTTACCCCACAACATGGAGCATCTGCCAAACCACGGGGCGGCGTCGTGGCTCCGCGTGTGGGTGATGCCGATTACGATGAATATTGCGGCAACGGAGGGGGAAAGACCGTAGTGGAGTGCCCAGTTCCGGAGGACATGCGGCTGACTCTAAAAATGTTGCGGGAGCGTGAGGACCCGGTAGGGTTGGGTGCTTAATTACTGCTCTACGCCGTCAGAAATTCAGCAGGGACGCTTGCCTATCCAGATACATGCGCACGTAATTATTTTAACATGCCCTCTTCTTTGTTTTGTTTTTTTCTTTGCATAAGGGAATTAAATTTCAATTTAGGATTTCATTTATGAGACTCCCTTGATCCCTCAAGGAGTTTTTGCTTCCAAATTTATCTGTTATTCGAATAAGGAAGGCTAAATATAGTTGACATCCAGATTGTTCTCACACGGAACCGCAGTGCATGGAGGACGTGAGGCCTGCAACTTCACCGTTGACGGAAGACACAGCTTATACGCGGTGCTTGCGCGGAGCGAAGGAGGCCAAGGAAAGGGGAAATACCGCCATATCGGACAAAAACTTTAAAGAGGCTTCCTTTCAGTACAAGAAGGCACTGCTGTTTCTATCTGAATACATACCGGGAGACGGAGGTTTCTCGGAAGATGCGTTGATCGACATGTTGGCACGGCGAAGAGGCGTAGCGACACCTCGGGACCTCAGCCCTGGTCGCAAGAGTGAGTTAATGGATCTCTACGTAACAGTTATGAACAACTTGGCGGTTGCTGATATGAGGCTCTGTCGTTTTGACAAAGGCGTTGAGCACACAACAAAAGTCCTCAATGTTCCTGGACAGGAGAAAAACAGAAAAGCGTTGTGGCGGCGTGCCGAATGCCATGTGCAAAGAGGCCATATTGAAGAGGCCGAGAAGGATGTGGATGTGCTTGCCGCTTGTGCGGAGGGAAATGGCCAGCAGTCGGAGGAAGTTGTCGGACAACTACGTATGAAGATAAAAGAAAAGAAGAAGCAGCTGGTGAGGGAAGAGCGTGCGATTTGTAAGAAAATGTTTGAACACGGGTCTTAGTGTAGCGCACAAACTCGTGTCTGCGTGCCCTTTACATTTCAAGAGTTTCTTGTATGCGCTTTTCATTGAATGTGGTCCAGGACACAATCTTCCACAGCTTTAATTCTAACACCTCATACACTATTGTATGCTATCCCTCGTTTTTACGTTTACTTATCCTTATTTCTCTACCTTCGAACACGAGGGAGGTGCTTGATGTTCTCTTTTCTTCATTGGTCATTGTTTGGGAGAAGTAAACAGAAGCAAGGCTGTTCGTCTTCGGCGGTACTGTTCACATTTGGTTACATTCACGTTTGCTCGGAACATGCAGCGTAATTTAACGAAATTGAGCGCAGCAGCATTCTATGAGTTCGTTGACAATAATTTCCTCAACAACAAACGACCCCCCGTTCCCGGCGGGTCATGGACGGTTGAGGTGCTACGTAATAAAAGTCTCGCCGATTTGCAGCACATATGGTTCCTGCTTTTGAAGGAGCGAAACATGTTAAAGTCCATGAAGGAACACTATTTGCGGCACCAAGAAGAACTGGGTGCAATGCCTGCCCCCTCGAGGCTGAAAATGATCGATGAATCGATGCGCAACATTAAGCGTGTCGTGAAGGAGCGTGATGAGGAAGCAACGGCCCGAGCAGTGGAGATATTTAAGGAAAGGCTGAAACGTGGCATTTATCGTTATCCACCGGGTCCGCCTCCTCCCCCTGGGGCGCATGACAAAACAAGTGTGGTGAAGGTGGAACTGAGTTGCTATGTTGAGGAGGAGCGCCTGCGTGAACTTTTCGGTCGTTATGATGTTTTTGAACCACATAAAGGTATCGTGCGAGTCGAGCTGAAGCTTCCGGATGAGATGTTGAAACAGAAGGAGGAAGCGGAGCAACTTTGGACGCAGTACATGGCGGAATGTAGTGATGTGAAGGCATACCATCAGTGGTCAACGGCAGCACCCAGCGCGTACGACTATACTGAAGTGGAACTGGCCCCGGGGGTATTTGCCAACGATGCCATTTCAGATAAAGGTGGTAAACACAGTGGTGACACTGAAACTCATGAGGGGGTAATTGTCGCAGCACGCGTGCCCGTTCCACCCCCCAAGGAAAAACAGCCTCCACCAAAGAACCCACTCGAGCGGCTTAAAGCTGAACGGCGGTCATACCTCGCACGCACTACCATCCAACTTGGTTATTTCCCAAATGTGACGCTACCCCCGCCGCGGTATGAGACTGTTGAGGCTGTGCCGCGTCCGGTACACCCAGATGAGATCGAGGGACCGTGGGAGGCATACATAACCTACGACCGGGAGGATGGCTTATCGTACGCGCAGTCATTGGGCATAACTACTATCGGTGTAGCCACTGTGCTTGGTTTGACGGAGCACGTGCGTGAGCCTCAGCCGTACGCTGTGGTGGATCCCGTGTACTGCGAGGCGCTACGGCGTGAAAGGGCCCGTGAGGAGACACTCATGAAATGGCCACACGTCCCTGAATGGAAGTATGAGTATAGCACCTATACTCGGAAACATTTGGCTGATATTGTGCAGTACAACTACACGAATGTTGTTGACTATGTGGACCGTGAGGTTCTTCTCACTGGAAAGTCGGTCTGGGAATGCCCCATTCACATTGATCATACATGCGGTGGAAGCAAGACAGTGCCACCTCACGCCAAAAAACCGGTTCGGTACATGGATGCGGGCATTGCAAACGTGGGCGTTACTGACATTTAGAGGCGTTTGCTTACAGGCGGGGTGAGGGCAGAAACTTCTATTTGTGTTGGTGCTATTAGGAATTTCAATGGCGAGGGCGAAAGCTGTGTTTATCGAGTGCAATTTTTTTTTTTTGGGGGGGGGAGGGGCGGGATCGCGCGCAGCCGGTTTACAGTGCACGATTGACTGGGTGTAAACAGCACTAAAACTTACTTCTCTCTCTCATGGACTGTGTGCTTCTCTGTATCTCTTTCTTTATTTTTTTCTCCGTTTGTTGAAGGGAGCTGTACGTGTTCCTCTTCTGTGTGTGTGTGTGTGTGTGTTTCATTTGATCGACTTTGTGTCTTCCTTTTATTAATATTTTACGGCAGTTTACACCCGTCTGAGCAGAAAGGGGCTGTTTATAGGAGGTAAAAACCATTTTGGAGGAACATGGAGCAGCAGGTCTCTAACCGGGGAAGTACCTCTGACCCCCCAGCGTCTTCTCAGTGCGAGGAAGAGACCAAACAACATGAAGTCTCGGAAACGACTTTTTGCGGAAGTGAGTTTGCAGAAGGCAGTGGTGGAACTTTGTTACAGACGGTGGCACCCGATGCCCCCAGTGTGAGGAGTTGTGGCAGCCATCAAGTCCCGAGCTCAAGTAAAGGTGCTCCCTTCGCCTCACGGGCGCAGGCGCTGATGTCAGGCGCTGCCAGCGTCGTGGCGCCACTTTCAGTTCACTCTGGTAGTCAACACACATCCCGAAAGGGAAACACCCACAACTTAGCGCGACTCGCGGTGAAGCACAATTTATATGCCGTACAACTGGATGGTGACTCCGGCGGCATTGAAATGCAAGCCGCTAGCCAATATCTCCTCCGGGCGGTAACCACACGAGAGAAGTACAAATCAGTGGATAAGGGACAGAAGGAGGGAACAGGGCGCTTGGTGCCTCCGGTTGTTTTCTCCTTTGAAACTGGTGTCGCCCAGTTCACGGACCAAAAGACCGAAGTTTTACCATGGGAGCAGTTCTACGACGACGTGATAGAGTTGTGTGCCACGATGCAGCATCCAGATTGCCGCCGGGCGTGTTCGCAGCGTCTACAAGTGCTGGAAGAGAAGTATAACCTGTACAAATTGTGCAGCAGCAACGTTGAGAACCCTGACCACCACCGCCACGATGTTGGTGTATTTTCCGATTGTACAAAAGTTGATAATAGCGTGTATCTGAGTTGCATGGTGAATTCGGAGTTGCTGCGTGAATACATCCAGGACAAGGTGGAGTATTGTGGATCGGATGAGGTGCGGTATTCGGCGGATAAAACTGAGGTGCACACACTGAGTACAACATGCGATCAGCTCGGATTTACGGAGGTTGAGCAGCTAACTATCGAGGGTCTGGGGTTGTCACCACCAAATGAAAAGCAACGTTACCATTACGATCCGCTTGATCTTGAACTGAACCGCACTGGACGCAACTGCGCGGAGCTATTGCAACTCTTCCTCACACACAATACTTTGAATAAGGGGAAATACTTTGCAGAAATTGTGAAACCCACACTGTCCGAGAATGAGCAACGAATGCGAAACCCACAGGCAACTGAATGTATAGTTGAACTATGTGGTACTTCTGCCGAAGATTGGGAGCAGCTGGCCGCGTGGGCACAGGAGCATAATCTGCTACGAATGTGGCATAACCGCTGGTTCGTTGCCTTACCCCGGAGGCGGATACGAAGCGATTCAACAAAGGATGCACTTGAGAACCACCAGCAACACTTGGAAAATATTTTCCTACCACTGTTTACAGCAACACTCGCTCCCGAAGACCCGAAGAACGCTTCTATTGTGGCGCTGCTCCAGAACCTTGGTGGGTTTGTGATTGTGTCCGATGAAGAGGAGCGCAACTCCACTTTCGAGCGCAAGCTGAGGCGACCCGTTGAGGTGCCATGGAGTGAGAATGTTTGCGATCTCTACTTCGCTTACCATGTATGGGCAAATCTTTGTTCCCTCAACGCTTTGCGCCGTCGCAAGGGCCTCAATACTTTGCAGCTACGTGCCTTCGCCGGGAATCGTGACGGTCAAATAGATGTATTGGTTTATTCTTACCTACTGTGCGACAGCCTTGTTAACGGTGTTCTCCTAGAGCATAATCCTGTGCTGCAGTATCTTTATGGTGCCGGAAAGATCGGACTGGTCATGATGCCACTGTGTAACAATGGGATGGGGCTCCCGTATATGCAGAACCCCTTTCCTGTTTTCTTTCGCCGCGGGTTGCTCGTGACACTGACGACCAACCAACCTTTGTTGTTTCACCATTCTAAAGAACCTCTCATCGAGGAATACGGCACTGCGAGCAAACTGTTTCAGCTATCTGGCACTGATGCATGTGAGATAGCGTTAAACTCCGTGATTGTGTCGTCATTTCCCGCCGATGTTAAGGCACTGTGGTTGGGGGATTCATTCCTTCAGGAAGGCATTCAGGGGAACATGCTAGAGTTTAGCAAAGTTCCGACGTGCCGTCTTGTGTTGCGACAGGAACTGTGGCAAACGGAATTGAACATTATTCATCAGGCCGCGGTGCGAAATACGAGGGGAAAGCGAGGGGCGTTTCCTCTCCCGACACTGCTGTCCACCCCTCCCCCTCTCATGGCTTCTGGGAGCCATGCTGGGGATTCGACCGAAGTTGAGCCAAGCGGCGTAACTTTACAACAAGCCGTTACAATGATGCAGTCAAGTCAAATGCCGTTCCTCGCTCGCGATCCACATACGGACTTTCCTCGCGTTGTCTTCTTAGGCCCCCTCGAACGTGATCCTTCTGATACGCTGGTTGTGACTCTGTTGCATCGTGCGTTACAGCTGCGCTCGCAGTATGTTCGGCAGCACAACATACGTGATGTAGATGGGAGAGTGCTGCGATCGGACGATATTGAACATGCATTCCGCCGTGATGATACATTTGATGAGGACGAGTGGATGTTCAAAACCGTCGAAGGTGTTGTTGTGCCACACGAGGTTCATCAGATTCCCCGTCTCCCAAAAGATATGTTTCACTTTGACGACTTCCGTCAACATGTGCAGGAACTGCGCGCCATGCTAGAGAATGCGCACGTACGCAACTTCGCGACGCGGCGATTGAATTTGCTTGAGCGCAAGTTTATGTTACACCTTGCGGTTAACCGCAGTCTTGAAGCGGGGACAACGGCCAGCAAGGCCTCTCAGAATCGTGACTTCTATCAAGCAACAAAAGTGGACAATAACGTTCGTATGGAGTCCGGTATGACTGCTCGGCAGCTGCTGAACTTCATCGTTTCCAAGGCTAATAATAATGGTGATGACATTGTGGCCCACCAAGAGGGAAAAGAACCGCAAACGTTGCGGCAACTGCTACAGGAGTTAAATATTTCTCCGAGCACACTAACTGTAGATGACCTCAATGTGCAAGTCGACACAACACTTGGTGTTGGGAGCGCACAATATACACCTGGCGGCCGTGATGTCTTGTGTACACTACTGCTGAACACAGACAACCAAATGAAGGGACGCTACTTCGCTGAGTTGACAAAGCTAACCTTTGAGAACTTCGAGCATGACCGTTTCACCTTCACCGAAAACAGGCTACCGATTTATGGCGCGAGCCCCAATGAATGGGGGTTGCTCTCTGATTGGTTCGACACACATGGTATGGCATCAGTACACAACCGATGGATGGTGCAGATCCCGCGCATTTACGGTTATCTGCGCGAGTGTGGAAAGGTCCAAAGTTTTACTGAGTACATCGAAAACATATTCAAACCACTATGGACTGTTTCACTCCATCCAAGCAAAGATCCCCGCTTGTTCCACTTCCTTAACCACATCTCTGGCTTCGATTGCGTTGAAGACGAACGAAGACACGACATACCGCTCAACAATGCAACGAAACCGCCTCATGAGTGGACGACCGAGGAAGAGCCTCCATACAACTACTACATGTATCATGTGTGGGCAAATATTTACTCACTGAACGAGTTTCGTCGACGCCGGAAGTTCTCGACGTTTACATTTCGACCAAGCTGTGGAGAAACAGGCCCTGTGGAACACCTCATCGGTGGGTTTTTACTTGCCAACGCTATTAATTATGGCGTTACTCTCGCTGATGATACCCCACTGCAGTATCTTTTTTACCTCGCCCGCATTGGGGTAACGGTAAGCCCGCTGAGCAACAACACGAAGGTGCTCGGGTACCTGGACAACCCGTTTCCGACGTTCTTTCGTCGCGGTCTTAATGTTTCCCTCGGCACGGACAGCCCACTTATGTTCCATCACACCCAGGAGCCACTACTAGAGGAGTACTCCATTGCCTCAAAGGTGTGGAAGCTTTCACCCAATGATATGTGTGAGATTGCCCGCAACAGTGTACTTCTTTCAGGTTTTGATGCTGCCTTTAAACGTGAGCGACTAGGGGATCTGTTTTTTCTTTCAAGTAGCAGAAGCAACGACGCGTCACACACACACCTATCCGACATCCGTGTCGCGTACCGTTTCGAGACCTACCACGCAGAGATTGCTTTTCTGGAGATGATCTCCACCCTTAATTTCCCAAAGGCACTTCTTACTCTGAGTGAAGAGAGGGCACTGGAAGCTGATTTTCTTGAGGCGGTAAAGAAAAAGGAAAAGCAGCTTGGGTGTATCATAGAAGTTAAGACCGAGGAGGAGGACATTAAAAGGTTAGAGCAAAGTCGTGCCGCTCTACTGCGACAGGTTCGAGAGGCTGAAGATACTGTTGAGGAGTTACGCCGGCAGAACAAACAGCTAACGGAGAAGCTTGCTGAAGAGCGGGCGAGGGATCAACACGCACAGCAGATGCGTCGCAAGGGACTTAAGGAGCGTGTTGTGGGTATTTCAGATCCGGAGGGGAGACGGCAGACATCGTCGTCAAACGCCGATATGTCGAGTGATCACCAGCCCTCCCTCGAAATTTCTGTTTTGGAACAAGTGGCGAAGGAAGAAACCAACGGTGAAGATGCCACAGCTACTGGACAAAGTCAGCATCTAGGGGGTGCGAAAGTGGGGCTGACCGCTTTGTCGCCCACTGCTTTGGAGGACACCTCACCGAGGAGTGCTGGCTTCATCTCTAGTGGGAATGTAGCTGATTTAGACGACAATTTGGATACTGCTGCCACAACGAGTGCACTAGTTGGTATGCTAGAGAGTATGTGGAAAGAAAAACCTGCTGGGGCCTCTCACTCCGGCGGGCATACCGTTACGGGCGGAGATGCGAGCAGTACCTTCCCACCAATTAATGTTGATGCGGTTACGCTCAGTGAAAGAAAACCGTCAGGGGCCAGTGGCAGCACCACTAAGCGGGGACCACCACCACCGAGGCGGACCTCCGCGAATTCTGCCTTTGTATTCCCTAAACCTTCCGGGGAAGGGGGTTCGCATCGCGCGTCACTTCAGGGGTTTGCTAATGTTCGGCAAGCCGCCCGTGAACAGGAAGCAAAAGAGACGGGGAGTTCGCACCGAAGCAGTGAAAGAGGAGTTTAGCTCAGTAGTAGGGCGTTGGCTGCGTTGGACCCCTACTTTGCTTCACCTATTTTATCCTGTTTGTCTCATGCTGTTCCTATCACGTCCAGGAGCTTTTACTATTTCAATGTGGCAAAGGGGCGCTTCTGTGGTCGTATTGCCGGCATATGAATGGCGCAGACAGAGAGTCTGCTGTGTAGGTGTGTGAAGAGCATTTATTTATGTACAAAGTTTGCAAGGGGGAGGGCGTTTGTGTGAACACTTTTGTTTTGTTTTACACTTTACTCCCTTGCGGTAGAAGCACGGGTCCACGCCCCCCTGCGTGGTGGTTATGTCAAGATGGTGTACGCACATGAGGCTTATGTTTTAGTGCATTCTCCTTATGTGGCTCGATGGTTGGCCTGCTTCCATTACCGATTTGTTTCAATTTTACTTTCAGCTCTGACAGGAATTAATCTCCCTTTGTAAGTGCTCCAGGAGAGACAACACCGGTACTTGCACCTTAAAATAGGCAGGCGTATCCCATAGTGCCCTCGTGTCTGAGGCACATTAGCAGTAGTACACTTTGTGAGGATACGACACGGGAGGGGAACAAAGAAAGTACAGAAAGTAGTTTTAGTAAGTTTAGATACTGGGATCGGGAAGATGCGACGCTCTGCCACCTTCCTGGGGTTGACTGCTCTGCGGAGCGTTGCTGCCACTGGTTGGCGCTACCACAAACAAGGGGCACCTGAGCGGGTTTTGCAGTACGAGCGCTACCGAATCCCTTTTGATAGGAGCGGTTCTCAAGCAGTGGTAAAGATGTTGGCGGCCCCCGTCCACCGACACGACCGGGCCATGATCGGCGGGTACTGTGGGCCGCTTCGACCCACCGCATTTCCGCAGGTTGCGGGTGTTGAGGGTGTTGGAGTTGTTGAAGAAGTTGGTAAAGGGGCCTCACTGCTGCTTCAGGAAGGCGACCTTGTATGGGTTAATAATCCAACGGTGGGCACATGGGCCACACATGTTGTGACGGATGTTGAAAATTTGGACGTCGTGCCAAATCGCGCAGATGTTGATATTGAATACCTTGCTTCGCTCTCGCTTTTCCATACGGCGTACCATTTAACGAATAGTTTCGTGAGTCTGCAACCAAACGACGTAGTACTTCAGACAGGCGCCTCGTCCTCTATCGCTCAAATTTGTCAGGGTTACATCCGTGCCCGTGGTGCAAAATTGTTCCAGACAATGCAATTGGGACGCACGGAGCATGCACATCTTTTAGCTTTCTTCAAAATGAGGGGAGCATTTGCCGTCGTGCCGTACAATTACGTGCGAACTAACTACATGCGTCGGCTTCTTTCTGACGTGCCGCCACCAAAGCTTTTACTCAACCACACCTGTGGTAACTTCGCTTCCAGTTTAGTTAATCTTCTCGGTGACAATGGTGTTTGTGTTACATATGGCAATACAGGGGGAAAGCCGCTTCAGATCGCCAATATGGACGTCATTGCACGTGGTATTAAGTTCAAAGGATTCTTCCTTCCACACTGGATAAAGAGCCACACACGTGAGGCTCGGATGCGCGTTCACCAGAATGTTGTGGAGAGCATGACGATTTCGCAGGGCCACGGTATATTTCGGGCGCAGCGCTTCAAAATGGATGGCGACAGCATATTCGCCTTCAGCAACGCATGGGATGCTCCCCTCGGCAGCCGCAAACCCGTTCTGCGCATGGTGGGCGAATACGGTGAGTGGCGCCGACCCCGCTCAGACCAAGCCGCATGGAACATTGGTCGTGCGGTATGGGACGATTTACTGCAACAAATGTGGGAGAGCGCCGGAACAACTGAAAATCCTCAGTCAATGAAGTACTACACTCCTTTCAACGACATTTATTCGCAATTTCATGACGGGAAGCAATCAAAGGAGATGGGCCATCGTGAAGTTTTCTTCCGTCGGCCAAACGCCCCACGTCACAATGCGGCAGAGAGCACACATTGACAATTTTTCCGAAATCATAGTGGAGGGCAGAGCAAGTAGGGGAACACTTAATCTTTTGTAGTGGAAGAATGGCGACTAGCGGCGGGTTCACGTATATGAGTATCAACCAAAGATACGTACATTCTGCAGTTTTGAGTGGTGCGGGAGTCGGGTAGTTGCGCAATGATAGGAGTGTTGTGATGTGTGTTGACATGCGGTACATCTGGTGGGTATGTGACACAATGTTTACCGCAGAACGGTTGAAGGAAAACACACAGGTGTTGAAGGACGAAGCCAGTTAGAAGGAGACCCATGTCGAAAATTGCGCATTACCACATGGTAAGGGGTGTCGTAGCGTGCTAACCTTATGTTATTGATGCACTGTGTGCCCACGTAATTGTTTTAAAACCATTGTGTCCCCCGTTCTTTTCGTTTTGATTACTTCCAAATGCGCGTCGTTACCCCTTCTCAAACGTGATGGTGGTGAAAGAAATAGGGTGGAACCGTGGAAGGAGAGCGTCGGTTGTACCAGTTAGGCACCAGAAACGGCGACGGAAGAGGAAGGTGAAAAGGACAAAGGTGTAGTACATTAATAGTATTTGTGTCCGGTTGTTTTGCCTTATGCTCGCGACACAAACCAAGACGTGGGTTGCAGGTGCCGCTACGAAAGCGCAACAGCCGTGCGTCCGGAGGGGCAGCGCCCTCGCAACACCATCCTCGCCACTCTGGTACAATCCACTTTGTGTGGCGTGCCGGCTGCAGGCGAGCGACCAGTTTCATCGTTATCTGCATAATCCTCACATAGTACAGCCAGACGGCATCGATTCGCTTCCACGCACAAAAGGCGACCAGCAGCAGTGGTTGAACGTTGAACAATGGGACGGTTACAGTGATACTTACCTGAGGCAACATATGCAATACCCGCCAACCAACGAGCATCCCAACAACCACCTCAATTTTAGTCACAACCTGCTGAGTGAGTGTCTGCGGAGTTGTTATGAGTACTACGGGAAACCTGCTGATCAGCTGCAGAGACTACACGAAGATCCACTTCACCCGCATTTCCACCAAATGATTGCGGGCATAAAAAAAGACCGGGAGAAGATAGCCGAAGAGCTTGATCGTGTCTACGCGAATCTTCACCCTACTGTGAAGACGGTGTATGACGCTTATCTCGTCCGTCGGTACTACCAACTTGGTGACTGGATTGAGCGTGTTGAGCAAAAGCGCCACGATTTGTTATGTCAGTTGTCACCTGAATATATACGGCAAGCAGAAAGAGCGCGAGGTGTAGCGGCGCACTTCCTCAGTCGTCTGAAACAGCTGCAGTCAGCCTTCACACATAACCCGACCCTTGGCCTCCTTGATGATGCAATGGAGGGGCAATACACCCATGACGAGTTAGTGATGCTGCGGCAGAAGGCGGCATATTTCCGCAATATGCGTCAACTGGGTGCTAACCAACAGGATGCCGACGTACACACACACTGAGCAAGCGGAGAGGAATGAAGTAACGAAGAAAATGGGGTGTGAGAGAAAAGAGGGGGATGGTCAGGGTAAGTTGTACCTTGCCGCTCGTTTTTTGTCAATGCCATTGCTGCCTATCATTATCACTGCCCAAGGTATGAACGGTACATCAACTGTAATGTATTTGTGGAACATGCTTAACTTTTTAAGGGCTTACTTACCCATTTGCTCTTTTTCACCGAGCGACGTTGTGCGCCTACACCTTTCCCACCTTGTTTTCCTTCATTGTACCAAAATGGCGGTTAGAAGACGCCCCGGTGATGACCCCTCGGCGCGTCGCAAAGCTCGTGCAGTTTTCTGGTTCTTACCTGAATACCGAATGGGCTCGCAAATTTATCCTCGGCTCCTTGCTGCAGCGCTACAACCCCCAATCCTTGACTACTGTTGGTTCCTCTGCTGCGGGGAATTCCGGTGAGGATGCTTCTCTTGACAAGGAACTGCTTCACCTCCAGCGCTCACTGAGTGAGGTGTGGTCACTTCCGGCTCAACCGCTTGATGCGGTGAGCGAAGGGAGAATTCTTCGATTACTCGCACGCTACGCTACGGGTGAGGGGGTCATGTTGATTGAGGCATTGACTGAACTGAGTCATGTGCTTTCGTGCATTCGTGGTTCCCCACAACGTGTTGAAAGCCCGATAGATATGGAAGAGTTGCTGCTGGCAATAGGGTACGCTAAACCGGGCGACAACCTTCGGCGTGTGGCGTTCGCGGGAGAGCTGCAATACCCTCCAAGCGCGCTTGCACATATGCGGGCACACCTCAGGGACGACATGGAGCGCGACGGTAGCGACCCATTCGACATTCTTCGTGTTGTCACTCACAACCCGGCATATGCAATCGATTCTGCGAGCACGTCGGAGGTTGATGACGCGATAGGAGTGTATAAAGATCCCGTGACAGGTGAGGAGTGCTTTGTGGTGTACGTTTCCGATGCTACCGTCTACTGCCCGTTCGATAGTCCACTGGAGCAACTCACCGCAAGGCTACTGACAACGACAACATACCTTCCGGAAGGTGTTTTTTTCATGTTACCGAAGCCGATAGTTGATGCTGCAACCCTACGTGAGGACAGGCCTTGCCGCACGTTTGATATTCGGTTTCAGATTGATGAGGTAACTGGAGAACTGAAAAACTATAGCGTTGGTGTCGGTTGGCTCCATAAACTTCGCCGCATCACGTACGACGAGGTACAAGCTCTGTATGATGAGGAGGCACAGGTGGGAAATCAGCATCATCACACCGAAAGAGAAAGCACTCAGGCTTCTCCTGCTAAACGCGAAGAGGGAAAGAAAGGTATGGTAGCCTCAGGAGGCACATCATCATGCCGTCCCTCGTGGATGACTGTGGAGGATGAAAGCATCTTACGTCGCATCTACAGAGCTGCACAGAAGCGATATGAAACCAGGCAGTTGCGAGCGGGAGACCGTTTCATCCATGCAGACTTGCCTGAGCCGCTCATCAAAGTGGGCGCTGGGGCACAGGTACTTTCGGTGGAGGACCAAATCATCGGCACTAGGGACGCTCGACTGGCCGTTGCGGAGATGATGATCGCCGCAAATGAGGTTTGCTCTCGTGTGGCGCAGGAAAATCATCTTTCTATACCATTTCGCGGCACGCGAGAGTTGTCTTTAGACCATGTTGCAGCGAAGTCGTACAGAGAGCCGCAGGGCGTAGTATCTGTCCAATCTCTCGATCCGCAGTACGTTTTTTTCGCGGAGGCGATGCAACGATCCATTCGGCAGTTGAGCGGAGTCACACGAGCCGTCTACTTCCACACGCCCATTTACCACGCAGGTCTCGACACACATAACTATACGCACAGCACTAGTCCATTGAGGCGCTATGCAGATATGTTGGTGCATCATCAATTGAAGGTATGGCTCTGGCGCACTTCGCACTGCAGTAGTGGAGGCGGTGTGTTACATTCTGCACAAAAGAGGTCCCCTGTGCTGATTGAGCAACCAATAGCGGAGCATACTATGGCCACACTTTGTTCAATGATCAGTAGTAAGCAGGAGCAGTCAAGTATTTTGCAGGAAAGCAGTCAACGCTACTGGTTGTTGAAACACATTAAACAAAACATCCTTACGAAAAGTCCCCATCACCGCTTTATTTGTCTTGTTGGTGACACACGAAGTGTAAAGTGTGCACCCGAGTATGCGCGCTTCGTCGTCGAATGCAGTCACGACTCACCATCACAACCTGATGGTGGCGTGCACCGAACTGTTCCATGGGCAGGAAGGTGGAAGCAGCGACATCACGAGTATCTTTACGTTTCGGATATCTATATTACAGAATTGCAGTTCGCACATGTGGTTCTCCACAGTCTACCCGATGTTGTAGTTGGTGCAGTGGTTGAATGTGAGGTACGCGAGGTGCACCCAACCCAAGGTTATCTCTCACTAGCGATTGTGAAAGTTTGGAGTGGTGGAGACGAACGACGGTTCGAGCCACTTTGGAAAAAGTGCCTTCTTCCATCTCTGGACTCGTGAGAACACCACCGAGGCGGGAACGTGCTTCGTTTCTTCGGATGTGTACGCGTCCCTGTTAATGCGGTGGCGGTGTGTGTGGTGGTTGTTTTGGTGTTGTACAGAACTTGCGCTTGTTAAAGTGTTGCTGTACTGGTTGGTCTCCTTTGATAATTGTTTTAAGCGCATGCGATTGTATACCATGGTATGTGCACTTGCACAGTTTCGATCTTGTTATATTTTCTTCTTTCTTTCCCCGTTTGTCGCTGCCTTTGTGTGTGTGTGTGTGTGTATGCATGTGTATGTTTGAGGTTAGGGGCTTAGTCTTTAGATACGTACCCGTAGCCAATTTGCCCATTCGCACGTTATGGGACAACTTATTAGTGGCCTTTGGTCGGTTTTCAACCCCAATCGGCACTACAAATTGCTCATCCTTGGACTCAACAATGCGGGCAAAACATCAATTTTGTACCACCTGCAACTTGGACACAGTATAGCGACACAACCGACACTTGGAGGGAACGTCGAGCAGCTGAGCATTTCGCATGGATCTAATAATAACAAAATCGAAGTTTCTTGCTGGGACCTTGGGGGTCAAGAGCAGCTGCGTGACTCCTGGCGCCTTTACTACGATCAAACGGATGCCGTAATATTTGTGGTGGATGCCGCTGACCCCTCCCGCTTTCCTGCGGCGCGAAGTGTTCTCCATAAAATATTAGCCAATGAACCACAACTCCGCCAGGCGGTGCTTTTGGTGCTGGCTAACAAACAAGATATGGAAGGAGCGGTGAGTCCCGCCGATCTCATCGAATCATTGGGGTTGGCTGCCGTAAATGATCGAACTTGGACACTGATGGGATGCAGTGCATCAAAAGGTGATTCTCTTCGGGAGGCTATGTCATGGATTGCGCAAAGGATAGGAGACCGCAGACCTGCGAGTAGTGCGTGAGTCAAGTAAAGGGAATTCAGATATTCTCTTAGTGGAAACAAATAGTAAAAAGGTAAAAGCATCAAAACCTCTCTTGTATGTTTACCTTTCGAGTGTGTTGAAAATATTATGCCTTGTACTTCTCTTTGTTTCCTTCTGCTTTGCTGCTATGTTATTAGTCCCTCACCTCATTCTCTGTTGTTGTTGTTTTTCCTGTTTCTTCAACGCCACTCGAACATGAGAAAGAATGGGCTTTTACACTCTCACTTATCTCCCCTCTTCACTCAGCTTATTCGTTTAGCAACCCCTTCCGTTATCCTTTTCCCTTTTATCGGTCTGTATGCGCGCATAATTCTTTTTTTTTATTGTTGGCTCGTATATATGTTTGCTTCTCTTTGTTTTTATATTATATTATATATATATATTTCCGCCTAGTCGGCTAGTGGGGATGAAAAACAAAGCGGCATCTCGTCGCGACGAAAAACTCATCAAAGGGACTAATATCATTGTTAAGAATGTTTCCCTTATTGACAAACATAGGAACGATCCTCAGGCACTGCTTCACTCCATAGAAGCTGATGACGCCGTTGAGTTGAGGTGGTGGAGAAACGCACTTCGCCCGGAAGCTAATCTCATTGAACCCGCTGTTGCGTACTTGCAGGGTATTAAAGTTATTCGACCTGCTACGAACTTTAATACATTTGACATCAAAAAGGCTCGTCTTCGCCGATTAGAAAAGCAGGAAATTGAGAGAAAGAAATGTCTTGAGAGGCGTAAAAGAGATGTCGCTCCGACGGCTGCCATGAAGGCATCTGCCAATCCGTACAGGGTCCCGCGTTCCGGTGGATACATAAAACAAAAGGACGACCGCATCATTCAGCGGGGTGAAAAGACCAAAAAAGCAGCCAAGAAAGATATCAAAGAGAGTGGTGGAAAGACTCAACGTCATAAAAGTAACGACGAGAAGGGGAAGTTGCAAAAGATAGGCAAAGGTTTGTAATGAGGTAATACGTCCTCATTTTGCCACTTTTGTATATATATATTTATATGTTTATGTTTCTCTCGTTGGCTAGTGCTCGGCTTTTTTTATTCGCTGTGGCGTTGAATTGTAATTGAAGTGAACCTTTAACATCGCGGTCGGTTAATCCAGAGATGGTCGTATAACAGAGGGAGATGTTACCCAAATAATTAAAAAGGAGGGCAGAAGGCTTATGAAGTTGAGCAGAAGTGTTGCGAGAACCTTCACTGTTGTCCCATCTTTTTTGCCTCCCATCACAGGCGCCACTGGACGCTATAAGTGGTAGCGGCCAACGCCATGAACTCCACCTCTTTGTTCTTTTTATCCACTCTTTTGTTGTTGTTGTTGTTTTTTGAACTTTTGAAGGCGATGATTTGCGTGTTGCTAAGTTTGCTCTTTCATTTCCCTCTTTTTCCCTTTAGTGAGCAGGTTCGTTGTGAGTACACAAACTAGTAGGCGAAGAATGCGATCCGGTCGCAAACTCGGTTGTTTTACTAATCGCCTTCGTCTTCCTTTTTTCAGCCCATGCTCACAGATAACAGCGCTGACAGCGTCACATCGTTGCAAGTCTTATGTACTTAAGTTCTTGCGAGGTCAGTTGCCAGAAGACCTGAAAGATGTCAATGGCGCCCTCGGATGTCTTTACGGCACGCTTCCTGATGTGGATGAGTTCGGACAGTTTGTAATCTCCCCTGATGTTGTAAACAGCTTCCATCAGTTTGGTTATGTGAAAATGCCAATACCGGTGCTCGATCATCAGCAGATTGATAAACTGGCGGACGAGGTGAACGAGTTGGCCAACAATGTGGAGCACCACCCCAAGACGGAGAGATTGTATGCGACTTCCCTAGCGGATTTAACTGGAGGGCCATTATTTTTTTGCCAGGGTCAGTGGCGTGCAGCGTGGGGAATGCATGACCTCATTTACCTTCCCACTATTACCGTAGCTGCTTCACAGATCCTCAACAACTCGCTCGTTCGATTGTGGTACGATGAGGTTTTTATGAAGGCGGCGAGAACGGGGCCATGTGTTCCTTGGCAGCAAAATTATGCGCGTTGGCAACATACAAAACCGGTCAACCACGTCACTGTCATGATTGCGCTCGACACAATGAACAAAGATCGTGGGGCTCCCTGCCTTGTGCCTGGTAGTCACCGCTGGAGGGAGGGCGGTTTACTTCCACCCGTCTCATACGACCCAACAAAAGATGAAGCGCACCAACTGAACACAATATGGGAAATCATTAATGAAGAAGAGGGTGAAATGCTCATGGACACACCACCCGTTACGGTGGATCTTCGTCGTGGTGAAGCTCTTCTCATTCACCCACTGACGCTCTTCGCAACGCATGGTAATCGCTCATTGGATTCTGTGCGTTGCTGCTTTATTCATTACATGGGTGAGAAAACATACGCGGTCCAAAATGGGCCGCTTCTTCCACATACGACTAAATTCCAGGCGGATGCCATGATTCAGGGCCCATTTTATCCAGTTGTGTTTGATCCGGCAATGACTGAGGAATTAACCATGCTTCCCACAGCGCCATCCGAAGAGGAGGCGTAACGTTTGGGGGTTCCAAATGGCCAGTTATGAGTTTTACTTTTTGTTTTTTTTTCCCCCGGCCATTTGTTGTGTTTTGCCGCGATGGAGCGGCAGCGGAGTGGTCTTAGCGAAACTTGTCACCATCATTGAGGACCTCAGGTTATTAATACCAAATGCATGTTGGCTAACGGTACCGCTTTACGCTTTTTCGCAGTCATCACAAATCCTTTCCCCGCTTTACGGAAACGTGCATGAACTCTGATACCTTTAGCTAACGGGAATGGAGTATGCATATAGGGAAACCATCGTGCGGCATGTTGCACACAGCCAGCCGTTTACGTGTATTTACCCCTCACTTTACCCTGTTGCAACCTCTCCGCGCATTTTGTGAAGAGCGTAAAGGGTGGTTAGTTTTGTGTGTGAGAAGATGAAATATATGCTGCAGCGCTGGCGCCGCAGTTGCTGAATGAATGTATCATGTTGGATTTGATTTGTTGTTATGTTATGTTTGTTTGTTTGCTTCTCTCACCCTTCACGTTACCCCCTTTTAAGCCACGTAGCACACAACACCAACACGTGAGTCCAACTCAGGAAGAGGGAAAGTTAAGAATGTGTAATACGAGTTGCATCGCCTTTCACCAAAACGCTGGTCCAATGCGGGGACGTGTTAAGTCGCGATTGTTGTCACAAACATGTTCAGATTAGCGGGGACGAACTGTGAAGGGTGACTCAGTACAGAGATAACTGCTGTTGACAACATAATGGGAGTGACGTGTGTCCCTGAAAAGCACCACATTATGGTACGGGCGAGGAATTGCACATTCTCACCGTTACTGGCAGACGGTTTTGCCACCATCTGGTAAGCCTTCCAAGTGTCCGTGTGAGCTTATGCCGCTGACCAGTTGCAGAGAAGTTTAACAAAACAATTGGGTCTTTTCGGTTGCGGCAGCAGCATCAACGGTAAAGGAAAGAAAGGCACGTATGGACGTGGTGTTAAGCGTAAATACCAGCACGGAGGAAGCAGCTTAAGGCGGGAATGTGGTCAATCCAGCACGGAAAATGTGCGCATATGCAAGCGCCAGGTTCTCTCTTTTTCCCCCTTCTTCCATTTGCACGCATGGGTGCCGACAGGATGGTAAATTGAAGACTTTCATAATATTATTGTTGTTGTTGTTGTTGTTTTTTTTTTGGGGGGGGGGACGTTAGAAAAAAATCCCCGGTCGAAAAATGGGACTTGGTGCCGTCCTGAGGGTGAAAGAGTTCAAAACTTGTTTAACAAAGAAAATTGAGTTGGGGCATTGTAATGAAGTGGTGATACAAGCAGGCAGACTTTGGATAAAAGATGTTACTGGTGTGAGGGTAAGGACGCTGGTGGCGTGGGAAACTGAATTACTGAAAGGCAACGGCGAGTAAAATACAGGCGAGAGAAGGAGAGTGCCCTGAGCTGTGGTTCTACGATAAAGTAAACATTGTGTAGCAGAGGGAATGTTACCATCCTGTAATATTTTGAGTGCATTGCGACCATATGTCTTAATGCAGTGCGTGTTGTGTTTGTGCAAAACTTCCCGTCGTCACAGCACACCGTCACCAACTAATTTAGTAAATAGAAATATGAGGAGGAGGGGGAAATGTGGCGGTGAAAGGTTGGAGATTTTGCTCGTAGTTTCGATGCTATTGTTGGTGACGTGTTTAAATCGTTACGGTGTTATGGGTCGCGTCTGGTTTAAGGGTGGGGAGAAAAATTTAACGGCGGTTGGTGAAGACGAGTATCTAAAGTTTGTGCCAAACGCAACGGCAAATATGTGGAAATAGAGGAATTACTTTGTTGTTGCCGGTATACAGTCTGTAGATAATGCGGAACGGTACAGGCGTAGGTTTCTACAGCGAGAGAGACGTGTTGGAAATATAGTGGTGTGGCCGCAGAGAGAAATGATTTCATTGGAGACTTCCTTCCCTTATATTTACTCTCCCCTCACCAACAAAATGATTACAGGTTCTCAAACTTCTCGAAGTTGGAGGCATTAAGTTTTCAGGGCACTATTGTACTGCCAACACGTGATGTGTACCCAGAGACGACGAAGCAGATCGGTGATTATTCGAGTTGGGGGCGGAAAGTGGAGGTGATTATGAGTAATAAAACATATTTGTGGTCCAAATTTTCGTTAGAATTCTTCATCCCCACACCGTACATAATGAAAGGTGATGATGACGCTTTCATTAGGGTGACACACCACCTTTCTAATTTACGGATGATGCCACGGAAAGGTTTAAATATGGGAAAGTGCAGTGAAGCCAGTGGTGGAATGTTTGAAGATAAACCTGTTTCATTTATTGCGGGTTACTGCAGCACGCTACCGAGAGATGTTGCACAGGCAGTAGTGAGCTATAAGCCCCCCTGGAACGCCTGGTTAACACACACTACTTTTTCTGGAATTTCAATACGTTTTACGAGCCGGCGATGTTTAACGAAGATGTCATGGTCAGAACGGTACACACGGAGAAGGTGAACTATACAAGACTGGTGGCAATTGACATGAGAGGATGTCACTGTGCTGGACACTTCAGGTCCCATGAGGTAGATCTGATATGGGGCAAAGTTATCGTCTTTCACCACGTAAGAGAAGAGGTCTGTGATCAATTAAAGGAAGCACTCCCTGAAAGTAGCATTTCGCCTCGTCCAGTGGACCTCATATGGATAACGCACAGTTTTGCTGTTGCGAGCTGCGAATAATTTGAGCCCCACCGCCTAGTGATTTCGTGCGCGAGCAGCCTTACAAAATGTTGGAGTGGCAACACAGCGGAAGGTGCGGCAACTGTTTCCCTTTATAACCGAGAAACAATCACAGGTGTATGTTATTCCGAATCCGCTCTGGAGCTAAAAGCTGTAGAAGCATTAACGAACCGTGGTGGGAATGTGAAGGGTGCGTTACGCATCTGAAATGGTCTTAGCTTTCTAGTTTCCGTGGGGTCCTTGGCAGCGGACAGGTGGTGTTTTCGTGACTGCATTCGCTTTGCTGTGGTATATTATTACGGAGCGCCCACGCCGCCTAAACGTTGAAGCCCGCATTGTGCGTCGCTGCACGGGACACATCGTGGTGGACAGTTTTTTCGGCTTTGTGGTACCCGGGGTTAAAGAGGGATCACATTTACGGCACTGTGCCTTGCACTTTCGCCTTCAGGATACTTTAAGAGGGGCCTGTTGTAAGAAAAAAAATGTTCCTATCCGCCGTGTCACTCGCGCACGCGCTGGCGATGACACAATTTATCAGACGCGGGGTGGATGAGCTGGATCGTGTCTCCACAGCCCCCAATGGTTTGCGGACGGCTGCGAGGGAACACCTCATTACCTTACTTTTCTGTAGGATTCAAAGAGCTGTTGATTACGGGACCTATCCAATAACTGCTGTTTTCCCGAAAGTTACCGGACGTCTGCAAGCAGATGCGCTTATGATGATGTCCTTGGATGCACGGCCCTGCCATTTTAACTTTCCAGGTGTGCCATCCACTTTGTGGTCTTTCTGTGCGATGCACCGGTTTGCGCGTCCTTTGCAGGAGAGTTGTGCATTCCTAGCTCTCTCATTCCGTTATGGCCTCATCGGTAACAAATATAATTTGTACCGGAAATGGTAGGGGTCCGTTGTGGTGCACAGAAGTTTGATAAATTTTTTGCGATGTTTTTTTTTTTCATTGTTAAGTGAGCATTGTAGGCATCGGTTAACTTCATTACCTTTAAAACGAAGGAACTTGTATTGTTTTCTGAGTGGAAACTGTTTGACATGCTGCATAGCGCTGCCCATGCACTTTACTTGTCTAAGGCATATTAGGACTCGTGACGGCAGCTTGCCATGTGTGGAGGCGACGCTGCGGTCGAAAGAAAGGTTATAGAAGTTGAACGAGAGTGCCTTGATATGCTTTACCAGTTTTCGGATGTGCAGTCTGCGCCGACGCCTACACAGAAACCCCGAACAGCGACGGCTGAGTACGGGATACTCATCGAAACCATTGGGTACCTTGAAACCCTGCATTCCTACTTAGCGCGCAGCTCTCAGGAAGGGAAGAACTCCCGCCACACTGTTGTGAAGTCGGTGGTGCGCGATCTAAGGGGTTTCAAGGCAGCCAGGAATCTATAGCGCACTGCACGATTCTCCGTGGCCCAAGTTGCAACGTGCGATTCACAGCCGCAACCCGTACATAGTGCCCCTCGCACTCATGTTGTAATTGGTAACAAATTTATAGTTTAAGGCCCCACCGGAGAGAGACAAGCGAGCTAACCTGCCAAGCTATCCGTGTACGCTTGCCATAAGCGTACCTGCAGCGGCATTTGCTTCGCATTGGACCCTCGGTGGGTAATATTCGTCGCTTTTATTTTGTCTGACTGCTTTGAGTGAGACGGAGCGCATGTGTACCAGCATTCATTTCTTGTGGACTCACATGTCCGTGAAACATTTGTATATGAATACTTAAGTTTGTTGGAACTTCTTTTCTTGTCCCTCTGATACCTGAAAGCTTCGAACGCGGTTACAGCTGATCATCGACAAAGCGACACCACTCCATCCGGTGCAGCTGGTGGGACATTGTTTTCTTTGTCACAACGAGCCTGGAGACCTTGTGAAGCAGCGGTGTCGCTCCATAACTTGCAAATGATTTCTCTAATTTTTCTTCTTTTGCTCTGCTTTAATACCACCATTTTCCCCGAGAGTCAAAGCGCCCTTGTGCCGTCTTCTTTCCGCCCGTGTGCTTAATCTCGTCTTCGGGACATTAACCATCTAAATTTCGCCCTTTGCATTATTTGAGCTTCCGTAAAACACCAACGTGAGTTGTAGTGGTCTCCCTTCGTAGTGCGTGACAGCGTTCGGGGATTGTGATACTGACATCTCGTACCCCGTTAGGTTCTCCATAGAAAGTGAAGGGATCGATAACGCGACGGCGCGGTACGAATGTTGTGGCTCCGATGTGGGCATGACGTGCGCCGTAGTACGGTTGTCGCTCGCCGTTTAGCCGTGCCAATGGCTTCTTCGGGTAAATCTTCGGTGTTCGGGTGTGACTTCTTTTCTCGTTCTATCGGTGAAGGCACATCTTCAGATGTATGTAAACAGTGGGAAGAAGAAACCCCATCCAACATCCCGCGACTGCATAACATACCCAGATCATCCACATCTCTAATGTCCAGTCAGTTGCCTAACCTGAGTGTCTTTTAGCCAATATTGAGAACTCGCCCGGCAAGCAAAGGGTGCCAACACCTGTTCTTGTGGCTTTGGTCCCACTAGATTTTACTTTCCCCAGAGAAGTAATTGGCCCAAACATGTACACTCACGGGATTCTGTGAGTGTACATGTTTGCTCAAGTGATATGCTTTAAATGCGTCAACATCGACTTATCCTGAGGTAGATAAGACGCCAGAGGTCGGTCGTTTTTTCCGCAGCCTTGGGTGTCTCAGTTTCTTGTTTCCCGACGATGAGGCTTTAACAGTTGCTCTTGCGTGCCGATGATTGTGTGTTGTTTCTTCAGTTTTCCACTTTGTTCCATCGCCTCCGTCCGCGATGACTGATCGAAAGTCGGTGCCACGTCGCGCGGTTTCCTAAAGAAACAGACTCGGTGCCCCACTAGCTCACTACCAGGTTTGTCCGCTTCCCCTGACATGACACATCACAAGAACCTCCTCGCTAAAAAAGAGGCAAAGAAGGTCGGAAAGCAGGTGCAACCTTCGACATCCGCTTCGTTTTAGTTTGCCGATCGTTTCATACTGTTAGGGATGTGGATAGTTGTTCGGTTTACATTTTTTGCGAATGCTTAATCGCATACACTGTACTGACGCGGAAACAACTAGGTGAATGAACAGTGTTGGAACTTGGGATGCACACGATCACACAAGCGCCAGAGAAAACTGTGGCTGATGGGGGAATCCACGGTTTATACCGGATGCACGCGCCCAACACAAAACGGTTTCATTACACGCCATGTTTCACGCCTGAAAAATATGTGGGCGGAAACGCCTACCTGCTGCGGCCGCTCCTCCAATTGGCAATGCGAAGGCACCGGGAAAGAGGTTTGGAATAACTCAAAACAAAACTGCTCGATTAAATAAGGGGAGACAATACATTGCTTGTTGGGGTTACATTTACGGTTTTGTAAAAAAAAAAAAAAGGCACGTAGGCGCCACAAGTTTAGCCATTATTTGTATCAAGATTTGCTATCTGCTGCTATGGCTCATAACAGTAAAAATAACGCCAGTGGCGTTTGGAGGTTGTTCACACGGCTTCGGATAGCTCGTCTTCGCGTCGCGGCCACGGATGCATCTCCATTCCACTCACATCCCATTTCCGCTTTTAGGCCGGCACATGTTTGCTCCCGCTTGTAATCGTTGCATTCAAGTAAAGGGGAACTGTCGCCCCCGTCTCCTTCATCCTCGCTTCTGACCGCGGCAACATCGACAGGCTTCGATATGCCTTCTCTATTACCGTTGCTTTGTTCGAGTCTGGGTGAGCCCGGCCATTTATTTCTACCCTCCGCACCTCTGCTTCCTGATTAAGGGCTGCCACCCTCCCTGCCGGGTCTGATTTTTATGTGTTTCGCGTTTAAGGCCATTATTTCGTCTTCTAACTCACTTAACCTCGCGTCGATGGCGCTTAGTTGGTCTATAGCATCGGCTGCCGCCTTCATTTTCTCCAGCCACGGTAGGGTCGGGTTATTTCGCTTGAGGTTGCTCGCGCAGTATTGCACACACCTTCCCTCCCCGGTTTTGATGATTCCAGTACAACCTGTGGCCAAATTACCCTCAAACTTGCCTAGCACCATCAACATTCCGCTGTCGGGACCAGGAGGAGCTTGAGAAGCAGATTCATTGCGTCCGAAAGACTTTTCGTCGAAAGCTTGGCATTACTGCCAATTTTCTCGCATTGGTGTTTGAGCGCTCTCCATTGCTTTTCTCCCCCTTGGCTGGGAATCCACGTGTCGCTATTGCCCCCCGTTTCGCATTGCGCGCAGCAACCCTGGTCGCTTTCAACGGCACTTCCCGATGCACCACATAGACACAATAAGTCAATACTCAATGCCAAGCCAGCCCAACTCGCTGTAAATGTTCCTTTGCCACACACATGCTCTCGACCGTATGTTCCCCTCATTACCTCCCCATTTTGTTGTCCGGACCCATAGAGTGCCTCTATCAGATTTTTTTTTCTATTGATGTCTCCTTCAATATTCTCCATAATCCATCATTCTCTTTCATGCATTCCTCGGCACGTTCTGCGGCATTTGCTACCTTTCTCTTATCTTCTTTACTCAAGGCACTCCCGGTCCATACCGCATATTTGTCCTTTTCAGGACCCCAAGGTTGCTCCTTGCTCCTGTCCAAAATTTTCGGTGCCCCTCATTTGTTTCGTGAGAGTGTTTTCTGTCGTCCGCTATTTCTTCCCAATCTTTAGTTGCTCTATCCAAATCAGAAAAACTCTGATACTCTATGGCCAAGCTTATAGCTCCAATGTTTGCTGCTGTGTCTTCGACTCGCGCAAGAAGTGCCGCGTGGTCTTCGGAGTTGCTCGCCAAATTAATTAAACCACACAACGCCCTAAAGTCGCCCTCATTTTCTGCACCCTTTGCAACTAGTGCCGCGCGCGGAATCAAAGGCAGCGTTACTATCGACACAAAAATAGCCCACTTCCCGATCAACATGCGCACTTTTTTAACCACCGCTTTTCTTTACAAACTCTAGTCCCTTTAAATGGCTCCTTGAACACACCTCACAAAGTTTACCAAGAAGTAAAAAATGAGTGAAAACGGAGCAGAAGATGCCTGCCGCGTTGAGCAGCGCACTCACTTGCCTGTGCGCATTGTGAAGACCACTCTGCTTTCAACGCCCACTAAAAATGGCCATTTCTCTCATTACTTAAGCGAATGAACTATATATTTACAAAACATTTTTGCATGCATTAGTTTATATCGAAAGTGCCAATTTTCTAACCAGAACAAGGGGATGCACAACTGCGAAAACAGCGTTACTAAAATAAAATTAGGTAGCAAACGCAGAATCTGATTTGGTGCATGCAGGTGCTGGGGAATTTGTGATATTTTCCAGTTTGAATTCTTAAGAATTGTACACCTTTGCTTTCGGTGAAAATTCTCAACTTCTTCTAGCTTGGCATTTGCATCCTATTTAGCTTTAGCTTTAGCGTTTCGTTGGTATTCTTGATTTTCCACTATCTGTAATTCTGGATTCGTTACCCGCTACGACTGCAACAAATTCACGCCTCTACCTTCCATTAAAAGTTCATCTTTATACTGAATTGGCTTTTGATTTTTTTCTTTAGTTAGCACCTTGCTCCTCAATTTCGAATTTCCTCCACCGCACTTCCCATACCTACATCAACTGACTTCTAATTTGAAAGTTATTTTCTCACTATCTTCTAGTTTATCCGGGCGTGGTTTTGTCCATTTTCACCTCTGCTCTCTCACATTTTGGAATGGGCTGTAAAAGCCACTTCTGGCGGGTTCAAATTGTTTGGACCGTCAACACTTAACGCCATTTTGACGAAACTTCCAATGAAAGCCGGTTCTTTCCTTGTTTTTGCGCCAAAAACGACGAAACTCGTTGCCTTTGTTGAGCGTCCGCTTCGCGTGACATCATAGATTTTAATTTCCTCCACTATCTTATGGCCACTTGCTCCTATAACCAAGCACTTTGACTCACCTTGACAGTTCTTTTCGACAACCTTCCAGCCGCCGGCGGCCAGATCTCCTACACAGAAACGATTGTGTCCTTATTCTCTCTGTGGAAACATTTTATTCTTTCATCAATATTCCTTCCGTTTACAGTGCCAGTTTAGTTTCCTCTTTCCGTAAAGCTTCTCACCCTCCAGTTTTGCCGGTGATCCTCTAATCACCATAATTCATGCGAGGTCACACACCCTAATAAAATTAAGGCACCTCTACCGTGTCTTATGATGCCAAGAAAGGTTTCGGACATTTCTATCGAGTTCTTAGTTTATCTTTTCACAAACCCTCACTCAAAGTCCCTGTTTTGAGATACCACAGACCTTTGTGGAGCCGCCTGAGTTTAGAAGAATTTTCAATGCAGCGATGGTATTAATTATCCCTGCACCGGTTGAACAAGTGGGGAATTCGTCATAAAAGGTGGCGCATTCAAATGTGATGATATTCAATCCGAAGTTAAAACCACCAGCATTGCCTAATTTTCCGAAGCGAAGTTTTTTCCGGGACAAAACATACACATAACTTCTTTATGATTTTCCCTAAACAAGAAATAATCAAATTTGATGTTGTCATAATTTTTCAATAATAATAACAAAGAAAAGATATTAGCGCCCTCTGAGGTTCGCTCACTTGAATTTTAAATGCAGATATGGATAGTAGCAAGTCTCTTGAGCCTGCGCTCCCACTACCTAAGACTAGAGCAAATGACTCCCACTTATGAAGGTGTTTTGGATAAGCAGCTCTCTCCGCAACCTCCTTTGGGAGTTATAAAGTGGAACATTCCTAGATCTCTTAGGAATACACGACCTCCGATACTGAAACAAACAAAAACATTGTTCACTCACTAGCCATTAGCCCCACAGAAATCTTCACAAGAGCTTGAGCACGTCACCCTTTTTGACTCAAAAGAGGTAACGTGTCATTTGTCTGGTCTCGTTCACTACACTTTATGCGAACTCATCTTCACGCACTACATACAAAGTGCCTGCAGAGTCAGGCAACTTCGCGTAAAAACAACAACAAAAAACTTCCGCGATTCTTCCTCAAAGTTACTTTGTAGACAATATTTTGAATTATTATATTGTGGGCTAAAGCTGATCCATAATCACTTCCTTTTCTTCAGCTCCACTTTCTGGTCGCACCATAATTGCCTTTAGAAGAGGGAATAAATCACATGTTTTTCTCGAGCACAACTGCAATATTGTCGTCATGGTTTGTCTTTCCCCCATAAAATTTTAGTCATCCACATTCCAAATAAGTGTTACCTTTATAAAATATGACAGTAAAATCCACTATTATCCACATTGATATTGTTATTATTAACATAAAGAAATCACGCTTGTTAGATTGCTTTATATCAATAGCAACAAAATCACCAACAGAGGTGAAATGATTTGAGTTTCACTTTTTGGTCGAAGTGGCTTGTATGATTGTCGTGACGATTCGGTGGTATTTGCTTCTTTTGAACTAAACGGATCGATGTTAGCAATGTTCTGTGCATCTGTATTTGTGTTTGTGCCTGACGTTACGGATACCTCGCTTTTCATTGCTGTTTGAGGGTATTGTGGGTGTGCCTGGGCTGGGAGTGGTTTATTTTTTTCTTCCACATCTTGTTTCGGGGGTTGAACAACAGGTAGTGAAACCTTAGGTGGTAGCTGTGTTCTTTCTTCCACTGTGTCTTTTTGCTCCAATACTTGCGGCCCCTCATTCTTTCTTGCCTCGTTTTGGGGGTTGGCCAGTTTTTCGATAAGTTTTTCCAGTCGCGTTAACCACACGATGTTGGGCCTTCCCGTTTCCTCACCTTCCAGTTTATACACAACACACGGTGCGTCCTCCATGCGTTTCGAAGCTCCATAAGATTGCGTGATTGGTGGACTTCCGTAGCCAAATTGTCTTGCTTTGCCGTCTTTTGTCTTTCATTTTTTCTCCCCAAGTTCTTTTGTAAGATCCTTTTCCATTATCTTCAAAGTTTTGGCATCAGGTCTCGCAGCGTAAATTGCTGTGGAACATTTTTCCATAACGCTTTTCCAATGCTGTTCTGCTTGTGTTCCGTTGTTCCAGCTTTCTTCACCATTTTGCCATATGTTGCTTTCATAGCACAGATTGACCATTTCGCCCTTACCATTTTGTGGCTTGCACAAACAAAGAAGATCTACTGCCAACGCTTTACCTGCAAAAGCCCCGTCACCTAATGTAACCGTTTCTGTATACCCACAGTCATTATAGCGTTTATCCTTTCCAGTCCAATTTAGAGAACCGTCACTGTCACCTCCATACAAAATTGTGTTTATGGTGGTGTTATATTCGTTTTCATTGTCGCCTACTTCATCCTCATTTTGTTTCACCCACTCTCGTATTCCCAGTGTTAAATTCAAAAAGCTGCATAGTGTGCCAAATTCCTCCTTATTCTTTATGGAGCCGTCTGGGGATGCCTGACAGCTCACTTCTTTTATCCCCAAAACCAGGCATATCAAAAACCCAACTGTGTATTTTCACATTTTCTAGGCTTTCCCGTCTAACTCCTAAGTTTCAGAGGAAGAATTTCCTCAGTGAGTTTTGCAAACATCAAAACATATTTTAAACGTCCCAGCATGAACGTAAGCTTATTTCTTACATGCACCATCATACAAGTAATGCACCACGTTAGAATGTGAAAACATTCAGTTAAATTACTGATGGGTAGGCATCATTCGCTGCTGGGGCACATCATTGTTGCATTCAGAGTCGACAACTAACCAATTATGTGCAATTTGGCTTTGCAACAAAAGAAATGCTTATCTTCTTGATGTGCGTGTTTACTCTTCACCCCTGCGGATCACCATTGACAGGAGCAAACCCTCTTCTTCATCACTTTAAAACCAGAAAACATGCATCACATACTAGTTCTCACACACTCCAAAAATTTTCGCTTTATAATGTACTTTTTAGAAAGGTTTTCATGGTCCACATGGCTTCAGTGGTCATTAAATTTCACGACAGGTTACCTCTCTACACAGATCGCGAAGTGCGCCACTCCAATAGTTCCTTCTTTACTTCATACCCTCCACAGATTGTTACCCTACGAGTAATTAAAGTAGCATCGTGCTCAATCTGTGGAAACCTTCTGCAAAATAATAATAATCAATTCCCTTACTGTGTTCACGGACTCCGATACAAGTACACAATTATCTGTTCACTCATGAATGTGTTTTCTGTTCTTTAGACTGAGGTGTACGCATATACACCTTCCTACAGTCAAGCTATACGCACAAATCATAGAACGAAATGGGGAATTGTAACGGGGACAAAACGTAATGGATGTGTATCCAAACACAATTATCATTGAATTAATATGGCTAACGTGATGTGGACTCCAAGTTAGTAATCCCAATAACAAAATCATTACACAAAATATAACATTGAGCTACATAATCAGCATTCCTGCAAAAAATATTAAACTTACTAGGGTATGTTGCTTCCTCATTATGAATCCTTCTTCATCTATTACATCATCATCATCCTCACCTCCCTTGCGCTTCTTCCCACTCTCCTTGAAATATCTACGTACCATTGGGCTCTGAGTTAACAATTCCTTTAGTTTATTTTCGTATTCATCAAAGGGACCAAATTTTGGTTTTAACTCATTGTATTTGTCCTTGATACTTTCAAATCCTTTTCTAACCAAAGTGTAGTTCTTGATGATTTCAGTTACCATAACACTAGACATTAGGGTAACGGCAGAACCTTTCTTATAGGTAACAAACCCTCCAGTAGTTCCCACTATGAAAGATCCAGGTCCTCCATCTGCAACCTCTTCCGTGCCCATGATCCAGCAGTTCGGTGATGCGTTAACTGTTAGTTCGACTTCTTGGTCAGCTGTGTATTTATTCAGCACAGACAACACACCATCATCTGACACATCTTCAGTAAAAGACATATTACATTTATTTGGGGCGTCCGCTGCTTCGTATTTGCAATTACCTCCCCCACCGCTCCCACATCCATTTCCACCTCCCGCTGAGGCGGCTTTTTCCTTTACCAGACAACAATACTTATTGTCTTCCTTCGTTTTCTCAAATAACACTACAAGATCCCTCAATACTTGTCCAATTGACAGTGATGCATTTACAACATGATAGGAGACTCTCACAATGTCTAAGAAACTAGCATCCATTACCTGCAGAGCATCATCCATATTATTCATTACTTTTTCCATTTCCACATATGTTTTCTTTATATTTTCCATCTCACTTCCATTAACAACCCCTATCTTCTCCAGACCCTGTACTATTGCTTTCCATGTCCTCCCCTTTACACCATGCCGATGCCGCCACTCCCGAAACTTATCTACCATTCCTGTCGCATTTTGGTGCTTTTTCTGAATCTCAGCGCTCACAACCCTTAAGGCATAACTGAGGTTACACAATGTTTCAGCTCCCTTGAGAGTCATAGCCTTTCCAGAAGGCTGCCCCTCCACTGCCCCAATGACAGCGCTCGACACTGTCAGACACACTGCAAGAAAAAGTGATATCACCTTCATTACCTATCTAAAAACAAAATAAATTTATATGGTACAATTGAATACAGTTACATCTCATTAGAAATTAACACGCACATGAACACACATATGCATACACACCATACCATTTTACATAGAAGAAAACGCGAAAAACATAACAAACATAACATAACATATTTGGTAATGTAATATTAAACTAAAAGATAAGAATAAGAGATAAAACTAATAATGTAAAACCCCCAGTTTCCATATTCAAATGAGTAAGTCCATCATTATTTACCTCAGTATTATCACCTTCGCTGTCGCCCTTTACTCGGCTACTTTTCCATAGCTCTGCATCACCACCAAGTTTCACCTCAAGAAATATTTCCTCGGCCTCGTGTTGATACTCTTCCAACTCATGAAGATGACTGTCAGCTTCTTTTGAATATTTATTCATTTCTTGCAGTTGTTCAGTAGCGTTAGTAAGGCGATTGTACCATGGAATTCTACCATTTTTCAAGTGTGTAATTGTAACTGACACATGTGAATCCAGCAGTATGACCCATACAGGTCCGATTTGCGTTATTTTCTGTTCTCACATAACCAAAAATACCCTTCACCTGATATTTATCCTGTTCCAAATTCACTAACGCATCAAACTGAGCTAATGCACTTTTCAAAGTCTTTACATTCGATGCAACGTTTTTGTACACACAAGCTTTACTAATCACATCCCATGCATCGGTGTAATTGTATTTTATGTTGTCTGGGTTACAAGCGTTGCTGTTGCCCTCACAATACTCAGCCATCATGGTCCAACTACCACTTCTCGGTCTCCTTATTGCATCTCTACATGGACAATTAAACCCATTATACACACTATCACTGTATTTGCCTTTCTCTTTCTCTTTCTCTCCTTTCTTTTTCTCTTCTTTTATAATTTCGTCAGTCACATTTATAGCCTCTCCCACACATAAACAGAAAAAGTCATTGATTAGTGTCTTTCCAACCAGCTTGTCTCCATAAGAAGCGCAACTCGTACCTGCATTATCAATACTATTGAACAGCAGTGATTTGTTTCCTCTCATGGCTTTTTCCAAGGGGTTATTCTCATTTCTTGCCACATCCACAGCGTCACCATACACAGCTCTCAGCATATTTTCTTGAGCAGAACGACTTGCATTTAAGGCTTTTGTCCTATTCACCTCAATTTCCTCCTTCAGCGCTTTCGCCTTCTCAAACAGTTTCTTTATCTCCTGATACGCCGTTGTGCTGTTAGCTGATTTATTGGAACCTTTATTACTTCCTGCAGCCTCAGTCTCACTGAGCATTTCCTCCAACTTATTCAGAATCTCTCCTTCCTTCTCACGATTCTTAAAGGAGGGTTGTGGTGCTTCTGCCTGTGTAATTCTGTATATTTTGCAGAGTGTCTCGAACTCACCAACGTTATGGTACTTGTAGTCTCCACCGATGTAATCCGTAATCTTGCTCCAGTCAACCATATCAGTCCGCCATTTGTACGACCCCATATCTCCCTCAAAGGAAGGAGATAAAACAGCTGCAAAAAGCCCAACAGCGAACACTATTTCACACCTCATTGTGACTGTTTTTTTTTTACTTTCATCAGTTAAACAAATTGGAGAAAAACCTCATCATTACACTCATTATTGTTATTGGAAGACACCGTCAACAGACGTATACAACCAAATATCGGATCTTGAAAGTGCCTTACACAAACCAACTACAACAGGACCCAACAAAGTAGGAAGCACATCCCAAAATACATTCACATGGGTTCCCTCTCTTCATGCTGGATATCAACATTAAGTTCCTTTACAACTGTTTTTTTTCTCCAATATCTTCCTCCAACAAATTTACCTCCACTACCTTAACTACCATTCCGGCTTGTTCCAATTTCCTAACTGAGTTGTGCTTCTATTTTCTGTATTTTCTCGTTAGTGGCTTATCCACTACCCCAATGTGTACCTGCACCTTCATACTATCTTTTTTCACATCCTCTATCGACTCCTTTAAACTCTGCTTCGGTTGTTACTATGCTTTTGCTTTTTAACAGACTTCGTGCCTAGTTCCCGCACACATGTGTCACCCTCACCCAATGCACACAACTTTGTTTCTGAGTCCCATTTAGCATATCCAGCCCTTTTTATAAGCACATTGACAATACTCTTCGTTCCCCTCCTTTTGAGCATGCACAGCTTCCTACCCTTCATTTTCTTAAAGAGAACACTGGGCAATGTAAAAGTTGTATCTTAAAAATACCATCAGTGGACACTTATTATTGAAGCCCTTGTTATACGATGACATTACGGGATATAATGTCAGTCACCAACACAAAAAAAAAACGGCTCCAGAATAACAAGAGACCCTCTTTGTCACCACCATCATTTCTATCATTTACCACACACAAAATAATCACCATATTTATAAACTGGCAGGTGGAAAAAAAGGAAGTCACATACGTAATCATCAATCCCCTCAGTGAACTCTCATCACCCTAAATTTAGAGAAGTTCGTTACATAAGCAAAAAACAAACGGCAATAACGCTACTTGTGTTAGCACAAAACCAAATACTCCATCCTTACAGCAAATACAAAGAGCATTCACACACTTCGCCACCCCACAAGATGCAGATAGAGGATGAAAAGCCACAGTTATCACAACTTACAATTAAGACAACTCAAGTACTGACACTCCAGCGAAATAGACGATCAGTGACACGAAACATGTGAGCACGCACATGCAACGTCTTGCATGTATTTTATTATGAGGTAGGGGGAACGTATCCGAAAGTATATGCTACATGGTAAAATTACTAGTATTAGCCACGGCGCTATCGAGACGTGTCGAGCAGTACCGAATCACAGTTGCCATAGATTTCATTGAAACGTAGGTAGAAAAGAGGTAATCTTGGATAATATGGCAACAAGCACGGAAGGTGGATGGCCAGTAGCAGCGGCAAACATGACAATTCTACCTTACTGGAACCGTTACTCTGAATGTGAGGAAACGCAGCGCCGTCACTTGCAACACTTGTCACCGCACGTATTTTCCTCCTTACTCGACACATCGGCTTTCAGTCAAGCACAAATATGGGAGATTATTGCCATGATTCCCATTACTAACACTGTAAGTTTTCTGGTGCCAGCGGCTTTTCATACGCACCCATGGCAGAATTCTAAACCTTCAAATGATTTAACTAGTCACTTGTGGGATGCGATTTGGCGTGCAGTTTATCGGTAATTCTCAGAGATGCACTGCCCTTGTTTCCGAGCCTAAGACATCATTGTATTGCATGTTTGTGTACCACATTCTCAACCGTGCTCAACCGAGACTCCCATACAGTGCCTTTTTGGAGGAAATATCGGCTCTACTGTCAAGACGTTGGCTTACCGAATTCGAGGAATTGCCGTGCTTTTATAATGTTGGAAGGCTGAACATTTCTCTGCTTCAAGTGTTCTGGAGAACGAATTATGTAAAAAACTACTAGGAAAAATGAGACCAGCACATGTATGCACGTCATATAAACAATCATAATCATGTTTGCATTTAGAGGGAATACACACAAATTAAAATACTATAAGCCATTCCAATTACTTCCTCCACCGAAAAGGCGCTTTAAACACCACGAGGGTCCCTAGCATTGCATCCAACACCTTTTCACCACATTTTTGTGATGTGATTGAGCAACATTGGCGTACTCAAGCGCTTCCCTCACCCGTAGTTTTTTTTTCATCACCCCCCAGACGCCTCGCACGAATCCTCATTTTCCATACTCTCTGACGGTCATGGCAACGATTTGAAAAAAAAAAAAATTCAGCCCAGACAATGTATCTTTTGGTGGCTTCACTTTCCTACCAATCAAATGAAAAACCCATATATCTAATTCTTTTTGATACCCCCTTCCATTTTAATTAGAGAATTGATTGGAGGTTATTGGTCCTTTTGTTAGCGCTTCCATTATTATCTGTAGGCGGTTCCCCGCTTCTACAACACGTTTGGACATTACTGTAGTTTCGACGGTTTGCTGTATACATAACTATCCTTTTTCTTTCTCTACCTAAACGCTCATATCAAGTTTCCAAAATTAGGACGCCACACTTCGGTCCCCTACTTCAATTGACATAACTATAATCGTAATAATGTTCATGGTTTGTGTGCACGTAGTGCGGTTCGTTTAGCCTCTTTGCTTTTCCAGATTTCACAACAAAAATACCAATATCTCTATTCATTTAACCTTTAAAATTATAAAGTTTATTCACTATTTATTTTCGTTTCTCTCCCCGTTGCTTTTCCTCTGCTCAACTTTCATTGCTCTCCATAGGTGTAAGTGGGTCATTTTCACAGCATTGAAGTTGACCACCTCAGTTAAGTTCTCAAGTAGAAAAACACATAACCCTTCCTTTCCTTCAATCTTGTTTTCTGGTTTTATGCACTAGTGTTTTATTCTCTTCATTAACGTTAAAAATTAAAAATATATGTATTAATGATGGAATGGCTTATAAAACAACAAAAACAAGAATATCCATTGAGACTGAAATTATTTTGGCGAAACTCTTTTGTTCTTCTGGTGGTCTTGTCATAGTTCCAGTGGTTTCTGCAGTACTGGTACTTGTAGCTGTTTGTGTATTTGTATTTCCATTTTTTTGTGTTTCGTCTGATCCTTTGGCTGGTGAGTTTTCCCTCGTGCTTCGCTTCGTCTGTGTATTTGTGTTGGTGTCCGTGGTTGGTTTTGTGGTTGTAGTTGTAGTAGCGGCTGTGTCGGTGTCTGCGTTTGCATTTTTGCTCATTTCTTCGACCCTCTCCACCAGACCTTCGAGTTCACTGAGCCATTTGATGCCTCTTGTATTGTCTTGATGGGATACTCTCGGATACATCACACAAATTCCGTCAGTTTCCGTCGGTGTTCCCCTGCAAGTGTGCAATCCGGAGTCCTTATGACCTCCGTAGGTATAATAAGCACCCTCAGTCGCATCTGAGCGTGTTTTTAAACGAGTCCGGAGTTGCTTCTTCATCTCCTTAAAGTCGTCCTCTCTGGGCGCACCTTCACGACGCTTTGTCCTGCACCCATTTCTTAAGCGGATCCATGTGTTTCTGTGACCTCGCGGGTCTCGCCAGTCTGTGGAGCGATGGTGCCCGCTGTTTTCCTTGTAGCAAAGTTCGTCCTTGGGGGGAAGCTGCTCTTTTCCGTCGCACAAGCAAATAAGATCTTGCACAAGAGCCCTTCCAGCCCAGAAAGGGTTGCCTGGACTGTCCTGTCCGCAATCCATTTCTCTGTATCGTTTCCATCCGATTTCATTCACATTTTCAACATTTGCCCCAAACAATATATCATTAACCTTTTTCTGTAGAGAAGCCACATTTACTCCTGACTTTCCTTTTATCTCTAGTGACGAGTTTATTTGTTGTGTTAAAATAACAAATTTACATAACGTTTGATACTCCTCCTCATTAACGATGGTTCCTCCTGCAGCAGTTGCAAGCGCCAAAGACATACATACAATAAATCCTAGTGACTCCTTCCACATTTTCATTACACTTCCTTCAACTACTTTCCTTAAAGGAGAGCACAAACAACAAAAAAACAAGTCATATGCCTCCAGCTTCACTTCCAAACAGACTGTGTAACCCACACAGCAACACTTTTACCTGGAAACCCCCTTTTATTTTCGGTGCACTGAACTGAATTGAAGGGAACTGTATCTCTTGCAGATATGTGTCCCATTTCTTTTTTTTAGCGTCATAAACGATGGGAAATACGCCATTAACACGTTAATGCACATACACCGAACATAATCCCCTCTTCATTGCCTCTGCTAATACCCTTCAAGTAAAGGCAAGAGAAAATAACATGCTATTCTAACACAATAATTAACTATATCTGTCTTGATAGCACATTACACGTGAATACTAGAAGCTGAATAATCATGCACTATCATCCTCACTCTCCGTAGATCGGTAAAAAGAGCCATCAAAAGAACTCAAAGGTAGAAACCCGAATCGTCAAGCGTTAGAATTTTCGATTTCTCATCAAACGTTGTGCTAACAGTATTTGGGTTTGAAATGTTCATATCGTAGCCTTTAGGATGCGGCCCATACAGCGGTGGTTACAACATTCAAAAGTCCTGTGAGACCGTCGAGTTGGCACAAAAGAAGCCAACCGAACCGTACGCATCGCCACTGGAAGCGGAAGCAATAGGAAGAGCGTACACGCGGCTTGAAAAGCACGAAATTTCTTAACCTCATATGGTCGTCGCGGACGTTTATCGTGCTAACAGCACAGAGCACTCCAGGGAAACCAGAGGCCACAAGACACGTTTGCAGTATATAATCAAAGCGATAATAGCAAACGTGCTTGGGCACTCAGATCTTGCCAAGGCATACACAGGACACTTACTGGTACTCGTGCCGAGCGGCAACCACCAAAGCGCGCCGAAAGCGGCTTACCAGAAAGAGGAAGCCCGGAATACGTAGAGTAACAACAACGTCGACAAGTACTCCAATACCGCCTAGCCAATTAAAGTTTCATCAAAGTATTTGGCGAATACGGAATAATAGCGATCAACGTCCATATTATATCGTGCATCACACACGGGTAGTTTATATCAGAGCACTGCCCAGGATGGAATAGGCCTTTCAACAGTAATTTCCATACCCACCAAAACCAGAATTTGAGCCACCGTCCCGGAGTGTTGGCGAAGTATGGGAGCACAAAAACGGTAGGCAACCGCGCGATACACCATTATTGGATCTTTCAACCCGTCATCACGCATACCGCATGACACAACGCACACGACGAGGGTGGGATCGACGTAAGTGAAGAGGATAGCTGAAAAATATGGGTCTTATTCCAAAAAACGAAGTTCACCATGAGCTGGAGATGGGAAGCAAGAGAGAGGCTACCGCGTGTATGGTAAGCTCAATCCGCCGTAGCGAGTGAATGAATCAACGTACGGAGAAGCGGACCCATCGGAACCAGGTACGCACCCTTTTAGCTGAAGAAATCCAACACTACCAGTTTCCCGCTTTGGATACCAACACCAAATTTAACGAGCCCGATGTTATGATAAGAGATTGTGTCTCTCATAATCACGCGAGAGCTTGCAACAAACCCTTCCTTCAGAGTCACCGCCGACGAATTAGCAGCACTACGCACCTTCAACGGAATCGAATTCCGCATGACGAGATATCACCCCATGGTGGGTCTTGAGCTGATTCTGATGGCGTTTAGAAGCGGTTTCCAAAAACACCTGCAACGTGTGAAAGAGAAAAGAAGGACGCTTCCACCATCGCCTATCTGCAGCTGATGCATCCCGTTCTCAGATTTGGGTTGCCTCTGATCTTCTCAAAAATCACGACCATGAGAGCTGCCGCAACTTTATCATCGAAGGCTGGTCGAATTGCTTTGAATTCGCAACGATCCTATTGGCGCGGGCAGCAACAGGAAGAAGGGCCAATTTAAGAAATTTGGAGGGTCCATAATGCCTTTCGACAAAACTAAAGCAAACATAAGTGCCTACATACGCTAGTTCACGGTACGACCATGAACAAGAGGAACATCTCGGCAAAGGAATCGCCGAGTGGGGCCGATACAAATTAAATACATGAGACAATTCCGCAAACGCCGAAGGCAACAATCACGAGCGCCGAGACGCCAAAACTTGAATCTTACGCGAGGTTGCAGCAGAACGGTCTTTCCCCAAAGGGGAGGAAGCGACAGCACCAATAGAGCGGCACTCGCGTGTCTAAATAATGGGGGCCCAGCGCCAGCCAAGTGGTCGCTTAAGAAATATCCTGCTCATTGTATCAAGCGTGGAAAAGAGGCACGAATTTTGCTAGTCGTTGGTGTGATAAAATGGACCGGGGGTTCTCGTCGCCTCTCGAGTGCGTACAAAAAAAAAAAAAAATTGCCCACCGAAACGGAGTCGTGGACGTAATGAAATCCGAAATGTTGTCGGAAAGGGGGCCGTAAGGCATTGATATTCCGAGAAATCAACACAGTCGGCGGATCCATCAACTTCGTTTAGCCCACTTTTGATAAAGTTCAGCAATGGAACCAATAAAACGATTGGGAAACTGTCCAAAGCGCCAACATCATAAATGCAGATGGTAGCCAACAGGAGTGTTTTTCTACCACTATGCGATGACACCCTCCTTTGCGCGTTGCAGAAATAAATGGAAAGCCGGTGTGTCGATTGCGTTGAGGAATCGTCGACGGCTTTCCGAAGTTTATATCCATCTCGCCACTGAGGAGTTGAGGGATCCGTTGGAAGCCGGTTCAAAGTTATTTTGTTGCGGTTCAACGATGACGCGGAGCTCAGCAACGTTGGGAGATTAAAAAAAAAACAACGTGCGCCCACCATTTCCACATTGCTGCAGTCTTCTTATTCTCCTATTATATTTGTTACAGCTACATTTACCAGCGCAATGAAGTAATACTTTTTGATATTATCGCCCCCGACACTTCAGTAAACACAAACAAACAATCACCAAAACATCAACTCCGCAAACTTCTTTTTTTTTTTTTGACCAACACCGCATAATAGCGGTCAGGGAATCATGTCGAACTCTTCGGAATATCCAACGTTGCAACATCACGGCAAACACTTCCGCACACAACAGCTCCGCCGTAACTGTCAGCCCGCCCGTGTGCATTTGACTCCTTTCATGCAAGGCGATATCTGGAAGTAACGTTGTGTTCCCGCCACCAGGAGTTTTTTTTTCTTCTTTTTCTCATATAAAAAATAAAAATCTGGTCTTAACTCCTTCCCCAGGTTACTTCACCTCACTGTGCTCATTGGATTTTATTTTATCTTATTTATTTTTTTTTTTTTGCCTTTACCTTTTCCCATGTCCACATTCCCACTTTACCGCCAGATGAGACAACATTAGCTTCATTTAACCTCTGCATGATTAACAAATAACACACACACACACACAAAAAAAAAGAAAAGATAACCCGATAAAACCGATGTCGTACACCAATAATTTAATAAATGGAAAGAGGAATTTAAAGTAAACTGGGACAAATCGCCTTCAGATTATTGCATCATTTCCCACCTTCCAACTCGAACCCGCTGTTCTGAACCAAGTTTTTAATAATAATAATAATAATTCGCAATGAAAGATTTGTAAAAACGCACCATTTCTATAAGTTGAGCCCCTTCCCGTACGTGTTTTTCTCCTTTTTTTTTTTGCAAAATATTTACCATCATTAAAAAGGAGATGAGAACAGTACAAAATAGAAAGTTTTTTTTTAAAAAAAAAATGAGCATAAACGAACATAATTCCCACTTAAATTATTATACATAATTCCACCCTTTTCCCTAAAATGGAATGATTAATATTTATATTTACCTCCGCTTCGTGTATAAATTAAGAACTTATTTCATTTTTTTTTTTCAGCGGCATTTTTTTTTTTTTAGTTACTGAATAAAACATGCGCTTCGTGACACGTTGTTTTGTTACCTTCATTCAACTTATTAGTGATTTTCGAGATGTCCTTTATTTATTTCTGCCATATAATTTGAAGGTTTCTTTACAAAATTAAATATACACATGCAAATCACAATTCCACTGATAAGACAACAGTTGTAATGTAAAACTAATGACTCCTACTGATGCCCTCTTTTCTTTTCTTTTCTTTTTTTTTAAATACATATTTAAATAAATAAATTAATTAATTTACTTATTTATATGTTTTACATACGCATATGCATTCATATTCATTTGTGGCTTGTCATAAAAAACCCGCTCCTCTCTTCTAATAAACTATATAAAATATAAAATTAACTTGACTTAAATAAACTTAATCTAAACTATTCCTTGACTCATCACACATCTCATTACCCTTCTTTTTTTAAATATAAATAAATAAATATAAATATATATATATTGATTCGTGTGTGTGTGTCTGTGTAATGGAAAAAAATTAAATAAGAAAAGAAACGAAAAGGCAAAAAGGAAAAAAGAGAAAAGGAAAATTGATTTAAAATACCGAATGAAATAATAGCAATAATAATAATAATAATTTTTTTTAAAAAAAGGTGATCAGTTGGGGGTGAAGGGACAGTTACAAAAAAATAATAAAAAAAAACATTTTTTTTATATGAAATTAATGACACCCTCCCATAAGTTTTCCTTATTCTTTTTTTTCCCCCCCTTTTATGCGCTCACACGATAATACACAACGTAGCGTCAGTACTTAAATGTTGGCATCCGTTTGAAAGCACAAAATAAGAGGTTTAAAAGAAAATTATTATTGTTTTTTTTTTTTGAAAAGAAAAGAATGAAAAAATAATTAAAAAAATAATAAAAGGAAAGGAAAGGAAAGTAGGGAAGGAAAAAAAAAAGAAAGAAAGAAAGAAAGGGATGGAAAGATGGGTGTTGAAGTGACGCTAAAGAAAAGAAAAGAAAATAAATAAATAAATAAATAAATAATAGAAATAACTGAAAGGAAAAAAAAAGTGGATGCGTGAGAGAGAGTGCGTGTGTGTTTGTGTGTGTGTGTACGTTAGGTTCCTCACGACTAAAATTAGGAAAAGGGAAACAAATAAATAAATAAATAAATATAAATGTTTCGTTCATATTTAAATTTACCATGTTCGTTACGCCTTCCTATTTCAGTTCATTTATCTATTCATTCATTTCTTTATATATTTTCATTTACAATAATAATAATAATAATAAATAAATGTTTTTTTTATATTATTTTATTTTATTATCTTTATTTTTATTATTTTCTGTTTTGTCACGTTCTTTTATTTTTTTTCTTTCTTTCTTTCCTTCTTTCCTTTTTGTTTTTGTTTTTGTTTTGTTAAACAAAAATTTAACACTCCTGCACCGTTCCTTCATTCCGATTCCGTCCCGTTCACACACTTTTTCCGTTTATTTTTTGATATTATTTTTTCTTATTATTTTTTTTTTGTAATTTATTTTCCTCATTTATCCAACGGGATCATTTCCCGCCCCTTTCGTTTCATTTTTAGCATTAAAAAAAAAAAAAAATTAAAAATACAAAAAAAAAATAAATCGAACCGAACCGAAGAGATGAGGCAACAAAATCACAAAAAGAACAAACAAACAAACAAACAAAAAGACAAGGAAATAAAAATAAAAGTAAGGAAGACAAGAGGGATGATTATTATTTAAATAAAATAATTTTTTTCATTAAAAAAAAAAGGTATTGTTCCACACAGCTTTTGGAAAGTTTTTACGCGGAAATAATACGTAAAAACATGGAAACACGAAAAAAAAAACAAGAAAAATAACATAACATAAAATAATATATAAAATAATAAATCAGTGCACAGGCTTACGTCATGCAACTGAAGAAAGAGAAACAAAGAGGAAAACATAAATAAACAAAAATATATTACATTTTTAATGTTTGAAAAAAAAAAATGTAAATGTAAATGTAAAATTAACAGATTTGCCGCACTTCGTGATGTTTACACACATAAATAAAAGCGGATGGGACGGATTGTGCATATGTTGGATCACCACGTGTGTTACGTTGAAGTTAGTTCATTAATTAAAATTATTAATCATTTAAAAGGAGAAAGAGAATTAATTTTTTTAAAATAAAAATAAATAAAAATAAAAAGACAAAATAAAATAAAATAAACAAAACAAACAAACAAACAGGAGGGATTGTACCGTTACTTGTTGATAACCATAGTAACAATAATATTAATAATAATATTAATAATTGTTTAACCATAGTTACTAATAATTGTTAATAAAAGCAGGGCTGGCGGTAACGAGTAAATGAATGAATGGAGATTGCAAAAAATTTGAGAGGTGCGCACATTTGTGGGCGGGGGGGAGGGGGGAAAAAAAATAAATAAAAATACGTCCACACGAGTACACGCAAGTGACTTTTTCTCTTTCCCTCTTTTGTTTTTTTTTATTTATTATTCATTCTTTGTCTTCTTCCCTCTCTCTCTATCTCTCTCTCTCTCTCTCTGCACACACACACACACACAAAAAAAAAAGAAACAAAAACGTAAAGAAAAAAACAAAAAGTGACCCGTCCCCTCATCGTTAATTTTACTCCACCGTTTTCTTCCTTCCGCTCCTCAAATACTCGCGTTACACCGATTAAATTTTTTTTTCCTACCCTTTTTCTTCTTTTTTTTTTTAAAAAAAACTCTCTTCCAGTTTCTTTCTCCTTCTTTCTTTCTTTCTTCTTGTCGTTTCCCTTTGTTAGCCGCTACCCTATACAACTTCTTAATCCGTCTTCCTTTTTTTCTATTTTTTCTTTTTTTTAAAAAAAAAAATAAGAAAAACCTTTTAACCAATTCAATAAACGTTTTGCTCTCATTTATTTTTTATTTTATGCCTTTTTTTTTCTTTTTCATTCATTCATTCATTTATTTATTACCTCCTCTTAGGGACAGTTATGATTCCGGAAGAGCCGTCATAACCGCCAGAGCCAACATGGAGCCGGCAAAGAGGCCGAGTAAAAGGGCCAAATTCCCACAAATGGCGGCAAGGGAGCGTTGACCCGCAGTTGTTAAAGAGCCGGTACGTGGCGCATAAATCATAGACATACCACCAAAATAACCATTTGTGAGACCCCAAAGAAGACAAAGAATATAAGGGAGTGCGGAACCGGGAATGATGCCGCGCACGCACAACACAAGCAGTGGAATGATCAACAAACGAGCGAACGTTCCGATAAGGACCACGATGGGCGATGGGCGCAGCTGCTTGAACTGAAGTACGAGGCGGGAGAGAAAGTCACCGAAGTTAAACATAGCGGCGGTGAGAGTTATGTACCATCCATCTTTCACTTCAACGGCGAAAAATACACCGGGGAAGACGAGGAGGGTAGCAAAAAATACGAAGAAACACGAGACCAACATGGGCCAAATGCGCTTCACCACAAACCACAAATTAGCATCGAGCATTTGTTGTGCGTTGGTGGTGCCATCAACCTGATCGGTATCCTTCATCTTATCCGGATCTTCGCTGACGTTCAGGACATTCATCTTGGAAGTTGACTTCTCCACCCGTTCGCCCTCCTCTCCGGCATTAGCTTCTTGGTCTGTAATGGTCTCTTGAACAGGTTCATTACTTTCCACTGCGCTCTCTTTCGCTGCAGCATGCCTAAACTCAGCGGCGTATTTTATCGCATAAGGATTCTTCGTTAGCAGAGCCAAAAGAACACAGGCAATCACCTGAATAAATATGACAATACCAAAGTATATCCTCGACTGAGTTAACATGCTGTCGAAGCTATCATCCATCGAAGCTTTAATAATGATAGACATGAGGGAAGTAATGAGCCCGGAAACACCAAGACCCCACACAATAGCCCCATAAAACCTCGTTGGAAACGGTCCCACCAGTGCCGCATTACTCGAGTCGCAAAGTGTTTTGGAAACACCACCAACCAAAGCAATAATTATAATAGTTGCTTTGGCGCCTGCTTCACTGGTATGGCACACGGTGATAAGTATAAGCGCAATAAGTTCTACAAGAGGAATAGTGAGGCCAAAGATAAGCCGGATCCGGATGGGGATTCGCCTTCCAACATTCGTCAGCATAAAAGTTTCCAGAAGCACCTGAGCACTAAACACTGCGGCGTTGTAGTACGTGAGTATGTTGTTCCAGAAATTCTCATTCTCTGTTTGAGCGTCCGAGCTTCCTTGTGCATACTTGTAGTATTCCGTAAAGAAGGCTGGTATGGAGTAAATGGCATTTGTCACCATCATCACCGACATCCCAAAAAAGATGAAGGTAACATAGACGACGAACTCAGAAAACGACTCAAACCCGAGCATGATTCTTGCTTAAATGACTCAGCTAGATGGTGAAGCGCACCCCTACAAATAGCATAAGACAACATAAACATAAAAGCAAAACAAATAATAAAAAAAAAAGTGGAAACATAACAACGTCAATAGGCAACAAGAGTGTGAGATTAGTACAATATCCATTATGCACATGATTCCGTAAGGAAATGATATGACAAGCAAAACACACCAAAAACTCAAGCACACACAAACACACAGGCAGACACATGCATATTTATATATATATATATATATATAATAAATATATATAAACAAACACTAGACAAAGGGGATACACAAAGAGGAGTACCAATTGTACTCACACGCACACGCATCGTGGAACCGAGTGCATAAAAACATTATCCTTTCTATTCACTGGGCTCATCCCCCCCCCCCATTTTTCCCCCCTAAAAGAGGGGAAAATAAAAGGAAAAAAGAAAACGATGAAAGGAACTTCAATAAAACCCACGAAGAACACGCAGTGGAAGATGAATGAGGTTTACTGCCGAACTGTTCTCTCGTTGTAAATATACCAAAACGCTCAAGCACTTTCGTCAGTTTGGCACCTCAGTAATAATGCGCGCAACGCAAGTAGAGAATAGTAAACAAAAAAAAAAAAGAAGGACAAATGGAAAAAAAAAAGAGGGAAAAACACACCCAACAAAAAGAGAGAGAGAGAAAAAAAAGAGAAAGGAACAACTAACACTCTTCTGATTTCAAAATGGACGTAGACAAGAGATGTGAAAGATACCTTTTAAAGGGCAGAACCCAAAACGAAACAAAACGAAACAAAACAACAGAGAAACAAACAAATGAATACTAAGGGACTGACCCTTGCGTTCTTGTGCCTACTTGGCACGTAGGTGCTGTTCAATCCACTCCAATTGCTCATCATCCAAACTATCCGCGTACGCACTGCTGCTCATTTCCCATGAACCATCATCATTATCATAAGCAAAATGACCGTGATCTGCGCTGTATTCGCTTTGAGACGCCAATACGGAGGAGAATTCATCTCCTTGTGCGTCTATATTGAGAGAGGATGAAGATGGCATGCGGTGACGTAGCAGGCGACGCGTTGCTACGGAGGGACCATTCACATCCCAATAACCCCCTGCGCAGTGGAAAAGTTCAACATTACTTGCACCTGCGTTGGATGAACCAAAGATACATTCCTGCCATTCCTGTCCAACAGATGCGGCATCTTCCTCTTCTTCACTCATCTGAAGCATATGGAGCATTTTTGCCTCATCTTGGGCTTCCGCGTCGGTGAATGGGATGCGCAGGTGTCGAATACCATCACCTTCACAACTATCTTCAACCCCTTCGGTTGTGTAGGGAATATCTTCAACACTGTCATCTTTCCCATCGCCGCATTGAACACACTGCTGGCAGCGTAAAGTATCAAAGGTTGGCGACGATGTAACTGGTTTAACTGAAGCAGGGATTATAGAACTGGTACTGCCAACTTTCGGCGTATCTGGGGACAAGCAACTCTCAGAGGTGGCAAGAGCCCCACCACCTCTGAATCCTGGTGGATGATACACCATTCCACCTCTTAATACAAGTGGAGTGCATGGAAACTCCAGTGAATGCGATTGTGCTCTCACATCCTCAACACTGCATGGGCTAACAATGCTGTCAATATACCGCTTTGATCCTTCGCAGGGAAACAAAGGAACACCATGTTCACACGTTGCTTGTGCCAAAGCGGGTGACTGAGGAGCAGTTCGCGAGAGAGGAAGAAAAGGTGCCGCATGTACGGACAGCCCTTTCCGACTCATTTCTGTTCGTAGAACCTCCCTATCGTCACCACTTCCAGGGCCGCTCGTTACACTTTGCGTTGTGATACCGCCATGTAGTCCAGTGGCTCGAAGAATCTGCGTAGGAGATAACAACGTACTAAACGCAGAAGCGCTCAGCGAGGAGGCCGGGGCGGCTTCTTCGGTTTCCTTCACTTCCTTAGCTGAACTCGAGAGGTCATCTGGCTTAAGTTGCTGAAGTGAGTTGAGTCTCCGTGTTGGCGTGAGTGGAACGTTACTTCTTTCCTTACCGACAGCAGCGGATTCACAATAAGGTGGGGATGCGAGACACACTGCGGCGGAAGTGTCGCTGGTGCTGATTTCAGTTGATTTACTGATATCCAAAGGGTTTCCTCGACTTGCACGCGTCGCAGCGCGCTTTTGCGTTGATTTCGGTGCCGAATTCCCTGCACGGCCTTGTTTACCTTTTGAAGCAGCTGCTAATGAACGTGACTGCCGGTGTTGGGGACGTCGGGCGGCTGGTCCTGAGCGTGGGTTTGCTTGTGTTTGAACCTTTGTTTGGCAATAAGGCGTCTTGTGTGTGGTTGTCGGTTGGTTCATTTTTTCAGTGGCGAAATAATACAATGATGATTCCGTGAAATCTATTTCTCTCCCACACACGCTAACTTTTGTCCGTCTTTTTTTTTCTTTTTACCTTTTGTCCAACGCCCAAAGCGCCTTGGATTCTTCACTGCAACACCTCCCCCAATAGGGAAATGTGCGGATATATATATATATATATATATGAGTGTGGTAAAAGTGATCGGATGGGCCCTTTTTTTCTTTTTTTTTTTGTGAAGAAACGAGGTCAACAATATTCAAATTCCTTTTATTTCTTCTTCTTTTCTCCTCCCCCCCCCTTCCAGCTTCCTTCAGATGAATGGTTAAAAAGAAGAGGACTGCCTGTTGTTTCAGTTTTTCCTTCACTTCACTTCGCCAGGTGAACACCGTCTTTTGGGTGCCTTTTTTTCCCTTCTTTTTGTTGTTGTTGGTGTTTGTGATGTTGGCTGTTTGCCGCCGCAACGGCTTACGCTAAACCGTGACTTTACTAATAAAGAAATTATAGAAAAGTGAAGACGATGGTATCAGCACGGAAAATATATATTTAAAAATAAATAAATATATATATAAATATAAATATATATGTCAACTCAGACAATAGAAGGGAGAGGCACACACACAGAGAGAAAGAGAGAGAAAGAAAGAGAGAGAAAAAAAAAAGAAAAAATAAAAAGGAGGAGGGGAAAAATACGAAGCAAAATTAAAAAGATGCAATGGTGACGCTTGTATGCGTTGTCACTGGAAACAACAACAACAACAACATAAACTGTTGTGGTAATAATAGCAGTGTATCAGGGCAAAGTAATTCATTTTTCTTTCTTTTTTTTTAAAAATTATTATTATATATTATTATTTCTCTCCCTAAAAGGGAAAAAAAAAAATAATAATAATAAAAAGAGAAAATGTTCAAATTTCTTTGCTTAGAAACGCGATTCAACAGACGATGGCGCACGAGAACATGCACATCGGCACAAACACAAATATAGCGCACAAGAGCCACGACAAAAAAGAAAAAAAAACGGACAACGAAAGACAACAGTCAAAAAAGTAAAAAAAAAAAAGATAGCGACCGAGATCACTAAATTATGTGCACTCCGGCTTTCAACGTGACCACTGCTGCTGACGTCGCTAAGTACTGTAAAAAAAAAAAAGCGGGTTGGCGATTACTGATGCAAATGAAAAAAAACCCTTAAAACAACAAAATTCACACGCAAAAACCGTCATCATTACTAAATCCATCATCACCACCAATCTTCTAACGTCGAAAAATAAAATAAAATAGAAAAGAGATATCTATCCGTCATATGATTCTTCTCGACAACGTTTTTCATTCATTCTTTCTTTCTTTCTTTTCTTTTCCTTTTCTTTTCTCCCTCCCATCACCCATCTTTATTTATTTTATTTTATTTTATTTCTTGTTTCATTTCTTTCTTTCATTCTCCACGTACCTATTGAAGGTACAGCATGTAATGGGATTTTTTTTTTAAAATAAAGCAACAAAAATAAACGTCCACAGATTTTTTCTTTCTTTCTTTTTTTTTTTGACTGGGTGGTGCCGTAACGGTGTGTTTCACTTTTATATATTTTTATTCCTTCGAATTTTTATTGTAATTACAAGTTGCAACCAACTGAGACGCACCTCCCACAAATCCATCACGGGTAATGTCATTCCTTTTATATATAAATATATAAATCCTTCTCATTCAAAGCCCTGCAAAAAACAACAACAACAACAACAACAACAACACAAAGAAAAATTGTTGTAACAATAATAATAATAATAATAATAATAATAATAATAATAATAATAATAATAATAATAATAATAATAATAATAATAATAATGGTAAACCAAAAATATTGAACCCGTAGAAGAAAAGCAAATAAAAACACACACAAACACATATGGAGACACACGCAAAGCAAAAGCAGATATGACAACAACACAACAACAAAATGTCGTGTGCTTTTCGTGTTAAATAAAATTCATGGCATGCAACAGTCCTCACGGAACAAAAGAAAAAGAAGAACAAAAAAGAAAAGAAAAGAAAAGAAACACCGGTAAAATAATATCAAACCAAAAATAAAAAATTAATGGCAACATTTTCAGTCATTGGTTTTGTCGTCTTTTATTTTATTTTATTTTCCTTTTCTCTTTTATTTTCCTTCTGTTCATTGTGTTTCTCTTTTTTGTTTCTTTTTCTTTTTTTTTAACCTTCAGACCTTCTGTATATATATAAATATCCTTCGTGAATCCTTCAGGGTGTCTCCATTATTTATTTTTCCCATTTGTTTCTTTGTTAGATGGTGTGAAGGAAGTTAGGGACGTAATAAAAATCATAAATTCTAAAAAAAGAAAATTGAAAATTCACAACACTTGCGTAGCGAATACTCTTGCCTTCGTTATCCCACAGCAATAACAAAAAAAAACGATCAATAAATAAATAAGCAAAACAAATCTTCACTTTCCTCTCGTGCACTTACGCGATTGACCCTTGAAGAAAAAAAGAAAGAAACCGAAAAAAAAAAACTAGCCATATGATTCTTCATGGATACCCTTCATATACATATACATGTAAATACATACATTCCTTTTCCTTTTTTTTTCCCCCGCCTCTTTTTCCCCTTCTCTCACTGTTGTGAGCTTTTATTATTATTATTACTATTATTATTATTATTACTGTTATTATTATTTTGCTTCATCGGCTTCACACAATCAAAAACTTGTAATTGACTTCAAGGCCTTTTTAAATTCCCCATCATCACTTGTTGCATTGTACTTTTAATCGTATCTTGCATCTCTACAACTCTGCTTGTATCCGAACGTTTGTATACATCTCTCCCTCAATATATATATATATATATATATATTTATATTTATTTACTTGTTTGGATTGTGATTAAAATAAAGACAAGGAAAAAAAGGAGAAAAACAACAACAAAAAAAAAAAACAAAAAAGAGAAAAATTCCTCCCTCCCACCCACTCACTCACCACGTCATTGATATGACATTTTGTTTTTGTTTTTGTTTACAACGACTCCCGAAGCTCTGCAACAATCGCTTTCGCCTCCTCATCGGAAGGACTTTCCTTAAGGGCGGCTTCTGCCACTTCTAACGCCTCTTGCATTTTTCCGCCATCCGCAAGTATGGCAGCTTTTGCTTTCAAAAGTGTTGCAACGGTCCGACCCCCGACATTACCGGCCGCATCCGCCTCCTCCGGTGGTGGGTTGCAAATAAGTGGATCGAGAAATTCCAGCGCCGCCGCATCACCCAACGTTTCACTCAACAAAAACGCCTTCTCGCGGATCAGTGTCGGGCGCGGGTGGAGCGAAATCGCACTCTCCAAAAGCGGAAGGAGCTCCTTACGTAATGCCTCAATTCGCATATCATCATTACTCTCAGCGATGTATTCCTTCAAAACCTCTATATGACGCTCTAAAGCAGTGATGCAGTTGCGGTTAGTTTCAAATGCCTCACTATATGCTTTCCGTGCTTCATCAGGGCAACCGGAGGCTTTGAGGGCATCACCCAACACAACATAACCCATATGAACACGGTCCCATGCGTGGTTGCATGCCAACTTAGCCGTTTCAACCGCTTCAGTAAACAATTCTGGCGTTTCTGGAGTTGCAGTTTTCAGTAACAACTCCGCTTGGTACGCATATGCACGTGTAATTGGTGCAGGCACAGCGGTGGCATTCGTAGAAGCGGTTTCCTTTTTTAAAAACGCTGTTAATTCCTCCAGAGCCGCCTGAGGACCACGTTCACACTCCAATGCTTTAATTTCCATTATTTTTGCCAGTTGTTGTTGTTGAGTAATAAGATATTTCTCAGCTGCAATGGAGAACTGCTCACGGGCATCCTCCAACTCTTCCAACTGCACCAAAATCTCACCTGTTGCATCCATGCAAGGCCCAACCTGAAACGGAGGTGCCGTTTCTGCTTTAAAGAGGAACAAACGCATTGCACCTAAAAGATAGTCCCGATCCCATAAGTCAAACCCTTCACCAATAGGCGTTTTGGCGAAGCGTTGCACGGTGGATTCGGTACGCACGCGTCCTTGTCTCATTTTCCCACCGTTATATTTTTCGATTTTGTGTTTATGTACGTGTTTGCTGCTGGCGAATGCGTAAGTATATGTTTTTTTTTTTTTTTGGTACGTCCTCCTTCTTCCTTCTTTTTATTTTTATTTTTTATTTGACGTATTTTCCTCCTTCGCGTTCTCTTCGCCTGACCGAGTAGCGTCACTGAACGGAATATTTAATAACTTTAAGCACTAAATCCTGCTTTTTCTATCTGCGCCTCTTTCCTGTGTTCTTGTAAAATTCTATTCCTGCTAATGCAGCAAAAAGACAAAACAAAAATTACACGTAAATCGTTACACAAGAACAAATAATAAGTGTATCAGCTTCACTAACTATTGGAGTATTTGTGCGTATATGTGTGCGTATATAAGGCTGCTTTGTTTATTTTTTATTTTTTTGCAGTTATGTGCTTTCCTTACCTGTTTGATCTTGCAAAATCTCCCCCTTTCTTGCGTCTGTTTATCGTCGTTTCCTTCCTTTAAAAAATAAATAAATGAAAATGAAAACAAAATGTGTAGATAATAAACCAGGCGGGATATATTAAAGAACCGACCAAAATAACGGATAGGTGTCAAACAACGGAACGGTACAAATGGGATGTGTTCGCACGTGATATATAAATATATATATTTATATATAACTACTTTTAGTGGCAAAACACGAGCACTCAACAAACCTTTAATGCAATACGCATACATACATACATACACAGACAGACAGACAGGTAGGCAAAAACAATACACGGTTATTTCTATATGTGTATATGTACATATTTATATGATGAAATATACGTATAACTTCACTCAATCATATAAATATGTACGTGTGTGCGCAAACTTCCTTCATTTTTTCCCCCTCTTCCATTTGAATCCGTTTCATGCCTTCAGTCAATGATATAAAACTATAAACACCACATCAGTTGGTGAGTTTCCACCAAATATACGTCACATGTTTCATTTCACGCATAATTTCTCCTCATTCCACTCCCCTCCCCCCCCTCCGCTTCCTCCTTTCGGGTTTTTATTTCCTTTTGCAATTCAAAATCATACAAACGTTTTTTTTTGTGTGTTTGTTCACTTCAAAGGTTGAAAGATTAAACAAATATGGCGAAGGGACGACATTTAATTTCACCTAAGTTGCGTTAAAAATCAACTACGCATTTGTATTTGTATTTGTATGTGCGTGTGTAATTGCGTGATCAATTCATATCATATTTTCCATTATTAATAATGGAATGTAAGAAGCTCACAACCCATAAACACAAACACACAAACACACAACAAAAAAAAAAAGAGAGTAGAGGTGAACAAACATTATGGCAGCAACAACTAGAAACAACAAAAAAACAAAAAAGATAAGAATTGCAGTTTAAAGAAGGAAAAGTAAAACAAAAATATAACAATGACATCACCATACCAACATCAACAGCAACATCATCATTGTTCCTCACTCTCATCGCCACGACAACAGCGACAAAGCAACTAGAAACAACAAGCAAACAAACACACAAATAAACAAAAACGGATACACTCCAGTAAAAATAAAAACAAAAAAGATTTCCTCCCCCTTTTTTTTCTTTCATTTCACCACCATCCAGTGATAATGTTAATAATGTTAATAATAATCATAATCATAATAATAATCATAACACCCGAGTCAAGTTTACCTCCTCACGTCACACTTTCCATACGAATTAATTTGGAAACAACACTCAACCGAGGGGGAAAGGGGGCTTTTTTTTTAAAAAAAAGGAAGAAATTATAAATAAATAAATAAATACATACATAAACGGCACTTAACGAAGTCAGTCAGAAGAAAAAACAAAACAAAACAAACAAACAAACGTAAAACATGTACATTTAAGGTTGAAATATAAAAAAAAAGGGTAAGGAGAACAACAAAAAAAATACAAAATCAAAGAGAGGAAAACTTCTTTTTTTTTTTCTTGGGAGGGTGCTGGTGTTGTTATTGAGAGGAGGGGGGTATATATATTTTTCCTTTTGATAGATGCCTCAGAAACTAAGAAAAGAAAAAGAGCGGGATAGACAGAGAATAAGCGACAGAGGTAGGAAAAAAGAAAAAGAAAAAAAAAGGAACATAAAACATAAAACATAACGGAAAAAAGTATGGAGACCATACACACACACAAAAAATATACACACACACACATATATATATATATATATATATGCACATTAAAGCTCGCTGTACGGTAATCACGTACCTGAAACATGAGCATTAGACGATGCCCATCACAGGCGCAAAAATTAAAAATACAAAACAAATAAATATGAAGAACACGTTAAAGACAGCAGCCATACCTCCCGTTACGTTTAAGGACTTTGGTTGCTTTGTGTTGTTGTTGTTGTTGTTGTTTCTCCCTTCTTTCTTACCCCATTGCCTATTACCTCTTCCCTTCTTTCTCTTTTTTTTCCCCCCCCCCACTTACCTCCCTTTTATCACTTATGCACTCGCATAAATAAATAAATAAATATATATATATATATATATGTACTCCTCCGCTTCGGAGTGATGGAACAAAAGGATGACGTTTGGTAAAATAATACATATATTTATAAGAATACTACAACTGGATATGTATATATGCATATATATTTTTGTCTTTTTTTAAAAAAAACTAATAAATCAGTATAAATAATGACGTCATCATGACCAAAATACACGTTTTCCTTTTCTCTCCCCCTCATATGCACATAAATATGCGTAACTGAAGAGGCGGAGTTCCGGCACTGAGAGTTAATGAAAACTAATTCCTTCTCATTTGTCATGACAGTTCCTCCTCCTCTCAGGGACTACACTCTTCCTATTGTCATCCTCCTCAAACTCGTAAAAAGGAAAAAAAAGAAAAAAATGATAACAACGACCCCCCCCCCCCCAAAAAAAAAAAAGAAAATGATTGTATCAACAATATTTACACTACCAATGGGATGATTCCTTACGCGTATAAACAGAGATATTTTCTTTGATTCGCTTACCTACTCCACACACACACACACACACTCACACACACTGTCATATCTGTGCGTCTCAGGCATAACAAACTCCTAACTTTGAACGTATGCAACTTCCCCTTCCTTTCCTTCAATTTGTCGCTATGGCTGAGGAAATAACCCCTTCCATTCCCTTGTCGTGGTTTAAAATTCTTTCCCTAATCATTTTATTGACATGAAGCACCTTTAGCATTTGGGAGCAGCCACCAGCGCAGTCGCGTGTGCTGCGTGAGGCTCATTCGTTCATCATATTAACCTTCATAAACCATTTAGGAAAAAGAGGAACCAACTAACTCTTCCACTAGTCCTTGAACGGGGACCCATTTCTGGTGAAGCACCTCCTCCACTGGAATGGAGTTGTTGGGAAATCGAGGGAAGTTCTCAAAAACCACATTGTCACCACTAATATATTTGAAGTCGACACCCGCACCACACCCATCCTCGTAAGCGAGAGGTTCCGAGCAACGAACACCGAGAACCACCGGAATCTCTGCTACGCCTCCTTCACCACCCGTTTTATTAGCCTTTTTTTTCTTCACAACATTGGCAAAATGTAAAGGGTTAACTTTATCCCTTAGATGCGTAAACCACGCTTTGCTGCCGCTCATGGTGTCCTCCAACTCCGCCATACGGGGAATGACGAGGTAAGGTGATTGTTCTGGTGTCAAATGACAAAACATTCCAATCTCCCGTGCCCTCACAAAGGTCCACTCTTCTGCTGATGGCTCTGCAGCGTTCATGGTGGTGTTTAGAATTACTCGATGTCTTCCATCTTCTTGTCCAGCTGCAGAGGATAAAGAAATCATCATTGGTGGATAATTATACTGATCGGCACCGGTGTTGGCATCATCTGATAAAACTCGATAGTCAACAGTAGAGAGAATAAAACAAACTCGCATGGGTTTAACCACACTCACTTCTAGAGCAAGAGAAGGTCTGCAGTCGTTGAACACGAGTGGCACCCGATAATCATAACCGGCCTCGTAGAAATGAACACCACCACCGTTGAAATATTTGAGTGCAGTCCGCCAGTCCATCCACACGTCAGTTTCTTCGTGCTGCTGATAGTTACACGCCTCAGCGATATCCGGATATTTGCTCCACTCACTGCTTCCCACAGACCACGGACCTTTCCAATTTGCACATTTTCCCCACACGTTTCGAACCCTCACAAGTTGTATATCGAGAGCTTGGGTAAATCCATGCACTGCTCTGACCGTGTAGGCATAACCAGGGACGAGGCCCGTTTCATCCATTAAACTTTTTGCATCAGTGCGGTTGCTTTGGGGGGTTGTAGCTTCATTTTTATCCGTTACAACGGCGCGGGAACCTCCGGCTGTGGTTAGTATAATCTGGTATCCACTTTTGTGGCAGCGTTGCAGTAGCTCGAACAGTTTCTTCCCACCATCGCGGAATGTAGTGGCAAACTCCTCATCGAGCCGCATGGTGGGGCATCCGCTCATGTCTGTGAGTGCATGAACAGGATCCCCAGAGCGTATCTTAGCATAGCAGCCGTGTAACTTTGCATATGCCTTCTCAAGGATGGCAGGCCACAACTCACAGGGGTCAGTGCTTCTACCGAACCTTGGCACCCCTGCAACAGACGGGAGGTAATCGTCCACAATAACGCTGTTCCACAAACCATTTTTATTAACCGTCAGACGGTATCCCCCAACCGCACGCTCATCTCTCGCCCTCGCCGCACTGAAAGGGTGCCGAAACATGCGCACGAGTTCTTCAGGCATCTCAGCCATTGTCGCTATGGCACACATGAGCCAACAGTCACCAAGTTCACCATGCCGCACATCACCTGGAATAATGGGATTGCGAAACAGTCGAATCTGATCCACCATCCATGGGTTGACGTACATGCGCGGGCGTGACCAGGGAAGGGGACGTAAATCCTTGTGGTTATTGTTGGAGATGGATGACTGCTGTGGCAAAAATTCTAAATCAACAAATGGTGTGTTATACTTCACGCATGTTGCCAAAACCTTCGCCGCATCACATTGGTTTCCAACATGCTCCTTCACTCCCATTAGCTCCACCTCGATTACGTTTCGGTAGTTAGTATCACGCCGCTCGCATAAATATGTATCAGAAAGAGGTATGGCACTGAACTTGCTATTGAAACCATTTATAAGACCCTTAACAAATAACTCCGTCTCTGTGGGATAAACGACGACTTCCGCTACTGTAACGCCATCCTCATCGGTCCTTAATTTAGTTCTCCCCAATGCCTCTATATTTGAGTACTTGCTGAACGAACACGAAACAAGCACTTCAAAGTCGAGTGTGTCATTATAAAATGCCCAAATCTTCTCCTGCCGATCAACTATGCGGTAGAGAATCCCGGGTTCCTGAAAACACGATATGATTTCGCCCTTTAGGGTTGGTGTACCATTCACAAATTCGACTTCAGGCGATTCCTCCGCCACGCTACTGAAAACCGGATCCCGCAACGTTGCAACATCAAATTCATCCTCTTCGTCACCGTAAAGCGGTGGAAGAGCAAATGGCTCCCACCCCACTGGTTGCTGTTGCGGAATTTTTTTACGCTTCACAACGTAATCGCGATATGACATCGATGTCTGCGCGCCAGCCCCAGTGCCTAATGATTGATGGAGTAAGTCCTGTTCAACTCCATTAGCACATCCATCATTATGGGAAGTGTCATCTGTAGGTTTTTTTTCCATTGTTGAATCGGCATCTGAAGAATCAGAGAAGGCGCTTTCTTTGGCTGCGCTCAACAGTTCTGTGGGCGGGTCGGAAATATCAGCTGCACTGCAACGGCCATTTTCAGGGCTTATATCTTCTCCATCTGCTGATGCCTGCATCATTCTTTTTTTTTCTTTTCCTTTCTTTTCCTTTCCTTTGCTTTGCTTTGATTTCAATTTAACTTTACTTCGCAAACAGAAACCCTCTCCTTCAAATTCTCTATGGGTCTTTTTGTTATCTTCTGGTATTGTTTTACCTCTTGTCCTACCTTTCAAACACTCAAAAGAGTGGGACCTTTGCGGGAAGGGGAAGAAAGAAGATCAGTGAAGGAAAAGAAAAAAAAAACACACACAAGAGAAAAGCAAAGTACATAAAAATGAAAAAATAATTGCGAAAAGAAGTGTTCCATCCTCTCACACGCACTCACGGTTTTTCTCTCACATTCCCCTCCAATCCTTTCTCAGTGGATTATTATTTATTTTTCTTTTTTTTTTTTGGGAGGGGATGCAAAAAATTCTAAAAGATTAGCTTAACAACCATTGGATACAATAACACTCCTCTCATATAATCGAGAGAACGTCTGTGTGATCTTAAATACATTTGGTGAAAAAGGTTTGAATATTTATTGTTTTTTTTTTAAATAAAAAAAACGGAAAAAACTAACAAACAAACAAAATGTCTACTGCCTTATTTTCTCATCTCACTCTCAATTACATGGAGGCCTATTTAATTTTTCCCCTTCATTTGTGATGTGACGCTCGAGGGGGGGGGGAATGGCGGTTTTTCACAACCTTTTTTTGTTTTGTTTTTGTTTTTTGTTTTTTGTTTTTTTTATATTTTTTGAGGGGTGTGGTGGAAAGTGGTGAAAGGAGGTTTGCGGAGGTCCTCTGTTTTACCCGCTGCTTTAACTGGCGGATTGCTTGAGCTGAGGCACGCCAACACAACGCAACCACGAGAGTCTCCACCTCCTGTGTAAACAAAAAAAAAAGTAAAAAAAAAACGTATCCATCGAAGAGTGAAGCCGAAAAAAAAAGGGAGGGGTCAAAAGAATCGGTGGATACAAATAGGGGGGAAGGCGGGAGGGAAGGGGCATCATAAAAGAAAAATACAAATAAATACAAGAGAAGTGAAGTGAAGTAAAGTGAAGGAGTTATATTGGGTTGCTCACAATCGTGACTTCAACCAAAATAAAAAAACCAACAAAAATGGCATTGTAGCGGTGGATGCACCGGTGAAAATAGTGGTAGTAATAATAATAATAATAATGGTGGAACAACGATAACGAAAAAAAAAACAACAACACAAGAAGCTTTGCTCACATTTTCCTACATCAAAACTTCTTCATTTTATACACATCTAAACAAAAACTCTCCACCTCTCCCATTTCTTCCCTAACACCTGCTCACTGACTCACTGAAATTTTCACCGACATGCCCCTCGCGTCACATCCACAAAAATAATTTCAACAAGGACTACAAGGAACTTTATTTGGCACTGAAGCGAGGAACGTACCCTACGTAGGTGAAGGGAGTTATTGCGAGCAATTCGGCCCGTACATCATCTGATATATCGGTGAGGCCATTGATGAAATTGCGTACCTGTTCCTCTGTTACGTCAGTGTTGCCTTGGGTCAACTTTTTAAGGGTTTCGTACGGCTTTGGGTAACACTCCCGACGCAGAACTGTTTGAATGCCCTCGGCTACAACTGCCCAGTTGGATGACAACTCTCTACTGATAGTCTCCCGTGAAATCATTAACTTCTCCAGTCCTTGAGAAATCGAAGCAAACGCGACACATGCATGACCAATAGGAACACCGAGGTTCCGTAAAACTGTGCTGTCCGTAAGATCACGCTGCAGACGCGAAATGGGAAGCTTTGATGCAAAGAAGTTCAGCAGAGCGTTGCTCAACGCGAGGTTTCCTTCAGCATTTTCAAAGTCGATGGGATTCACTTTATGGGGCATCGTGCTGCTCCCCACTTCTCCTTCCTTCACCTTCTGCTTGAAGAATCCCATAGAGATGTACTGCCATACATCACGGCACATATCAATGAGAATAACGTGCAAACGGGCGCATGCATCGCACAGCGCGGCCAAATGGTCATAATTCTCAATTTGCGTGGTGGCTTGCTGTCGTTTCAGTCCGAGATATTTGGCCAGAAACATATCAGCAAAGGCGCGCCAGTTCACAGATGGATATGCCACTAGGTGAGCGTTGAAGTTTCCGGTGGCACCTCCAAATTTTCCAGTCGTGGGTACTTCACACAGTTGTCGCCGTTGCTCGCGTAGCCGCTCTATCCAAACCACAAACTCCTTCGCGAGGTTTGTTGGCGAAGCGGGTTGACCATGCGTCCGAGCGAGCATCGGTACATCCCAATCAACAAGCTTTGAGGTAAGTGAGCCAATGATCCCATCGAGTGCAGGGAGGTACAAGGTTACAATAGCATCACGAATCATCATTGGAATCGCCGTATTGTTTATGTCCTGTGATGTCAAACCGAAGTGCACAAACTCAGTGACGTGACTAAGTCCACAAGTATCCATACGTTCCTTGATAAAGTACTCCACGGCTTTGATATCATGGTTGGTTACGCGCTCCAACCTCTTGATTTCCTCTGCACTACTAACAGAAAAGCAATCCAGTGTGATTTTGCGCAGCTTCTGCAGCTGCTCATCAGTCACACTTCGTAATGGAACAATGGTGGGCACATCCTTACAGAGCGCCGTGAAGTATTCAACCTCCACCAACACCCGGTATCTAAAGAACCCATACTCAGAAAAGAAGGCCCGTAGCGCCTTCGTTTGACGTTTGTATCTACCGTCCAGTGGCGAGAGAGCGAAGAGGGGATTATCCACGGAATAATCCACACCGTTTAAGTCGGATGGTGAACCCTTCTCCATCCTTTCTTTTTGTTTTTTGTGTTACCCTTAACCACAGTAAGAATATATAAAGTAAAAGGAGTTGTACCCTAACTAAAAGTTCCTTTACACGTTTGTTACTATCGTGGCCCAAACGAAGCACGAAAGGTTATCAGTGAAAGTGAAAAAGAAAAGATGAAAGAGAGAGAGAGAGAGGATCATAGAAAATGTATGTGAGCAGTCGAGGATGGTCGCGTTAGTCATGTGTTGCGGCCGCTGCACTTGTGCCACAAAACCACAAGCTGGGCAAAAGAGAAAAAAAAAAGAAGTAATTCACTGAATACAGTGAAGCAACAGCTACGCTAATGCAACTGGCTTTTTTTTTGTATTCAATCTCACTTCTTCCCACCCACCCCTCCACTACATCGTGGAGTCAATTACATAAGTATTCCAGATACATCGCTGGAAAATACGTCCTCCGGCCCGAACTTGACTCTGAAATCGAAAGAAACTCGCATGATAGCGGAGAAGTCGGGGGGTTCGCAATATGGCGTTGTGGAAAACTGGAGCAGGTTGTCATCAGAAAGTAACCGGATAGTAACACTTGGATTTAGTTTTTCCCACCTGCAGCGCCGTACCAATATTGGGCAGTGGCACCGCCCCTGTACAACACCACCATCGCTGTCATCCTCAAACCTGCGCCGCATAAATAAGGCAACATATTCCAAAAGCGAAATGGCTTTACAACAACCCTCGTCAGTTGCAGCCTTCACAGAGAGGTATGCCGCAACTCGATCCGTGAGTGGGCCGCTGGACACCGTCAGTAAACCTTCGCTTCGTAGTGGACATGTCCAACGATATGAAGCTGAAATCAAACTGTGGCGGAGTGCGGCCAGAGGATAGTCGCGTGTTTGTGGCTTTACCGCGACAGGCCAACAACCGCCTCCACCCACATCTATTAACAGCCCCCAGCTGATTGTACAGAAATATAACACGCCCTCTTTTCCCAAATGCCAGGGACGCGGTACTGTGTTGAAACTCCAGAAACATAAACCATCCTCACGAAGTCGATGCGCTACTTGTATCGGTTTTGTCATCAGTTTCCTTCCGGTGCTGTGGGAGGAATTAGCCAGTACATCCCACAAACAGAATGACGGCATTAAGAGACAATTCCCCGCCTCCTCTGAGCCAAAAAACGCGGTGAAGAGTGTGTAGAGGATAGATGTCGAATCGTCTGACCCGTAGACACCACCGACTACAAACCACTCAACCAGAAACAATGGAGGAACCGCACTTTCGTCTGAATCCACGTTTTGTAAACCACCAAAACGATACAATGACGAAATGGTCCGCTCTGCTGAGTCCAACACTTCATCACTCTCATCACTCGCGGCGGCGTAAAACCATGCGGGTAGTGCCACCTCCCAGAGTGCGTTATAAAGTTGAACCTCCATTCCTCTGCTTTTATCAAAGTGGCACATTGCCGCAGTAAAAGTTTCGCAACATCGTGTGATACTCCCTACCTCATCTGGTGCAGTATGTTGCATGGCTGACATTACCTTGCACCTAAATGCGGGGTTGAGCCCAACTCGGCACGCCACAATAACACACGAAGTGGCATCCGGGCTCATAATATACGAACGGCGGTGGTTCCTTACTTTCGGGTTCGGAGAGAATATCGATAAACCGCACTCGGACTGCAATACAGTCATGACATCCGGTGCTCCACCGTTGATCCAAAACGTATTCTGGAAACATTGCGGTTGTGGCTGCTCCGTGCAACCAGATGGACCGGGGGTTTCCCTCACCTTCCTCAATTGTGCCTGCCCAAGCGGCTCCGAATCAAGAAGAAATTGCGGAGGTTCAGTAGGGTATTCAGATAATTTATCCGGAAGTGGGTGAAGGAACAGTGAGGGTCTCGGGAAGATCTCTTCTGTATTAATATTTATTGCATCCCCATCATGAGTTGTTGCGCCGTACATGGAAGCGGCACCTTCTGCAGATGAAAAACCAACTACTTCGCACCGCTTTCTCACATAACGTTGCATGGCACTCGCCGATATTGCAATCGCATAGTTGATGACCCTGGTCTCATTCACATTCGCGTCATCGAGCCCCTCACGCATCCGCTGAACTTCCGAAGCAGTCACATTATCAAAGGGCATACCTTTTTCCAATATTCCTTTCACCTCCTATTGCACGAATGCTAATGATCCGCTACGTAGTACATACACGCTACTTCATCAACCAAAAAATAAAATAAAAGATAACAAGCAAAAGAACGGAAAGGAGGTGAAAGTAACTGAAAAGGTGGTATTTGGGGACGTAAAGAAGAATAAAAACAAAGGCACAGGGCCGTAACCAACAGCCAACGGAGAAGCTGTCAAGGGGGGCGTGCAACTGAAAAAAAAAATGTTACAAAAGAAAATAGAAATGATAAAGGGCACAGTATGACTCAGGGAAAAGGCCCCTCCAATAGGTGGAGGCAACCCTTAAAGGTCTTAACGGCGGCGACGGCGAACCATCGACTTCTTTTTCTTGGCTTGGAAAATAATACCGTCATGTACCTTCTCGAACCACTTCATGGCCTCCTCCTTACGGACACGGTGGTTGAAGCCCACACGGCTAACCCTGCGCTTCCGGTGCGCCACGCGCTCACCGCGGCGGCCGAGAACGACGTAGAAGTCCATACCATAGATACCGGTAGACGGATCATATTTGATACCAAGATCAATATGCTCTGAGATACCGAAGCCAAAGGAACCTGTGTCAGAGAAGTTGTAGCTCTTTAGCTCAAACTCCTTAACCTTCAGACCCTTTTCCAGTAGTTCCTCAGCCTTCTTGCCACGCACAGTGCAGTGCACGGCGATCTTTTCGTTACGCCGGATACCAAACGTACGGACCGTTAATCGCGCGCGGGACAGAACGGGAGTCTGTTCGCAGAGTTGCTCGAGCACCTTCGATGCACGGGTGAGACGATCACCAGATTCACCCACGCAAATGTTAATGCAGAGCTTCTTTACGACAATCTCCCGCATCGGGTTTGCCGCCTTCTTCTCAGCGCTCACCTTTGCCTCAGCCATTGTCAAGAACGGAGGCTATCCCTTTCTACAGCCACTACATGCGCAGGACAGTGGAGGGAGTGCATTACGGTAAAGTTCAAACCAATAAATAAATAAGGGTGCGGTTGTATGTGTATGGGGGGGGAGGGGAGGAGGGAGGAAAGAAACAACCAATTCAACTATAAAGCAGAAGGGTCTTCCGACAGCAATCACGTGAAACATACCAATTAAGAGCAACAATAGAAAATAACACATGTATCCACAACTATATCCTGTGGATACATGCTAGAACGTTGCGATTATTAAAAATTTGACAAAACGTAGTATCCACAACTTCGCACCGCTTTCTCACATAACGTTGCATGGCACTCGCCGATATTGCAATCGCATAGTTGATGACCCTGGTCTCATTCACATTCGCGTCATCGAGCCCCTCACGCATCCGCTGAACTTCCGAAGCAGTCACATTATCAAAGGGCATACCTTTTTCCAATATTCCTTTCACCTCCTATTGCACGAATGCTAATGATCCGCTACGTAGTACATACACGCTACTTCATCAACCAAAAAATAAAATAAAAGATAACAAGCAAAAGAACGGAAAGGAGGTGAAAGTAACTGAAAAGGTGGTATTTGGGGACGTAAAGAAGAATAAAAACAAAGGCACAGGGCCGTAACCAACAGCCAACGGAGAAGCTGTCAAGGGGGGCGTGCAACTGAAAAAAAAAATGTTACAAAAGAAAATAGAAATGATAAAGGGCACAGTATGACTCAGGGAAAAGGCCCCTCCAATAGGTGGAGGCAGCCCTTAAAGGTCTTAACGGCGGCGACGGCGAACCATCGACTTCTTTTTCTTGGCTTGGAAAATAATACCGTCATGTACCTTCTCGAACCACTTCATGGCCTCCTCCTTACGGACACGGTGGTTGAAGCCCACACGGCTAACCCTGCGCTTCCGGTGCGCCACGCGCTCACCGCGGCGGCCGAGAACGACGTAGAAGTCCATACCATAGATACCGGTAGACGGATCATATTTGATACCAAGATCAATATGCTCTGAGATACCGAAGCCAAAGGAACCTGTGTCAGAGAAGTTGTAGCTCTTTAGCTCAAACTCCTTAACCTTCAGACCCTTTTCCAGTAGTTCCTCAGCCTTCTTGCCACGCACAGTGCAGTGCACGGCGATCTTTTCGTTACGCCGGATACCAAACGTACGGACCGTTAATCGCGCGCGGGACAGAACGGGAGTCTGTTCGCAGAGTTGCTCGAGCACCTTCGATGCACGGGTGAGACGATCACCAGATTCACCCACGCAAATGTTAATGCAGAGCTTCTTTACGACAATCTCCCGCATCGGGTTTGCCGCCTTCTTCTCAGCGCTCACCTTTGCCTCAGCCATTGTCAAGAACGGAGGCTATCCCTTTCTACAGCCACTACATGCGCAGGACAGTGGAGGGAGTGCATTACGGTAAAGTTCAAACCAATAAATAAATAAGGGTGCGGTTGTATGTGTATGGGGGGGGAGGGGAGGAGGGAGGAAAGAAACAACCAATTCAACTATAAAGCAGAAGGGTCTTCCGACAGCAATCACGGAATAACACATCCACAACCTTGTATCTTTCGGCAAAAGCATGCGGTGACTGAAACTGTCAGGTTGGAATCTCCCTTCTTCAGTGTCTCGTCAAGATGAGAAGCAGCACGCAACCGCCTGATGAAGGGAAAGTGGGAAAAAAAATACAAATATGTCCTCTACCTTCGTGCACGGAAGAGTCCCCGATAACGTCTTTAACGTCGCTGGGCAGTTCAATGCGTATCGGGTAAGTGACTGCACAACCAGTCTAAGCCCTCAAATAATCCTTCTCCAGTTTGAGCACAACATCCCTGAACATACCATTGGCGCTCGCGCAGCAATGGCCCGAGTCCCGCTGCACCCTGCTCGCGGAAGCCCAATTTATCAACAAGCTCTCCGGGTGTTAACCTATTGGGAAGATCCTGTTTGTTGCAAAATACTAGGAGAGTGGCCGAAGACAACAAAGGTTCTCCAAGCAACTTAGTCAACTCACTCCGCACTTCCATCACCCTATCCCGGTCATTACTGTCGACGACAAAAATAATGGCATTGGCGCCTTCATAGTAATGCTTCCAGAGGGAGCGAAGAAGCTTCTGCCCACCAACATCCCAAAGATGAAACTTCACGTTTCTATATTCCACTGTCTGCACGTTGAATCCAAGCGTAGGCACTGTCTGCTGGACTTCGTTCAACTTTAACTTCCATAAAATTGTCGTTTTTCCAGCCGCATCAAGACCCACCATGAGGATAGTTGCATCCTTCTTGGAGAAGAGCCCTTCGAACCAACTCAGCACGTTACCCATCACTGCTCGGGAAATTGGCCCTTTCCGTCACAAATCTTGAGTAATCTCTGACACTTCGGTGTTTTTTGTTGTTGTTGTTTTTTTTTGACACCTTCGGCGATATTATGTTTTTGTCTTTTTTTTTTTAATTGTTTTCGTTTCACGTGATGCCTGGCTAGAACAAACACGTACCTATGCTTTTATGGATGTTGCTGTGGTTGTTTTCAAGAGTTGACGACGCAACAGCAGCAGTTGCAAACCGGACAGATAAGTCGTCACCAATCTCTCCTTTCCTCAGCCCGGGGTTCCTCCCGTCCAAAACAAAAAAAATAATAATGATAATAATAATAATAAAACGGACTATTTTCCACTCCGCGTACCCCTTTTGGTCTTTTCTCTTAACACTTTATTTGTGTTTATCTCCTTCCCTTTCTCTTCCTTTTCTTCTTCGGTTTGACTACACGCCTATGGTGTTCGTACTGCGGCAATTACAGTTTCCTCCCTTCTGCCGTCAGACAAACCCCTTTTGGCTCTGTCCTTTTCCACTTTCCTTTCGCCGAACCCACGAGAAATGACATCGATAGGGGTGAATGTTCATCCCCACACAAACACATACGCATACAAAGGAAGAAGTGATTTTTTAAAAAAAAATTAATTGAGAGAAGTGTGCCACAGCTACGATGGCGATAGCGGTAATTAAAGAGCGCACAGATTTGAGGTCAGACACACCGCGTTAAATTGCAAATGCCCGCACATTAGGATCGGAAATGGACAGTATAATAAAGAGAGTGTGCAAACACAACCGCATTCAATCCTTCACTATAAAGGATAAGTTAGACAGTATTCTGTTAACCCAAAATAAATAAGAATAAAAGGAATGCGACGCAGTTAACAAATATTGTCTTGGCTTTCAGTTGCTTATATGACTAAAAAAAGAGATTCTCCTGCGGTGAGTCACCTTTTCCCCCGGGTCACTGACACCTCCATTCTCCCTTTAAGGCGAGTTAAACGTTTCAGTTGGTATGACGAAACGGCAAAAGCACGTGCACAAACACCCGCATATGGTGTGTCCCGCGCCACTGATGCCACTCAAAATTTCACTTAGAAGGGTATGCATTTCTTTTTTTATTTTTTACTTTTTTTGGGGGGGGGGTACTCCTTATGCCGCCATTCACCAATAGCGGAAGGGACCTCAACACCGCATGCTAAGAAACCAACAATAAAGAGCACGAGATACTCCCAACTTACCTCCACTGCACCTTCTTCTTTTCTTTGGAGCTCCTCAACTGTCCATTCCGCTTCAAGGCAGTTGTTACGGACTTTACTGGGGCTTTCCTGCTTTTCTTCGGTAACGGACTGATTGTCGTTTTACCCGCTAACAAAGCCTTCGTCTTAACTGTCGTTTCTTTCGCTGCGTCATTACACCCCAACACAAACTCTTCCATATCATTTTCTTCATTTTCCTCAGTCCTCATCCCTTTATCATTGCGGGCCTCTTCAGGTTTCGATCGGTTATGTTCCACTTGCTCTTTGGTCATACGCGCAATATCCTCAACGGAGAGGGCGTGACCCGCTACGGGAGTTGTGGCGCTGATAACTTCGTATTGGCACGTCACGGGATGTGGAGCGTCCGGGTTGCTCTTACCGTAGTAATTAGTGGTTGGCGGTTTAAGTTTCAGTGGCTTGTTGAAATCAGGCGACTCCCGTATAAGTTGCTCGTAGTTATTATTGAGGCCCTTGCATGTGTGCGGGACGTTATGGTCCATTTGGGGGTTCACAAAATGAAAACGTGTCTCGGGATCCTGCAGCGGAACCTCACTCAAACCGCCCTCCGCCGCGAGTTTCAATTTCCCATTAAGGCGGCCAATGCGTTTTGAGACTGTTGCCGCTTCCAACTGCGCACGCTGACGGCGGTGCGCCTTCTTCCACTTTGAGCGGGTGGACTTCGCCATGATGTTGGTTCAACTCTACCCTCCCTAACCAGCTGGCTGTCAGTGGCGTGTAAAGTTAAAGGAGTTTAATGTTTATTTATATATTTGTTTTTTTTAAAAAAAATAGAAAGAAGAAAGAAAAAGAAGGTGAAAAGGGAGGGTAATGCATGGAAACAAGTCCAAGCAAACGGATAAACTGGGGGGGGGAGGGGAAGACATATCAGGTTGATAATTTCGTGGGAAGTCATGCATATGTAGAGTCAGGATGAAAGAAAGTGACGACATGAGCCACTCGTGCAAACACAAAATGAGCGAGGCTATTCCCTATTTTCCTTTTTCCTCTTTCTGGAAGGTGGAAAGGGGCTCCTGCGCGCGCTCACCATCGTTGCATGGATGCGGGAGCAGATCAGCTTTTTCACTGCATGTCGGTGTATGAACGTGTGTTTCTGTGTGTGTGTGTGTGTGTGTGTGTGTATTTTTTATGTGCGTGCTACCAGTCACACCAGAAGGGTAGCAATAAAGGGGGGAAGGTAGCAGGTAAGTAGTGAAAGAAACACAATAATTATAATGATAATAACAATTATAATAAAGACGGAAATAATAATAACGAGAAAACTTCCGGCCGCTTGCATGTGCCGCGTGTGCCTTAACGCCCCGGATTGTTAGAAGTTGATCCAATGGTAGTAAAAACAACCCATCATACCAGTTGGAAGGAAAGAAAGAAAAGGGCAGGTACACGACGGCGGAGAGAATACTGGATGAGCAAACAGCGAAAAATAAACGTAGTGAAAAAAAAAAGGGAGAGCAAAGCCAAATAAGTGTGCATGTACGTGTCTGCGCAGCAAAGGAAAGGAGGAGGTGAAGTTATCCCACAAAAAGGACAAGATGAGACTAACGAATGAAAACAAAACAAACTCCCCGCTCATCTTCTCTTCGTTTCCCTCTTATACGTACGCACATAGGCACATACACCACATGCCGCCCACATTTTAGCCAGTAAAACCCTTCTTGGCAATGTGCACCTCACAACTACCAAAGGGTTTTCACTGAGGAAAAAAAAAAACCACTTGTACATCCGTTTAGCGCACATCCTTTTCTTTTTCTCCCCTCTTGCACTCCCCATGTTTACCTGTGCGGCAACTGGGAACGAAAACGAAAAAAAAAAAGTTCATAAAAGTCACAACGAAAATGATTAAAAGATGGACCCCATGTGGACCAAACACACACACGCGCACACAAAAGTGGAATAAAGAGGAGGGGGGAAAAAAAGTAGAAAAAAGAAAAGAAGGAAAAATACGGAGTCATACATGACAGGCATTACAGGGAGAGGGGTGAAAGAGGGATAGTTAAGACTGACAGCGCAAAAACAATAACAACGACAACAACAACAGTCACATGACAAGTACAAAAGAAAGGGAAAGGAGGAGTAGAGGAAAAGGTGCGTGTGCGTGTGTGTGCGTGTGTGTGCGCGTAAGGAAAGAAAAAAATGAAAAATGTAATATAATAAGAATGCGCACAAACACGTACAATTCTCTCCCTCTCAACCACACTTATATTAACCTATACAAGCACACGCTCACATATACGCACATACCCATACACGAATACACATAAATATATACGTATGTGTACGTGCGTCCGCACATTATCTCCTCCACTTTGGCATTCGTGCCTCCTTTTTTACCCTCTTTCTTTCGAAAACAATTTGCGGTCCCCACCCCCGCCCCTTCAAAAACAAAAACAAAACAACTCTTTAAGCAGAAGGTAGCGCGGGGATTGCATCTCCCACCGTTTGGTGGAGCGGAGTAAACCACCATCGTTCGTTGTCGTTCATTTCACTACACTTCCCTCCTGTCTTAACCTCCTTTTTCACTTCCACTCCCTTCTTCACCAAACAAAATTTCTCCTCTCCCTCCCATATCACTTTGACGAACAAACAAACAAACAAACAAACGAGAGGGGAGGAAACCTTTTATTAGTCATAATTGTGCGTTTCGATGCAATAAAATAGTAAAAACAAAAAAAACAAAAGAAAACTAGTTGACTACCCACAACGATTCACAACCCTCACTTTTCCCACCTTCCATCGTACATGCAACTCATTTCTCCTTTCTCTCAACCTTTCGTGTTTCAACTGAGTATGCGAGGCGACACACCTTGTCTTACACGGTGTGCTGCTTCTAACCCAGCAATCCAACATCATTCAATAAGCTCATTATCCCCTCTTTTGTCACCCAAGTAAGGTTTCTACATGCTGTTCGTATCCCCAGCCCCTTGTTGATGAATTTTTTCTAGGGAAAATTCCTCCGGCCTTCCATCCAAACTTTGTGTTGCCACGGGACGCGGAGCCCCCCCCGCACCTTTTCCACCATTACCGGATCCAACGGAAGTAACAGTAGCAGCGGCGGTATTAGTATTAGTAGTGGTACCTTCAGCTCTCTGCTGCTGCCCCAAAGGCTGCGGCCACCGCTGCTGGATGTGTACGTTATGGTGAATAAAGTGGTGATGATGATGATGGTATGAATGCTGCTGATGGTTATCGGTAACCACGTTGCCTACTTTGCCACAGTCAGGCATTCCCAGAGCACTGCTCATTGAAAAACCAGACGGGCTTGTTGCCCCCTGAGACGCAGACGAAAACACTGAACCACCGCCCGCAGCCTGCTTCTGAAAGGGGGACCCAGCCTGTGCAGGGGAGCATAGGGAAGTGGTTGCGGTTCCTTCCATTCCACTCATTATAGAATACATGGGAGATGGTACCATCATCATCGTACACCGTTGATGTCTCCAGTGGCCTTGTGCTTGCTGCTGAGTGTTGCTTCGCATCTTAGGGCTGCTCTGAATATGGTGATGGTAATGCTGAGGCGCAGAACTTTGTTGATGATGGGGATATGATGCCTGGCGATGTGTTTGATGTGAATAATGATGAAACTCAATCCCTTGAGTGGGTGTCTCCGGCTTCAACCATTCCTTTGGGTCACCGACATACGACTGCAAGGGCTGCTGTTGATGCTCTTTCCCCGGAACAGTTCCTACTGCAATGGTGGTCATTGAATCCCTATTAATTCCGCTGCTCGTAAGGCCACCAAACGTTGCAGTCCCTAGAGGTTCCGCTGTCAGACTAGGTGAAGATACCACAGGTGTAGGCGCCTGTTCCTCCAAAGCATCGCTATGCCCCGCTTTGTATTGACTCGCTTTCTCCCCGCCATTGTTATTACTACCGCTTCCACGATGAGAGCTTCTCCCACGACCACGGGACAAGAAGTTACCAGAGACACCGGAACGCGCACTTGATTGCGTGTTACTGTGTGTCGATGAACCATAAGCGCTGCTTTGTCGCTTCCCCGTTACCACAGTATTGGTCGCGTTGACGACGCTATCGTTTGTTGTGTCACCCATTACTCGATGCGGGAACATCTGATTCATGTCATACCCCTGATATACAAACGGCGCCATAGGGTGTTGCTGATAGGCGTCAGGACGGAAGTGAAGCTGCGCCTCAGTGGTGTACGGCATGGGGTGATAATACTGTGGCATTCCTGGGTATGGGGAGTTGACGCCACCAGGGGGAAACATAAACATCGACAACGACGGATCTGCAACAAAGTTCATCGGTTGCTGACCCGGCAGCACGTTCGCATGCGTGGGGTTGGTTGGCACGTAAGTGGGGTCACAATTTCCCGCATTTACGTCACCCATCGCTGGAGCACCTTTCACCATCTTGGAACCTGAGGCCAACGGCGCATTTGGGAATGGAGAGGGTGACACAACACTCACTTCCGCGTCCATAGCAGACGACACTTCGGACGCGGGAGAGGTGGCCGACACGGCGGCAGTTCTCGTCTCCGCCCCCACGTCCTCCGAATCACCTTCAGACCGCTTGCCCTGGCGCCATCCCACAGGCTGTCCTGAACGTCCCTTTGTTGCATCACTAACATAAGTGCCGTTCGCTGGCAGACCCTTTCCCCCCCTCGAACTTCCTGTGCTTCCGGCCGACCCATCATTTACATCACGCAACCCAGAGGAAGCGTTGGCGTTTTTGCCTCCTTTACGCCCGTGTGATTGGTCACGTGGTCGAAGGGAGCGCCCACCAGAGGACAACTCATTTCCATCATCAGGGAAATTGAGCTGAGAAGGAGAAGTCGAACGTTCTTCGATCCCAGAAGACAAGCGCCCCCGTGATGAAGGAAAGAGTGTGCACCTATCGTTTTCCAGTGCTAGCTGCGGGTTCACCTGTGGCACTTGCTGAACCTCACCATGATGTAGTTGCTGCATTTGGACAGCATTGTGAACCTCTATCAGCTCCTTGTGGGCCGTGTCGGGCGAAATCCACTCTAACACCTGGCGAAGCGTGCAAACATTACTTCCATCACCGGTCAGAAGAGGTAGGGGATTTGTAAGTGGAACAAACATACAGCACAGCTCCTGAAATGCGCGTGTGTGCATCATGTGGGCAGTAATGTCGTACTGTACATCAAACGGTGACGTCATGTAAAGGTGTTGGCCGCGCTGCTGACACTGCTGCGGTTTTGGAACAACTAAAGAACTACCGTCTGGTCCGAACCGCAGTCCCTGAGTATCATAGTTAAAAACGAACCCATAGTAATAGCAAAAGTCGTTGAACAGGTGTCCAAGCGGTGACGTCGTCAGCAGTCGGTGCACTGTACAGCGAACTAAATCATCTTCTTCAACTGACTCGGCTTGTGATTCTGTCCCCACTTTCCTTTCAGCATCCTCGTCAGGTGTTTCCGCATTCCTTTCCCCCTCGCCGACAGGTTCACCATCCTCTACCTCTTCCGATGGGTGCTTCGCATTTACATCCCCATCCTCCACTGCACCGGAAACACTGAAGGAGCCACACTCCACCATCGGGTTAGGACAAGTGGGACCGCCTGCGGCACTCTCATCAACCACGTCATCGCAGCAAACAATATCTCTACCATCGAAATCATCTACTGCAGCAGTATCCACTGCACTTTCATCAAGAGATTGGGAAACAACGCTACCAGGCACCGTGACCACAGGAGCCTCCGTAACATCTGTGTGTTGTTGCTGTTGTTGCTGCCACTCATCAAGCGCTTCAGCAATCTGGTTGGGAGGGGAACCACTTTTGGTGGGAAGTTGCGCTTCATCAACACCCTTAGCACCACCGCGTACCTCCTCACTTTCCATTGAGAGAATGAATGACTTAAGTATACCCTCAGTACTCAGTCGACTGTTGCCGCCTTGCTGGTTGCTGTGTTGTTGTTGTCGACTGAGAAATTGCCCTAATAACATACCCGTCACCACAGGAAACCTATCGTCCGGAGAGGATGGTTTTTGGTCGGCTGGAGATGTTGTACCGGATCCGTGGTGGGCACTGGGAGAAACCTGAACACGTAGTGATGGGACGCAGGGTGAACTCCTCCCTCCAGTGGGGTTCCTAGGATCCAGCTCACAAGGGTTTTGAACACACGGCTGTGCCCCATCCCCCACCTGCTGCTGGCGACGGATCTGCTCTCTCAGCGTCTCCTCAAGATGCTTCGATATCTCGTTAAAGAAATGATGTACTAAGAGATAAATGGCGAATGAAGTCATGTCCCCGGGTTGGGAATCACCTATCCCCATCTGTCGTACACAATGCTTGAGAAACAGGATAAGTCCTCGCGATGTCGGGTAGCGTTTCAGCAAACGGTTAGTTAACTGCATCGATCTCCAGTGCTCGCCACCAGCAAACGATATGTCGCACCGAAGCCCTGTCATTTTCTCTGTAACCTTAATAACCGGTACCCGTGTGGAAATGATAGTTTGCACCTGATAAAGAGGACCATCAACTGTGGGAACATACAAGCGACGACGCCCTAGTGGTGGTAACGGAGGCAGCGGTGCGGATGTAAATGACGGTATACAGCTGTGTAAAGCTACTGCGGCCGCGTTGGGACCCACCCGTGTGCTGAGAGCGTAGTCGCGCTCAATTTGCAGTCGGTATTCCGCCTCCTCCTCCTCTACGCGCAAAATACAATCGGATTCCGGCGGCTCCACCGCCATTGCTAACAAGTTTTCCTCGACCCCCGAACCAGTAGTATCCACCACGTTGTTGTCAACCGATACTACTCCCGTACTTTCCCTCAAGCTACTGCTATTACCAGGCTGGTGCATGACCTCCGTCTCGAGTGAGCAACCCTCTGCTGGTTCCAAACTCAACCCCTCCAACTCTTCTCCGCTAATACTCTGAATAGCCTTAGATAACTGTTGAATCGCTTGCAAAGGGGCTAGAGGCTCGTAGCCTACAACGAGAATATCAATGTCACTCGAAGCGAGCGCGAGGTCAGTCGTAATCGAACCGTGCATCCGCAGGCGCGCTCGTGGTCCTAGAACTTTGGTAGTGATGCGCTGTATGCGAGAAACGAATTCATGTCGCTCCTGACGATCACCCCCACGGAGACCCAAGCATGTGTCTACGTATATTTGCAGAGAGGAAACGAAGTAGTACGAAGGTAACATCGACCAATGTGGGGTGCCACCCGAAACATCTATCATTTTGGATGTATCACCTTGTAGCGGAACTGGGTATAGTAACTGCTGCTTCTGGGCCAACATCATAGCAGTATGCTCGGCTACACGCTGCGCGCCATCGGGCATAGAATCAAGCATCATATTTCTTTGGAATGGAAACCCGAAAGGGCCAAAGGTCTCCTCAACTTGCTGTTGTTGTCGTGCCTTATGACGTCGGGATCGATGCGGAGTAGCGGGCCGCGCCGGGCCTGATTTATCACCCGAAACCCCTCCGTCAAGACTATTAGAACCTTTACCCAGTTCCGAAGCGCTACCGTTGTTGTTGTTATTGGACTTTGGTCCAACCCGTGACGACTGTTTCCGAGAACCGTCATTCGACTTCCCCTTATTCGTTCGACAGGAAGTTTCAGAAGTTACAGCGTGATCAATACTGCTAATACCACTTGCCGAGGGCCACCTTCCATGTTGCGGATCATCCAGAATACGCTCGTGTGGTAAAGTGGAAGAAGTGGGCGGCGCCGCCGTTCTAGCACGCTGTGGCACCTGCTGAGTTTTTGTTGTTTCTGCTGCCCTCCCCCTCGCCACCTTACGGGGTGGTCTAATCCCATTAAGAGAAGATTCAGAATCTTTTGCTGGCCCCACACTTCTTTTCGAACTTTTCGCCGTGGGTTCCTCAATTCCATGGTCAAGGTCACGGCGCTCAACAGTGTTGCTACTTTCAGTATCTTCACTGACGCCGGTACCCACACCTGCTGTTGTATTATCCTCGATAAACCCCCCTCGCGTGATTGGAACAGAGTTCAACGTGCACGGGGAATCGGCGCTGATTTCGTCGAGTACACACGCTACAGGCAAAACAGTAGCACAAAGCTGCGGTGGAGAGTTAGCCTGCGCCATCTCTTCATCTTTCAGCTGTGTGCAAACGTCACTACCAGAACTATTTTCGCATGCGTTATCCGTTTGTGCAATATTTATGTGTTCAGTGCTTTCTGAAAGATCCTCATGCGCTACTGACACGCACGCGGCCGCCGACGCTACCACGTCAGCGCTACTGCTCCCACACTGGGACACATGACGTGATGGAACGAGTACCACCTCTGACGACAAATACTCGTCAAGCGGAAAGAACAAATCGCCGTGTGCACGTACGCTTTCGGCACCTTCCAAGTGATCCGACGGCGAGGAAGGTGTTTCCAACGGTGACCAATGCTGAATTTGACGTTCATGCAGAGAAACACAAGCGCCGCTACTATCCTGTGGGTCTATGGGACTGTCGTGCAATTCCCCTTCCAACTCGTTACACCCCGGTTTGGAGTCAAAGCTCATTGTTCGGCAGTTCAAACACCGAAAACAATGCGGTAAGCGGGTTAAAAACTAAAAGCAGGCCACCTGCAGCGCACAAAAATAAATAAATATATATATGCCTATCTCGCTCAACACGCGTCTTTACGCAAATAATGACGCGTGCGTTCGGTCGCTTTTTGTTACCCCTCGCCCAGCGATGCTCCTATGTTCCTTCTAACTAAGTGCGCACCCCGGTCGTAGCTTCGTTTGCTCTAGTTAGTCTCTGCGGCTTCACGAAGTCTGCTTACCCTTTTTGAGTTTCCTACGCACCTCCTTTCTCCACTCCACCCGTTGATTTGCTTAGTTTCCTTTTCCGTTCGAAAAAAGAAATATTGTTTTTCCCTTGTTCCTTTTCCTCCGTTTTCTCTTTTTTTTTCTTTTAGTTTTAGTCAATCACTCCTATTTTTCTCCAGTCTTTCCCGTTTCTCTTAGTTTCCTGTGGGGGATCTCTCCTTTACGTGCGTACGCCTGCTTTTCCGTTAGTGAGAACCTCTCTCTCTTTTCCTCTAGGGAAAGACAGAAAGAAACAGTACTACGCGATCCACTTTCACGGGGCGAACGAACAAGAAAAATAAAGGGAGAATCAAAACAAAAGAAAGAGATATTTCGACGTGCCGAAATACAGTGATAGTTGTTAACAGCAAACGAATACAATGCAAATGATTCATTCCATGTGAAAGGACGCAAAAAATGCTGTGAGTCCCTATGTCTGGTTTAATAAGAATGGGGATATCTTGCAGTAGTAAGAAACTGATAGGGGAAAAGCAGCCTCATACACGACTGCAGTACTCCTAGGCACTAGGCACAGTGGAGCCTTTCATGGATTCAACAAAAAAGGAAAACATCTCACGCGCCCTCGACTCCACCGTTTGCCACTCTGATGGAGTAATATCAGCCTTTATATCCGTAACAGTTACATCAGCACTGTTAGACTGCACCATCCTCTGAAAAAGGCGCATCGCCGCATCATCAATCCCGGAGGCTGATACGGATGGGGCGTTTACAACAGAGGAAGAAGGGAGCGCATCAGCTTCTTGTGCAGCTTTATTCACACTTATGCTCCTTGTGAGCTGTTCAAACCGTAACAGATTAGCGTCAACATAACTAGAAGGCATAGAAGGTTGATGCTGCGAGTTCGCAGCATCCGTAGGTAAGTGGCCTTCGCAGTGGTCGCCACACGGCAACTGCATCTCCTGATGTTTTTTCACAATATCCTTTAGCCTCGAGCTGATGCCAGGTACAAGATATTCACATTTGGCGAAGTCTTCACGAAGCATGAAGAAGCCGCGTAAATTTTCCACGGTACCGGCATCAAAGAGAGAGTACGTACGAGCACCTAACTGGAAACACCACAAACACTGCGACGGGTGCTGTACATCGTACATCGTAACACCACGAGAAATGTACCACAACTGCCTAAGAAGCATTATTGTTACTCCTATGAGGACTACAGGAAGCACTGGCATCATGTACGCCTCACTCAAGCGTTGTAACGTGGTCCCTCCAGGACTGATACGCGATGAACTCCATCCAACAAGAAGCCACATGCTTACCAGGAAAATGGCATGAACCACGAGAACCGTAACGTACAGCCGGTGGTTCCCGGCACCAATACTATTGGCCAACCAGGGACAGTAATGATCGTAACGTAGCACGATGCGATTTGTGTACTGGCATCTCTGAGCCCGGAGCGGCTTCCTGACCATGCATTGGGTGTCGAAAGTTGTTTTCGTCTCGTCTGGCAGTACGCCTTTCGCACAAAAAACAGTTTTGTGGATTGCGGCCCGCTGTGCTGGGGTGGAGTTTACAACGAGTGGATCCCGCCGCGCAACGATAGCCCCACATAGGAGGCTACCGACGCCACATAACAGGGTGAAAATACAGTACAAACCAGAGGGAGTCGGTTGTCTAGACACATAATGTAACTGATACACGCAGCATCCAGCCAGCGCTATCGTGTATCCAACAAAACACCCAGCAGGGTACAGCGACTTTGCCTCCGTGGTATGAAAATTTCTGCTGCTAAGGCGAAAACTAACGAACAGGCTAAAGAGTGCAGCACCACGAATTAAAATCATTTCATTCGTTAACGTTGCACACAGAACCATCAGAGCATGCACAACAATCAATCCATCAGCGAATACCAGAGCGCCTTCGAATGATAACAAGTTCTGTGATGGGCTGTTGCCGCAAGCAAAACGCTGCAGCAGCGCCTCACGCCCACTAAGGGAAGTTTCCTTGCAATACGCCTTTAATAAATTGTAAACCTCCTTTGACCTAACCCTTCTCTCCGCAGCGGTTGGGCACCACAGAGAGCGTATATTAACAAAACGTTGTAACCACGATCCGCCGACTGCAGACACACCAGCATTATTGGCTGCAAGTTGCAATGCTGTAAGTCCGATTACATCCGTTTGGTTCACGTCGGCTCCACAACTCAGGAGTGCACACACTAACGCTACGTCTCCACCAAGGACTGCGCGATGCAACGGGGTGTAACTGCTGCGCACCGCTACTGCAGACATAACGGAGGTTTCTTCAGGCTTTAGTTCCTCACCGGTGGAGGCCTTTACGCATTCGCCTTCGCGCGCATTGACGTCCATCCCAAGTTGCTCAACGAGGAAAAGGATTACAAAATTAGCCCCTTTGCCACCCTTTTGGCAGACGAAGTGAAGCAAGTCTTCACTTACTACCTGATGTAGAAGGGAATCTACGAAGCACTGAAGTAACTGCAGTGAAAATGGAGAGCGAGAGGCGTGGTGAAGGACGGTGTACCCTGCATCATCTCGTTGCGTGATAACGGCACCACGTTCCAATAGCAAACGCATGGCCGTAATGTTCCCTTTAGCAGCTGCAACCATCAGCGGTGTCTCACCGGAGGCGTTGCGAGCATTGATATCGGCTCCATTGTCAATAAGAAAACGGATTATCATTTCATTAGAGCACTCACCGAGGAACGGTTCCCTGCCCAGGGTACAGACAGTTGCTATGTCATTCCCCTGCGTCACCGCAACGTGAAGAGCAGTTGCGCCGTCTTTGTCCCGTGCATTCACGTCAGCTCCACCCAGCAAGAATGTCACCACAGACGGAAACAACCAGTCCCCACCTAGAGATTCATGAAACGTACGACCACACAGCAGTAACATGTGAGGCTCGGGTAGCGGGACATCATTCTGCTCCTCGTGCTGCAGATAATGTGCAAGAGGGAAGGACTGACCACCACGCTCCATCATTCGGTCGCGAAAGACCCACATGGTGAGGCCTAATTTATGAAGCTATTCAGATTCCCAATCTGTCGTTCCCCTCGTGCACGCGTTCTGCACTTCAAGGGATAAACAGATGTTATTTTTACGGTAGCCTTTAATACTAGCTGGTTGTACCTTTTAAATCACCCCGGTGCACAGTCTGCACAGGGGTTCTCGACGCACCTATTCCCGGGGTTTTGGAAGAGCACAGAAAAAAAACACAAGCACAAGTCACCTAATTAGTTTCACAGAGCGAGGAGATTAACAGTAAAGCAGATAACCGCAGCCGCGATGGCAGGCGGCCGATTAATGAAAGGGGAAAGAAAAGCGTAGAGGTAAACAAATATCACAACAAAACTTGATGCCCCGCCTTCCCATCCCACATTACGCCTAGCCCCCAGTAAACAACTTTACTACACACGAGGGGACACCTCTGGAGGGTGATGCGTCTGAAGAAACTGTTTGACAACCACTAGCATAGAACGAACCTTCAGTTGAGCGGCATCGAGGTTTCTCTGCCGCTCGCTCAGCAACGCCCGCGCATCCGCCAAAGCCTTCTTTAAAGTCTCTAGGTTGTGATTTTGAAGCTCGGTAGAAGCACCGCCGCTCGCAGAGGCATCGGGTGCAGCAGCAGCAGCAGCGACAGGAACTTCTGCATCATTATTTGTCGCACTGTTGTGCTCGACCTCTTGCAATGCAACCTTCGCACGCCAAACTTCCCTTGCAGCGCTCATGGATGCAGTGAAGGCGGGAATAAGAATGTGATATAGGGCGTGCTCCAGACCTAGCGGTTGCAGTGGACCATCTACTAAGAGTCGCTGTAATATTGCAATATTCTCTTCCTCCTGCTGTTGAGAAATCGTCCCTTCAGCCTTTTGTGCCGAGCCCGCACGCTCCTGTTCTGTTGAAGAAGTAACAGCATCACCAACAAGAAAGGGAGCCCGCTTGGCAGCCGCAAGGAGGAATGACTCAAAGGCACTCATGCTAGCAAACAGTAACCGATTGAGGCTTTGCCTGCTGTTACCTTTGTTAACAACCCCAGTCTGGGGTTATTTGTGGAACACAAGATTAAGACAAGCGACCAAAGGAAAATACAGATGCGGACGCGCAGAAAAAAAACAACAGAAACCAAACAAGCGAATATAAAGAGGTACGTAAGGGTATTCGTCAACACCACAACATCATTTGTTGACCCTTTAAATATTTCTTGTGTGACCAGCAGGAGACCGGACCACAGAACACCTTCCGGAGGTAACACTCAACGAAACAGTCGCCACAACATCCCAATTAAAAGTGGGATATCAACAAGAGGCAGAAAAAAGTAAGGACGTTCATATGCACCAACACCGCTACAATCCCTCTCTTTTATTTCACAGTGCCTTGCGAGCCGCGGCTCATCAACGCAGCAAAGATATCCTTCAGAAAATCTTCAGCGACGCACCTATGGGTAGCGTCCATGTGCCGGGAGCATCGACACTACCAATGGCTATGATTAAAGCTATAACACACATCACATCGATGCAAAAAGAAAAATTGAAAGGAAAGAATTGTTTTAATGTCAGCATGCGGGTGACGACTGAAGAAGATCATGAACAACACACATAAAGCGCAACGGAACAAAGCACAATCACGGGGGCCACCACAGTTTACACCATTAGTCCAAGACGCAAAAAGAGATTGCAGCAAGATCAGTATATATAAATTATACTGTATAGTTTCCTCCACTAAGAAGAAAGGTGTACCAAAAGCAGATACATATGTTTACGTCCAAATAACAAATATGTCTCAACTTATAAATGAAGCATTCACAGAACCCCATACAAGGTACGTGTTCTTCACTTCACTAATATAACGGCGTGAATTCCTCTACTCCCCACCGTTACGTCAATCTCCTCGTTTTGATCTCTCTAATCATTCTATTTTTTCTCCACTCAATGGAACCCCCGGCACTTGACGCTGTCGCCACACTTTTTATCCGACAGATGAGCACAGAGCCGGACACCTCGCTGAAACAACACCGCGCCCACTGCGGTGGGACAACATAACGGTGGTAAGGTGGCGCCAAGAAGCGAGGATAAGTAAGGTAAGCCATAATCTGGAGGAGCTGATTTAGGGTCGCAGCAAACTGTGGCACACATCAACGACATCAGATATCTTTGGATAACTTGGGTGCGCCTCTAGTACCTTACGGCATACTTCAATTGCCTGAAGCAGCTTCCCCGACTTCATTAAGTGGAAGGCCAACTTGTAGCCAACGGATGGGTCACGCTCCTTTGTGAGCAACCACGCATCCTTATAGCAGTTGGCGGCCTCAGAATGGTTTTCATCTAATTCATGGCAGGCACCCAGAAGTAGGCAGACACGGGGACAGCTCTTGTTTAATTCGAGGGCCTTCTGCAGCATCATTTTAGCCATCTTCACATCTTTCTTCTGCACAGACATGTGTGCACTAAGGAGCCGGGCGCGATGCACAGAGTCACTAGTGGTGGGATCAAACGGTAGAAGAACTATAGGTTTAAGTTCGGCTGTGGCCTTCTTCTCGAGACCAGATATGAAGTATGCAATTGCTAGACCAACACGCGCATGAACATTCATGCGTCCAGTATACGCTGGGGGCTCATTGACATCGCTCAATAACTTGCTGTCTTCATCGTCAGCAGCGTTATCAGCTTCTTTCTGGGGCTCCTTGTTATTTGCCTTTTCACTCTGTCCGGCATTCCTCTCAGCGGCGGTGCAAATGCGTGTGAACTCCTTAATTGCGCGTTCTACCAACTGACGTTTTTTGCTTGCAACCCAGCAGTAACCCTGAAGTATATCTCGCGTCTCTCCAGGCGCCATCTGCATCAGCAGTCGCTCAGCGACTTTCACGTTCTCATTCCTGTCTTCGTCACCCATTTGGGTGTCGACCCAGAGTTCTTCATTTGTGGGAACAAGATACATCTCAATCATGTTCACTAACGCCTTCTCGCTCCACTGGGTATCATCTGAGCGAAGTCGCGCAGCGTTGAAAGCCCGAAGGGCTTCCGTACTCTCCTGGCAATAGCGATGATAAAGCCCACGCGCGAAACTCAACGCAGCGTCGGGGCGCTGACCAACATCAAGCATACTTTCCGCACGCTCAAGTACAATCTTCGCGTCACTAAGACGACCTGCATGGCGCAATAGTTGAACATACTGAACAAGTGCCTCGTAATTATTCGGAGTTTTCTCGAGGAGTTGACTAAAGTGGTTTGCTGCGTCATCAAAACAATTCCGACGCACCATGAGGTCGGCGAGGATCACTACAGCTTCTTCGCAAGCGGGGTTGATGCGCAGAACAGCGTTGCATTGCTCTTCACAGGCATTTTCATCGCCACACTGCAGGAGCAAACGGGCACTTGCTAATATTGGTGCCTCACTTGATTCGTCGTACATGCGTGATTCCTGATAACACTCCTTCGCACGTTCTACCTCACCCACAGAAGCATAGTAGCGCCCGAGCTCGAGACTTATTGTTGCCGCCACAACTTTCTGCTGATATATGGTTTCTCGCGTCTCGTTGCGCATCATATTGCGGAGAACATGCTCTTGAAAGCCTCGCGCCTGAAGTAAGGCTTCAGCTGCCAGGTCAGCGTTCTGTGTGTTGCGATTGATTTTGCACATTAGTAGCGCACAGTTCACGCGCTCGATGGCGCGGTCGACACCCTCCCCTACGTCGGGCTCGCTTTGATACGCTGGCGCCTCTTTCAGCACCGCAATGGCATGATCCACAGCCCCAAGGTGCCAGAAGAGCGTCGCAAGATCAGCACGCACAGCAAACTTCGACTTGTCTGATGCCACCGCATCGCGGTAGTAGCGAATTGCTCGCTGATAGTCATGTGTTGACACAAGTGCACGACCAATGAGTACCGCAAGGTCACTGTTATCGGGATCAATCGCTTTGGCCTTCTCATACGCAGAGATGGACTTCTCCGGTTCCTGTATGTTCGTGTATGCTTCGCCCAAGGCTATGTAACTCTGTGCCGTCGCCACTTCCTCTACGAGCTGTTCAAAACACTCCGCGTACATTTGGCGGTTTTGCCGGTGAATAAGATATATGTTCGCCATCCTTGTCTTAGCAGCAATGAAAAAATCACTACGTGGTGGCACTTGTCTCAGTATTTCAAGGGCTCTGTCCACATCAGTGCGAGCAGCTATCATTGCGCTTGCAATAGCCACCCGCCCTGCCTGTGCCGTGTCCTTGAACAGTGCCGTTGCCTCGGCTACAGTTGCACGGGCCTCTTCAGCATCATGAAGTTTGAGGTGAGTTTGTGCAATTAACAGATATAAACTCACATGGTCCTGCACGCTAAGAGGTTGTACGAGCCGTCCCTTGGCGGTGACGTGAGACTTATCCTTAACGACCTTTAGTGCTTCTTGCAGTGCCTCGAGTGCTTCCTTGTGCTTGTTCATCATCCCAAGTACGGAACCGTACAACAAATTGTACAGAGGTTGATCCTTCACCTCGAAATCCAACGTCAGTGCTTGCTCCAGGGCTTGTGAAGCAAGGCTCACATTCCCAACGTATTGGCAAATCTGCGCTGAGAGGAGAAATGCATCGGGAATAGCGTGCTCATGGCGAATATTTGTGGTGATCATTGCCTGTGCCTTGTTCAGGTTCCCAGAGACAAAATATACTTTTGACAGAAGAAGTTGTCCCTCCAAACAGCCGGGAACGTGACGAAGTAACAATTCAAGATGACGCTTACACTTCTCAGCGATGGGATCCGCCTTACTGACAGTTGGATCTGGGGGCTCCGTGCGGCAGTGATGCATGTACTCTTTTGCCACTTCAAGCATCAGTGGTGGGTTGAGTTTAATGTACAACTCCAACCCCGATGATCCCGATCCCACTTCTTGCCTTATTGCCTCGGCCGTTTGGTCAAGAAAGTGTAGCGCTTTTGCCTCATTTCTGTGCCGCCGCCACTGAAGAATGGCGTTGAGGGCACTGAGCTCTGGATTTCGTTGGTTCGATGCCTGAATCTCGTTCGGAAACTCTATCTGTTTCGCTGCGTCATCAAGGTTTCCTGTGAAAATGAGGCAGCGAATTAAACCGAGCAGTGGAAGGACGCTACTGTCTGCAGAGGCGGAGGCCTTCTTGAAGGTTGCGAGGGCTGTTTTGTACTCACCGCGGAGGAGTTGTTGGAAGCCAACTTCAGTCAAATACTCACCTCTCTGTGGAGCCATGCGGTGGGCAGCCTCCGCAAACTGCATCGTAACACCCAAAAGAGGCGGATATGACCCACTAAGGCGCGAGAAGCACTGCGCATACTCAAAAAAGAGGGCCGCATTTTTTGGTTCCTTTTCCTGTAACGCCTCGAATAAGGACGGTAACTGAGCAGCAGCGGCCTCATATCGGGCATCCTTCACCAGTAAAAACAGGGTGTTCAAAGCAAGTGCCTCCAGATTAGTTTTATCTTTCCCAAGAATGCGCTTCGTCGTTTCGGTGCACTGCTCCCAGTCCTCTGCCTTCATGAGGTGCCGAGCCTTCACAATAAGGGCAGGAGTGAAGCTCGGATGGCTGACAATGAGTTTATTGAGTAACTGCTGGGCAGGAAAAAACTGGTACTTGCGCTCAAAGAAAGCGACACGGCCCATGGTAGAGTCAATGTCCATTGGTTCCCCATTTTGACTCTCCATATTCATCACTTTCTGGAAAAGAGACCCGCATTTCTCGAGGAAGGCCCCACGACCAATGCTGAGGTCCACCCACGCACGTATCGTTGCAAGATTTGTGCATTCATCACGATGCGTCTCCTGAACATCCTCATAGCGGAGTAATATGTCCCGGGCACCAGCTGCGTCACCGGACAACCACATCAGCGCTGCTGCCTGCACCCAGCCATCTATACTGTTTGCTGCTGTATCTCCATCAGCATAAGCTGCCAGAGCCCGCTCCGCCGAAGCGAGTCCCTCTGTATCCTTACTTCTGCGGTAGATAAGCACAATACCCATCAATGCGGGTATAACCGTTTCGCGGTGTTGCTGCGCTGATTTGTACTCTCTCAACGCCTCGTTAGGCTGACCCTGCTTGTCGTAGCACAATGCACGCCACACACGAAACAACCAGCTGTCCGTTGATTTAATTGTGTCGGTGCAAACGAGCTCCGCATGGCGCCACAGCTTCTCCCGCGCGTAAAACATCATCAGCGCATAGTTGGTACGTATTAAGGAGGGCATTGCCTCACAACACCGATCAGCTTCGAACCCTTATCTCACTTGTAGTTGTGCTTATCAATATTTAACTTCCACTTTTTTCCAATGAGAGCACCCTATAGAAGTTATGATGGCAGTAACAGACCACGGTATGGGGGAAAATAACCAAAAGCGAAAAAATATTACACAAAGTTTTTTGAAAAACATCCCTCTCGCATACAAGCTTAACAAGATGTATGTAAAAGGGAATTGCACACATTGGAAGGGCGATAAAAGATATGAGATGCAGAAAACCACGCGGATCACAAGCAAGCCTACACTGGGGATAACGAAATATGGAAAGATTAAGAACAGTTGAGCACTTGGGTCTAAAACATTAGTACAAATGCCGAAGCGCAGACACAACACATTACCACCGCAAAGGGGGGAAAACGAAGGATCGCACACCTCACCCATCGCTGCCGCATCACTGTGATAGAGAGACGCTCCCTACTTCCTCTGAAGCGAACACGTCTTATCCAATCCATAACCAACAGCATTTTCAAAATTGCTCTTGTTCAGCAATATGTGACCTCAAAATCTCACTGCAAATGCATAGCCATATCTAAGAGGTCATGACGAATTAAATGTTTCTGATCGAAAGCAGGAAACCCCTCCTACCGCCCCCCCCCCTCCGCTACCTTCAGTCAACAAGACCGCGATGCAGCGGAGTTCAAGTGGGTCTGGAGGATAGAGGATTCGCGCCCCCCTTTGGCTCGCATCGCTGGTCGACATGAAAGGGCATGGGACAGTGAGTCCACGCCTTAGATGGCTGTCAAAAGCAATAGCACCAACGAAGAGGCACAGCATCGCGATGTGAAAATAAAAAAAAAACATGGTCAATGCCAGCGGCTACAGGTTGACGTGCTGCGGTTTGGAAGCAGCATCTCCCTACGGAAAAAGGAGGCAAACCGAGCTACCACTAACGAAAGCGGACAGCTGGGACAGTAACACAACAGCGCCTCTGCCCACCCTTTCAGGTAGTACAAGGGATAAAAACTATCAAGTGACAAAAGGGAGGGCACAGAGTAGACCACCCTGTGGCTAAACGTTATGCCAGTGGCATGGCCCTCTGTTACACCGACGGGAGACCACAGAGGCATCTTGCATTCGCGTGTCCGTGATTACTCTACTCCGAAAGTCTCTGTTATTTGCACATGAGGACTCAACAGCATCGGCACCGAAACCACCGCTCATTGAAAGAGCAGCACGGCAGTCCACAAATACACACGTACACATGCAGCTGCATACTCACACACACCAGGCATTTTGACATACTAGAACACGCATCACCTCGCACCTCGCCGGCCCTCCTCCGTTTCCTTCTTTGATGTTCCACCCGTATCTCTTGACTTAAAGGTATTACCACTGGGCTCCACATGCCCGCCACCTCGACGGGGTATTGGCAACACCGCCGACGCCCTGGGTCTAACCTTCGGTGTTCCGGCACTCACATGAACTGCAGCAACCTCCTTTCCATTTGGCCGAGCCGCCTCCTCCGCCGGCAATCCCCCCACGTGACTTACATTTGCCGCTGATCCGTCTGGTGTCGGTTCTTCTTCCGTAGCCTCTGTTATTGTTAACTTCGATGGTGGTGGTGGTGCTGGCGCGGGTACAGACGGTGACGATAGCTGTGGCGGCGGTGCGAGCAGACTCCAACCTAACTGTCTTGCCTCTGCTTCCACCAGTTCCTCCTCGGTGTGCACTACCGTTACAACCGGCGTGATACACACCCAATCGGCCACATACGGGGGCGAAATGCGGACAATGGGGCGATATAACTCTACATATTGCATATCCCCCATCCGTACCTTGTCCCCGGCGAAGCTGCGATATTCCTGAAATATAGAAACTAACGACCATCCCTGTAGTAGCCGTAGACACGCCGCAACAGTGCCCGTCCTGTGTTTCCCCTTGTTGCAATGAATAAGAACGGGGTGAAGTCTCGTGTCGATGAGGGCAGAGAGAATACGATGCATCAGCGGTTCTGAGATATCCATGAAAGGTTCTTTGTTTCCCTCAGTGGCAAATCGACGAATTGTTATTCCGCTTTCTTCGCAGAACTTTACATTACTTTCCGCATAGTCCTCGGGGCAGAGATATATGATGGTGCGCAACCCCAGAGCACGGATGAAGCGGTAGTTTTTGCGTGTCGGGTAACCGGAACGGTACACACCAGGGCACACCATTGCAAAATTAATAGTTGGAACGAGTTGCTCCCTCACCTCCGGAGGTGGTTGCCCCGGAAGTGTCATGGTGTAACTCCAAATATGTCACTACAGTAATCAATAACGTAAATACGCTGGACTTCCCTTCCCTACAGAACAGAAAAGACGCAACACAAATAAAGGGCCGACCGTCAAGAAGAGCGTGCGCGCAACAGCCCGCAAAACCGCTGCAGCCTTCCAATGGCAGGGGCCCTTGCTAAAAAAAAAAAATTAAAGAAAAAAGCGAGTAACAATGTGGTGAAACCCTGCAGTAGAGGTAACGGACAGCAATGACGTGTAAGCAGCAACAATGTGGGGCGTAGCGCCTTCGAACCGCACGATCAAATATCTGACGCGTTTTGACTGAAGTCAACACTCTCCCCCGCCCGCAGAAATTGTGCAACTCAATATTCATTGTCACTGCAATCGCATTTCTCAGCACCCCAAAAAGTTATGTGGCACACTTTGCGCGTATGGACAAAAGAAGAAAAGGAAAAAGACACAGACAACGTGCCTGCGAATGTGAAAAGCGTATCACACCGTTACTTCCATTTGTTGATAGCGGCGTACAAATCTTTCAAATGAAGCCCCCAAAACCCCAAGCAGCCGAATAGGTTTGTATTCTGCAGAAACTCTATGAGGACTTCTTTTTCATTCAATTGGTATTGAAGGATTGGTACACCATTTGTTGGTAAAGTTAGGCCTTCTCTCATACCACGATATTCATGCAATAGAGCAAAATCCCCTTTCGCCCCATTGAGCGTTGAACGCAGCGCGACTATTCAACGGCAGTTTCCCCTTACTCGCCTTCACCTACCACTAAGGAGCATGCGCCCATTCCTCCCCCAACAAAAAAAAAAACAAAGAGCGACAGGAATGAAAATGAAAATAATAAATAAATAGGTGCTATCAGGAGCAGGAAGAATCCCCAAGAAAGGAGAGAGACCAGCCAATGACAACTGTACCGCTGTGCATATTACTACAGTTATTATCGTTATCATTTTGAAGTGCAATTAATATAACATGAGCAAGGACGCAGCAGACGTAGAACCAATATATTTTTATACCTTTTGATGTCGGCAAGGACACCCTTGTTGCACGGGGTGTGCTCTTGGACACACAATGATGCGTTGCTTGGCGCACCGAAAAGAATATGAAGGGGGAGAAAAAAACAGTCGATGCTGTATACTTCGCATCAAAAGTACAAACTATTTACAAAGAGGAAAACTGTTTTTTTCTTTTTCTTTGAAGGAGCACCCAGCATAGTGAGCGACAAGTAACTCCGTAGCAACGAGAAACTGATGCAAAGTGAGGGGAACAAGGATGTGTCAACAACGCCTGCCTGGCAGAGCACCGATATCATCCGTAACCTCGGATCAACTTGGTGAAGCTGCGGGTTAAACCAAATGAAGCAGGCAAAATATGAAAAAAAAAAAGAAGTATTACTGAAAAGGAGGCGGTAGCTCGGGTGATCCAGTAATCAAATCCATAGAAAACGGAAGCGGCTGGGCCTCGAATGGTACGGCGCAAGGCCCAACACCACTATCCATGATCCAAAGATCGGGAGGCGGCTCCGCCCGTTCCTCCGGAGGTTGCTGCTTTGGTGGGTGCCCCTTGGTCAGGAGTTTGCTCCGTTTTGCCTCCAAGAACAGCCAAATATTTACGTCAGCCGCGAACAACTGCCCTAGTTCCAAAAATATCTCCAACTGATGTGTACACACCTCTTGCGAGGTGTCGACGCGGTAGCCCGTTGTGTACGCAGTGTCTTTTGTCGGATCCAATAGTCTGTGATACTGACCAAAGTTATGGATAACATCCAAGGGCAGCAGTCTACAGGGCATGGGAATTCCCGACCCGTCTGCCCCCGCCGCCTCATTCTGAAGCATGCCGGAAGTTTCCGCACCACACGCCGCCCCCGAAAATGACCTGGCTATATCTTCCTCCGATTCCCCGGTACCCAAAGGAGTAATTGGGCGGGGAATCGATGTTGACCCCAAATCTTGTTCCGGGGGTGTCTTCTGCGTGGTAGGGGGAACGTCCTTTATACCTTTACTCGCCTTCAAAATTTTATCAGGGTCGCTGTGCTTCGCATCACTTGATAGACTGCTACGTGCCTGAACGAATACGTGTACAGGAATACGCTGACGGCTAGTTGTGAGGCTGCTTTTAACCGCTTTGGTTGCCTTTGAGAAGAGGCTACGCATCAGCCCCTTGCCACTCTTACTTTTGTTTGCTCCAGTGCCGCCTTGGTCACGCCCCGCCTTCGCTAACATTGCAGCGCTCAAGCGCGCCACGTCAGCAGCAGGTAAATCCTGGTAGAGATCTGGGAAGCGCCGCGTAGCCCGAATATAGAAAGAGGAAAGCATTCCTATCATCCGGGGGTGAGAAATGTAGTAGTTCTTCGAAAGCGGATCCCTCTCTCCTCCTCGTAAACTGTGAGAATTCTGCTCATACAGCCTATTACTACATGATTGCCGTACGATCGTTCCGTCCAAAAACGATAGCAAACCTAGCGTCTCAACCGAAAGGGTTGCCACTTCCCAATTATGGTATAACCGCGTCTTGGAAATGGCAGTTGCAAATTTAGAATTACCACCGAGGTTGTCTGGAAGAAAACGCTGGTAATCCAAAGAGTAGACGATACGGTTAGGTTGCCGCCATGTGGTGCTAGAATCATGACCTTCGAAGTAGCTACCACCTGTGTTTCTCATAGGAGAGAGTCCTTTTCTATAATTCCCCAAAAGGCGAGATGCACTATACTCAACAAATGCATCATGTGCCTCCCCCATCGGGGCAGCTTCCACATGAAATAAAGAGTTCAACGAGCGATCCGTGGACAGAGCCCCTGACCCAGCAACCGAGCAAACATGAGCCTGCGCGACCACAGCTCCTAGCACCTGTCGGAATGCTTGCCGCTGTTCCTTGGAGACAAGCGATTTAACAGCGTCCTCCACCTTGTCACTTGATGGCACCAAGTCAGTCGGTGCGAAAAAGAACCGCCGGCTATGATCTGGCGATACACCCACAAATCCTGTGCGTGCGTCCGCTATCCAAATGTGAGCACGGTCCACTCCTGCAGTGTCACTTCCATACAACATCAAACGCGGGAGGATCTCCGCTGTCGACCCCAACATAAACGAAGAGCTTGCCCACATTTCCTCCACAACACCAAAACCTTCCGGCGGAAGGTACGGAACAATAGGAAGCGCCCATATAAAGGGAACGAGCATCGACTGCGCACTAATAACACACGCGGAAGCATGCTGCGGAGTTACACCAATAAAAACGACTCGCTCCTCCTGTAGCAGCAAGGAATGTATCACGCGGAGAGCGTCGTAAGAAAAACTCAAGCACAGAGTCCGCAGTGGAACATCAGTAAAAGGATGGTGAAGGTCATTCGGGCGAATAACAGGAACTGACGCACGCTCAAATTGCAAGTAAAAGTGATTGTTGACGGGGGTTTTGCAAGCGTTACTGCAACCGTCAACTAGGTCCGAAAGCGGCCACATTGCTTTGGTGTAAGCCGAATTGTCAGCTCTCGCCAGCCCTTCGACGTTCTGACTACCGAAGTGCCCTCTGCCAATCCCATGGGAAATGCAAAGAACATGAGGGACAGTCTCCAGCACGATAGTGCGCATTGTATTAAACAATGGGGATGCGGAAAGTATGGTGATTAGTAATCCCTCCGCGGCACACCCTGTGTAAATAAAGTACGTAAAACCGTACAAGTAACCTTCATCATCTGTTCTCTTCTCGTCTTCACCATAGCTACCACTGTTGTAGCATACCACGTCCATGGCTGTTCCAGATCCAGCGGCACGCAAGCACGCAGAACCAAACTGGCATGACGGGACTTGGATGAAGAGACCTTCCTCCCCAATGGGTGAGACATCCTTCGCACCATACGCACCACCAGCAGGTTGCAAGCCTCCACCATTCATCGTTTTAAGCAACAGCCTTCCGCAAAACCTCTTCAAAAGTGAACACAGGACGCTGTTCTTTTCAACAACATCCTCAGATGCACAAGCATCGGCAACGCACTCCCTACTGCCCCTATCATTATTTCCACTTCTTCCATTGCTGAACACAACAATTGGTTCCAACACTGCTGCAGGAACCGACCCTTCGTCACGAGCACCAACGTTGTCACAGTAAGAATCCTGTACCCAAACGCGATGCAGCGACACAGTATGTGCTAATGGGCAAACCTGCATATTTGCTAAACCTCACAAATATATATATATATATACTGATGCACGTGAAAGGGAGAAGTTAAATACCCAAACTTCAGCCGTTTTGTGAGGAGGAAGAAGGAGTCTGGCACTAACAAACATCATGGGATAGGGACAATCGCCAACAAACCGTGGGAGCAAGGAGACAAAATCACGTACTCAAGGAACATGAAGTAAAAAAAATATGGAAGCAACAGAATGTTCTGACACATAATATGTTATCCCCTACAAAATATATATATTTTTAACGCTGACAGTTCGTTTACCGCAGAGCTTCCACGAAAAATAAAATGGCAAAAAGAAAACTCAAGAATAGTTTTGGTTGAGATGGCGGGCAAAGCGTGGTAACACAAATGCCGCCTTATGGACGTCCGAGTCGTAGTACTTCAGTTCACCCGCAAAAGGCATCGACTCGACGGGACGCACGGGTTGGGTCACATCCACGCCAGCCACCTTGGAACATATGAGAGAACCAATGCTTCCGCATGGGTACGTAGGGGTGTAAATCATAGCGTACTTTACGGAGGCAAAACCCACCTTGTTTTTAATAAAGTCGGCCATCCCTTCAATTAGGTTGCGATTCAACCAAACAGACTCTCCTTGATTACAACAGATGCCGCGTGGTTTCAGGATGCGCAGCACGTCCCGATAAAACTTCTCCCCAAACAACTCAGCTGCGGGGCCGTCAGGGTCTGTGGTGTCGATAATAACCACGTCAAAACTTTCACTTGCCGCCTCCCTCACAAATGCAACGCCGTCCCCTACCCGCACATCAGCCCTTGGGTCAGAGAAACCGCTCGAAATCTGAGGAAAATATTTCTTGCTTGCCTCAATCACGTCACCATCAATATCAACGAGAACGCACCGCTTGACAGTGCCGTGGCGCAGAACTTCGCGCATGACACCACCATCCCCACCCCCAATGATGAGGACATCCACGGGATCGGGATGAGCACAGAGAGGGGTGTGGCTCAACATTTCGTGGTAAACAAACTCATCGAAGTCTGTAAGTTGGATGCAACCGTCAAGCGTCATGACGGTGCCCCACGGCCCTTTGGGATCGGTCTCGAAAATCGACAGGTGCTGGAACTTTGTTGGAGCATCGTGTAGAACCTCTTCAACCTTAAAGGACATTGCTTGACCGGGCCACTGCCCATTTTCCTCACGAAACCATCCGTCAGCAAGAAGACCGGGTCCAGGCATCGACTCTCCGACAGGGCAAACACAAGTCGTGTAGATGAGTGTTTGTAAGGGCAGTAAGAAGCGCTATAATAATACCTTCAGATATCCTTGAGCATCGCAAGGTTGAGAGGCGGACAAAAAAGGTATTCCATAACCCAAACTCCTGGAGTACAGTTCCTTTTGTATGTGGATGCATATTCGTGTACATGCTATAACATCTGTAGACCTACTTTCAGCCTTGCATCGGTGTAAAGCATCACTGACGACGAAAAACGTTAAACAAGATAACCCACACACGCTGATTATAACTCTCGACCGAAAGAAACCATTTAATCGCTTCGTCCATCCATTTTATCACCCCCCCCCCCAAGACTCTTTATTTCCCCTACCGCAACAAAACATCTGCCGTATGCACCGCAAACTAGACGACCACACATCACGCTTTCGCAAGAAAATTCGCGTCAAGAACTAAACCAACAAGAACTGTAATGATAACACTCTGATAAGCACTGTAAAATCTCTCTAAGGCACGTGCACCATTAGGGCGGTCCCCATAATATATGGGAACAACAGATGAAAGTAATACCAGAGAAGGGGCGGCTCCTTGCACCTCACTGGGTGGTTGCAATATAACACAGGTTGTAATTAGCACGCAGAAAACAAGGGTGGCACCTAATGTAACCTTATATATAATTTCACGGCAGTTTATCAACCTGAAAGGAACTCCTTTGCCCTTGGAAACTTTGTCGTCGGTCCCTGATTTGATATCAAACGTTCCTTCCCTAAAGTCCCGTCGTTCGTCTCCTTCTGCAATTAACCTGGAAACCGAGCGCGAGAGTGCAAGGAAGAAGCCGTTGAACGTGAGGACGAACAGAAGGGACAAAACAAGATCAGAATTCAGCCGATGCGGAGGAAGCATGGGTTTGTTCTCAATGGTGGCCTTCGTGGCAAACATCTTGTACACACCGCCGGCTGAGTATTCACGCCGCTGCGGCTGCTTTGTCCACCCCAGGGCAAACCAGCGCTTTCTGGAAGTGAACAGCTCGTCACCAGCGCCAAATATCAGAGTAAACAAACAAACGATGTGGCACAGCAAGTACCATATCATCTCCAAAGTGATTACCCGAGTGAGAGGAGCCAATAATGGAGGCAGCTTTGCGCTGTGCTTTGTGCCGGCAGCGCTGCTGAGGGTTGCATCTTGCCTCCCCGCTACAGCTTTTTGATTACCCATGATAATTTGATATATAATATTATGAACTGGTGCCTAACAGTGCAAAAAATAAAAAATAAAAATGAGGAATAAGGCACTTCGAACACGAAGTGGGAACACCACAAATAAGGGGTAACGCGGAGACCAGTCAGATGATACGGACTTGCAACACACACACACATGTCAAAGTGCTTGTTAAGATAACACCTATACTTAGGGAAATTATGCCCTCCATAAACGGCGACAACAGCGTAGCCAATCGCGCACAAAAAACCGTCCGCATGAATCAATACCCAATCAGCTGCGGTCACATGAGGCCGTCTGACGGTGCTCAAGAAAAGCTGGAGGTAAATTTGCCACCCCTGTCTTTCCTCACAAAGATACACAAAAAACTGGCAAAAAAAAACAGCGGAAACGGGGCCCTTCGCGATGGTTTGCAGAGACCCTACAGGATCGAGAGGTGCCGTGAAAACCCACATGGACCATAGTATTCTTTCGCTCTCGATCAGTGCGTTGAGAAAAGTTACACGTGAGACTGGACGCGAGTTTGGGTCGTAGCGGCATCGTCTAAAAGCAATGAGGGTTCCCCTCATGGAAGTGGTGGCTCACGGGGCCCACACCCAACGAGAAGGTCCGGTGTCGCCGCCAAGCCCCGATCATCGTCGACATCGGAGAAGGGAACCTCGCCAGCTCTATACGTCACACCACACGTGTTAGCAAAAAATCAAATAAAATGTCGGCGGTAAATCCGTGACCGGAGCGGTTGGGAGTTCAAAAAACAGTGTCAGAGTGTCAGAATCCACTACAAGGTGCCCCACTATGTTTTATTCTCCCCTTCATCTACGCTGTGCTCGCTGCCGCCCAATTCACTCTCTTCATCAGAACCTAGAATGTCTGCGTTCTCCGTTTTGCCTCCCTCCAACTTGTACCTTGTGCGCCTTGCCTTCCGTTTGCTTGCCTTGGCACGTTTCTTCTGCTGTTTAGAGTTCAACGCCTCAACCTTCGCCCGATGCTCACTCTCTCGCTTCGTCTTTTCCATTAGGCGCTCTGCTTCAGCCTGAAGCCGCTGGCGCCTCTCGGCCTCCCGTTCCTCAGCAAGGCGAACATGTTCATTTGTCTTCCCACCAGCCCCCGCTACAGTGGAACGGAGACGTGGGAGCGAACGCATTGTTTCAATGCTTTTCACATAGCGCTCGTGTTCTGCCTGCAGTCGGCGCTCCCGAGCGGCTTTCTCCTCTGGAGTTAAGGGTGGGAGATTCGACATCCTCCAGCGGACCAATTGTCCCTCACTATATCCCTACCACCTATATAGCATCGGTTAGGCCAACAGTGGAGTGTAAAGGTCGCATGACCTTACCGGAAGAATACCAATGCAGAGAGGAGCATGGAAACAATTGTAATAACACGGAAATGCACCCCTTCACCTCTTACTCTTCCATACGTCTCTTTAATCACTCGCTCTTCTCCCTATCTCGTTTACGATTCACCTTTGGCTTCGCTGTGGGCGTAACCTCTCGTGGTAGGGGGAACTGCTGCGGGGACGTGGTCCGCACAGCAACGTACTTTCTGGTTCCCTTTGTAGTTGCCACTGTATCAGCCCTTGCTTCTCTTTCCTGCAGCTTTGCCTTTTTATTTTGAAGTGAAGAAAAGCTTCCAGAAGCTGGCGCACCGATTACTCCTCCGGCTGTTAAGGCGTCCGCACTCACCTGACCACCATCCGGCCGTCCTTGGGCCCTCCGCACCAACCCTGCTGAGCGACTGGTCATTGAGACACCTGAAGTGTCACCTTCTTGATATGTGTACTTCCGTGCAGGAGTCCGACTTTTCGGGAGTTTGGGGAGACCAAACTCTCCAGCCTGCGTAGGGGGCGGAGACCAGCTGCTAGATAGCGCCCGATCGGAGCGATGCATCCCCTGGCGTTCTAATGTTCCGCACGACTCGGTGATCCATTCGCCGTCAGTATAGTTCAGAGCTGTGGGCGCAGAATGCACCTCGTCGTCTCCGTGTTTGACAGGAAGGGCTCTTCCATCCAATGTATGGCTGAAACCTGTGGCCTCCCTTTCCACATGGCAGGTTGAGGCCGCCAGTTGCACGTTGGTGATGTCATCCGGCAAAAAATTATTGTTCCCACGACCAGCAGAACCTGATTCCGCGGTTCGTGCGACCGCGAGGGGCTGGCGGCCACACCTAGGTATTTCTGGAAGCGGCGACGGAGACAAAGAGGGTACGCGATGCTCCTCTTCCATGGTTGATTGAAGTTCATCACCCTCCTGTGGGGGGAATACCACAGTAGTTGGCGGTGACTGCGGTGGCATATCTTTTAACGCCATCTTCGAATGAATGGAATGACCTGAAGAAGCGGAAGATAGCGATTTTCTAGATGAATTATTTGCGATAACTACAGAAACTGAAGCATCGCCACCACACGCAGCTTCCTTGACGGCGGCTACTTCCTCTACTGCCGCGTTCGCCGCCGCACGAGATCCACAAAACCATGGTGTTCGATAGCGACGTATCTTCTTCTGCTCCGGTTTCTGTGCTGGTACTTCTTCCGCCTCTGTGAAGTACGGGAGATAACTCGAAGAAGAGGGGTTGCCCAGGTCCCCTCCGCCACCAGAACGGAGGCCTTTCTCATCTAAGAAGCACTCCAGGTGGTCACTTGGAAGAACGGGGAGTGTCTCCACGTTGGGGCAGAAGTCCTCCCTATCCCGGTAGGCTTTAGTGGCCCGCACACTTGGAGCCGCTTCTTCTGGTTCGTATCCACATCCCTGTTCAACACTGTTAAAAGCTCCTTTGCTCATAACGTTCTCCCGAGTCTGATTCGACGGTAAAACGTCCGACAACGCAACAAAATCGGAAACTTGAGGTTGAGGAGGGCAATCACCCCCAGCAAGAGAGCTTGTCACAGAACCCCTGGCAATGTTATCGTTGCACTCATCAGCCTCGTCGTCACTTAAACTTAGGACCTTACTCCGTTGACTCCCACGCAAATCACCAAGTGACTCGAATATATTTGAAGGCGGAACGCACTTTCTCGGCTTTTCTAACTCGGTATCCCCTCCGCAAGACTGCACAAACACATCTTCAACTTCGGGTCTGTAAAGCGGATCTGGTGCCAACAAAACGCATTCCGCGTCGCCCTCTGGGCTCACTTTCGGAGAATACAACGAAGTTAAATGTAGAGGTGCCTGGGCTGTTGCTGTTGCACAAGAAGACGAAGGAGACGCCTCGGGAACTGCTGTTCGATTATCGCGGAACACTTGTGTGGAGCGGCCTCGTTTCTTCTGCTGAGTGCCGGTTGAAGAAGAGACATCCACATCCACAAGGCGATTTACTGATTCCATGTTGCATTCCTGCCACTCAACCGACGCACTGCCACTCTCGCTAGTTCGCTTGTGTGACGGTGGTAGTATTCCGCATGTTGCGAGGATTGCTCCGTGTTTCAAAACATTTGGCCCCTCAACACGCTGCTTAGCTGCCGATAGCTGGCCTCCCAAAGAAGATGCGTCACCGGGAGGGGACGACGGCCGGAGCAAAGTAGAAGCACCACCACTTTTGTGTGGTGACACTGAAGTTTCCTCCTGCTGGCCGTTACACTCCTTCCTCTGTAAAATATAAAGTCTCATTTTATCTGGTGTCGGAGACGCTGAAGTTACGCCGTACAATCGTTCCCACATGTGAAAAGTGGCAGAAGAAAGAATTGCATCTTCAACGGTAACCTCTGAACCTATGAAATCTGCTATTGGACTAAGTTCACACAACTTCATTTTCCACTGCTTCTTCGCACGGCAAAGTGCCGCTCTGTATGAGAAACAATTTTTTGTTTTAATCCTCAATGGGATAAACAGTACAGTGCACTTAATATGAGTGAAAGGAAAGGGAGTACTTGCAACAGAGAAGGGAAGAAAAAAGAAACAGCTACACCAGTGGAAGCACAACGTTCAGCTTGACACCGTTTACGTTAAATAACATACTTACGAATGCGGGACACATAAGTGGTACATGGGGAGGAGGTGAACAGTATTATAACATAGCCAACAGCACAAACTCGCATTTCTAGTATTTCCCTCCTTCTCGTTAAAAGTAAAATAATGCCGTTTCAACATGCTTCCACCACGTAGTATGTAAAGGGAAAACAACGAGGAGAACCTACAACCACTAAGTTTAGGTCAGTCGTGACGTCTCAACGCGCATTAACGCGCAGTGAAAAGTAATATCGACAAAAAATGGTACGATTAGATGCTGCTATATTGTTTATTTTCTTATAGTGTACACCTGGGTCACTTAACTGCGTATGACGGTGGGGGACACAATTTTGCGACAAGATGTTGTGTGGAACAAATATATGTAATTAAATAAAGTTCACAAAGCGTACTGAATGACGCCACGATGCCCCTCCAACAAGTGGAAAACAATAGTAGCAGCTACTGTCACTAATAAATTGTAATGATAGTTTTTCAACAAAGTTTTTTTTGTTTTACACTGACAAAAAACAAGCAAATAAGAAACGTGCGATCCCCCCCAAAGCTAAAAACTTTTCTTTCTGGTGCCTCACATCACATTAAAAAAACAGACTAATACAACCACCTGTCGTAAATGCTGCTTTAAACTCTTGGTTTTTTTTAAAGATACCAACGTGATTAATCGAACTGAGCCAGTCAAAGCGATATCCGGATAAATGGTGCCCCTTAAAATGGGGCAAAAAGAAGGTATGAGAGGTAAAAGTAAAAAATTATAACAAGGCTTCCTCCTAACGTCAAACAAACACCCGCTCAGATTTTAAAACCAGCCTCAACACCAGTTTTACAGGTCCTTTTACTCCAAAAATATTGAAAGTTAGTAAATCATCTACATCTAGCGTACATTGGTGAAAATTCGTAGCAGACACGTGCATGTTAAGGCACAAAACTCTCCGATTCAGCTTCTGCATTTGCACACGCGATATTAGAAAACAGAATATTTTTGCAGCCCCTTAAACAATGTACCTGAGCAACAAAAGACCAACCTGCTCCCGCAACCCTCGTTGCGTGATTGTGTTGTCAGTGAGTGCCAAAGAAGTTGGTACACTCAGCAAATCTTGCGACTAAAGCACACTCACCTCCTGTCCATTGCTCGAAGATGATAATACTGATACAAATTCTTTCCTATCGTAGTTAACCTCCTTCGTACCCCCTACACGCGCAAAATATATACATATTTTCATATTAATTCCAGTACACAACTGATTTCTAACAGTCACTGAAAAGTCATTGCAAAAAAAAAAATGTGAAGCACATGAAACACTGGGAAGCGGGGATGGCATCCACACAGTTTCTTGTAGTGGCATGAGGAAAGGATAGTAGAAACGAAAATAATTATTCTACACTTCACATCTCCGCCCCTGTCTCCTTATCAATAAGTCGTTAAGTGACGTCATATGGACCGAAAAAAAAAATAATTAAAGAGGACCTGTCGTAGTAACAATGAAAATACTAAAAGAATGTATAATGAAACAAATGGCATTAAAAGTAAAATGATGTTCTCGTGTACCTCGCAGCGTAACTTTTAGAGAACCGACACCACATACACGCACAACAGTTCTCTCTACTGCGCACGAACCTGTAGCAAAAGGGAGACAGACGGCGACCCACGGTTGTGTATTATTATTGTTACTTCCACTCTCCTTATTGTTCTCCATCGAGTATCGCTGGTGCCTTATACTGCACTGGTGTATGCGACATTACGTCCACACAGAGGGCGTAGAGCATTCAACAGTCTTTTCATCCATTCCCGGGTAATAATATTGAAAAAAGGGAAAAGACAGTGTGAAGTCCACTCTTTTTTGATCCAATAATCCCCACAGTGGCGTTAGCCTACAAATGACGCGCTGCCGTGTTATGGGTAAATTTGGGGGTTTCGCATACCGGCGACACCATCACGAGGAAAAAAGTTGACATGCAGCGTGACGTCACGTTTAAAAAAAAAAAATCTCAAACGAAAGCGAAGATGAAAAACGCATTAAATAATCGAATGTTACAAGCACATTCAACGAAAAGTATCCATAGAAAATTTGCAAAACTGTACTGCAAAAGTGGAGGAGTACACGATTTCTCCTCCATTGCACCACCCGCTCGCCCCAAAAATATAACGTGTACCATTTAAAAGAGGGTGTCAAAGGCAACCCGCTGTAGCTCCAAGTTTAGTGGGAAGGGAATAACAGTGACCTTCCAATGCAGACACATATCCATCCAATATGCATTCATAGTTGAATTTCGAGAAGGGGGAAAAACGTTCATATTTATTCAAAGAAATATCTGACCTGGTAACCTGCGGTCATCCACTGCTTCAAAAGTGTAACTGACAGTGAAAGTCACGATTCGCGTTTCGACAGAATACCAGCACACCCCTTTGACGGTAACAGGTTCTAGTGAAATGGAATTTCCTCACCTTTTCTTTCCTTTTTTTTGCACTAAGAGGAAACCTTTCCAATATTACCTGAGGTTAGTGATGGACACTTGCCTTCTTTCCACTCATCGCCCCAACCTCTGTAACTCGAAAACCGAGAAACAAAACGAATTACATTAGTATAAGGTGCTGTATTTCCTGCTCGCATTGTTAAATATACCACATGCTCGATTCCCACCGTCACGGGTAGGTCGCGGTAAACCCTTACAAAAACTAAAGGCATGCGTACTTAATTACACGGTAACGAATACGTCAAAATTCTTTACGTCCCAATCCATACGTGCACACTTCCACCTGGACCTCACTGTCGCATATCATTGATCAAAACCGCGGGTACACCGGGGACACAAACCGTAGCAACACACCTCTGAAAGATCTCACCTCCCATTTTAACAGAGAGCCGGTTCAACGATGCCAAACATCGCGCTAAACGCAGCACTAATAAAATAAGTGAGTGAAGACCCGAAATGCTAGTTGCATCAAAATAAACATTTTCACTTTTCCTAATACAATTTTTAGACTAATCCCCAATATCAATAAGTCTCATCGGGGAAACATAAATGTAGTATGAAGACCACAGAATGAGCAAGTCCAAGCAAATGATTATAATTACAAGGTTTGATGTTCACCATTACAAAGACAAACATGTTCATGTAACCGCAACAAAGGAATAAATAAATAATGGAAATTCCTACCAATCATTTGAAGAAAAAATACCTGAGAAAATTCGCACGAAAATTACATGTACTAATAAACTAAAAACTACGATATATTCCCTACAGTAGTGACCAACTTACTTCATCTCCGCATATTGAGGAGCTTGGCCATATCTGTACCACCAAACCAGGAGGGTGATGACAAAGGCAAAAAGTGTGCTGGCGAAAGTGGAATACCAAATAATCGCCATAAACTCCTCATCTGTACCGGGTCGAGAATTTTGATGTGTAGCATTTTCCGTTACACCGACGAGGTTAGTCGATTCACATACGAAAAGAACACGGGTCCATAGCTCTTGCATGTGTCTCTTGTAGTCATTACTCATCTTTTTGCTCGTCATGTAGCTCGTCAGGCGCCGTACTTCATACTCGTCTTTAGGAATAATGCTTCCCATATGATCCAACTCCACAGTATTCGTGATAGTTGCTGCGTAGCACCCCTTCTTAAAGGTCATCTTATCTTTCATATACGCCTTGACAACATCATTGATACGAATTTCTGCGGCTGTACGAACCTTCAATCGGAAAACGTGACGACGAAGTGGGTAGTATACCTTATTGATCTCCTTGTAAACAAATTTCTTCGCAAGAGAGCTTGTGTAATTACATAAGGGGTTCGACTGACCCCCAAAGGTCGCTGTAGCACCCCCGAGGGTCATGTTACCAAAGTTCATAGTCATTATTATTGATTCTAACGAATACTTGGAATATGTTTAAAGGAAAATGTGGAATAACTACGATGCAAAGAAAAGGGAAGTACAAACATGTGCGTCAGCACCCCTTATGGGAAAAGGGATTATAAGATTTTCCATCACTTCTATTCAGTTAAAAGAAATATTTATACAATCTACAGAACAGGACGAAGGACCTCTCGAAGACAAATTGTAAAAAGGGCGAATAGCGGTCCAGTACCCTGTTCAAAGGAAACGACGTAACACTTAAAACATTGCAGGTGACGGCTACAAAACTCATAGCATACGTAATGTTGAGTGAAAAAAGAAAAATAAAACTCAGTACTTTTAAACCCCCAGAGGAATATCCAAAGCCAACGGAAGTTTCGTCTTGTCGTATCGCAACAGGGAAGATTGCACAAAAATTTTAGGAAGAGGCAAGTGTGAAGGGGAAGGAGGCAACCAAATTAAAGGGATACCATCTCCAGCTCTCCACATTCCTTTAAAGAGACCACACACGAAGCGGAGCCATCCAGTACGAAGGGAATTCTATGTGGACAACAAGCCGGAAACAACAGCACCAAGAGACTCCCTCCACAACAAACGCAGAGAGGTTAAAAGCACAAACCTTTCCCGATAGATTTTTAGGGCACATAAATGTCAAGAAGGTACAAAACCTACATTTTCCTGTTATGCGCCAATGCTGTCACGCAGCTGCCGCTACCTTTTGCTCCCACCGACAAAATAGCAGCATCCAAAATTCTCTGCATACGCAGCCATCTACAATAAAAAAAAGTTTTGGTATCTTGCAAATACTCATCGTATACACCCTCCGCTCTTGACGTAAAATTGGACGAACCTTCACCACTTGTAGTGGCGGTAGCTTCGGGCAACTATCACCTCTTCTCCATACATCTACATTCGGCACCCCTTTCCTACAAATAAAAAGTAATCTGCGGAAAGGCGCCAGCAGTCGTCCCACACTGCCTCGAAGTGCGGCAATCAACTTCTCTGATAGCGCCTCCCAGCAACGCGGCCGCGTGCCAGCAATTGTTTTTCATTACGGTCGATCTACTTGAAGGTCAAAGATATGGTGGTTTTCCTCCTATATCCTGTTTCCGATCTTTTTTTTTCGCAATCGCACCCCACCAACAAATATGTGGGCCATAATAGCGGGAATCTGTACTATGTGTGCCGCCCCGACGTAGCGAAACTGCGAACGGTGCCCCGTCACGGACCAGAACCGCCAAAAGAAAACGGCGTTTTAGGGCATCACGGGCACCACCAGTTCCCTGTGACGTCGGAGTAGAAACACAACAGATAGCATCTCGCAAGTGCGGAATCGCTCCGGCCCCTGATTTTAGCCGGAGCGGCGCAGGTTAATGTCAACCGGCGCCTGAAATGGAGAACCTTAATCATCATCAGGCGCTGCGTGGCAAGCCGCGTTCTTCAGCTGGGCTACAAGCCTATATGCCAAACGTCAGCGTTATAAAGGACCATCTCCCACTGCTCTGGAGAATAAAGTATTTAAAAAAACGAACTGCCGCCGCACTTCGATTGTCACTAAAACCACTAAACCGTTGGGGGGGAGAAAGTACGCACAACCCCGCAGATCATCTTCAGTGTGTGAGCGGGGGTTAATTAGCGGTCCCTACAGCGACGCAAACGAAGAGGCTTTGTGGCTTCCCCAACCCTCTTGTAAAAAATAGCTTGGGTTTCAACACCACCGAACCCGAAACACCGGCAAAACACGGAACAAGAGAGAGCTGTGCGGTGCCCGACGCCATGCAAGCAAAAGGATGCGTGAGGGAACGGTATGCAGCGGCATACTGGCCTTTTGTGTGGCCGGAGTTGAAGCTCAGATTCTCTTCTAAAACAAAGCACATGATTCCAGACCACAAGGGGAAGCTGCAACGCGGACCTCGGGAATTTGGTGCTGCAAAACCGCGGCGGGTACGTACAGGTGGAAAACACAAGGGTTGCTGTGTCCTGTGGGAGTGGGCGGTGGAAGGAGCTGTGCAGTTCAAGTTGTTGCAAGCTCCAAAACGCATACGGCTGAAGGAAGTCTGGGTTTGGGGCGCTAGTGTCGTCCCCGAAATGTAGGAAACTTCGGAGTCTGCAGAGCAAGGAAAACGCGAGAGGCACAAGAACTAGATTTGATTTGGCGGGGATTAGTAAGGGAGAAAAAGCTGAGAGCTTTCGTTAACCGGGCACTTTGCACCAATACCGGAAGCTATGACAAAGTGCCCGGTCCACAGTGTTTGGAAAGCTTCTGTTCATTGGACCATGCTCCCCTTACATGGCCTGCGCCGGCCAAAGAAGCTGAACAACACCGAAGGAAGATGGAGTAAAAGCCTTCCGATAATGGTGTCGTGTTCCCCACACAACCGTGGGCGTCCACGAGTCGGGCCCCCGCGAGAACCCAGAAGGTCTCTTTAAATGTTTCTAATCGATACGAATTAAGCATTTTCTTGCCATGTCCCTCGTTTCCGACAACGGGCGAAGGGTTCCGCAAGGAAACCTCATAGCAAGAGTAGGAGACCTCCGGTAAGAATGTTGCCCCCTATACGCTGTCCGCGCGTCGCACATCGAATGAGGGTTTGTGCAGGTATGACCAAAAAATCAGATGTAAGATGTGAGCGCTGATTTGATAACCCCAGTGCGCTGCCTTTTGTGGGAAGTTCGTGTCTACTTTACCTGCGTGGAGAACGGCATGCCCACCACACTCCGGGGGCGCCATGCGCGTGTAGTGGGCACAAGGCTGCGCCCTGTGAACTACGCCAGTTCCTCTTGGCCACTTGGTACGTTACGGAAGGGTGCCAACCTTTTGACTCGCAGATGTGTAGTGGCGATGTCGCAATAGATGCTTGGAACGGCCGCTTTCACACGCACCGATCCGTTCGCCGCAATCGGCAGTAAGCCCTGAAGGAATCGATGGCGGCGATGCGGCAGACGGTCAGCATTTTAAAGGCGCATTGCTGCTCTCAGTGGTTGGCGGGGGGCAACGATTGACCACAGTTGGGCATCGTCAGGTAAATAAGTGGGGCCAAAAATAGCTTTCACTAGGTAGTGGAGGTTTTAAGAACGCTGTGAATGGGCGGTAAAACGACCTTACTTTGCGACGAGCGCGCACCAAGATGTGCGTACTCGCGACGGAGTGCGAGAGAAGGACGTGAGACAAACGTATTTAAGGGCCGTCATCTATAAAACGAGAGGGTCTCGCAAGAGTGGGCAAGTGCGTAAGTTATCGAAACCAAGTGAACGGTTATGTCGTGAGAGCTGGCCGGAATATCAGCTACTATCCATAAAGGTGTCAGAGTCGTCGGGGCGTGCGTCATCGGACGGGTTTAACACAACAAAAAGTTGGTGCTCAGTCGAGGCGGAATTGGGCTGAAACTGTAGGGGGAAGAAACCCTATCAGGTACAAGTGGATAAGAGACAAACAGGAAAGAAAAGGTAAAAGATATGAAAAGTTACTCAAAGCAACAACAGCCATCCCTCAAGAGCCTGTGTGCACAAAAGTCTCCTTCCATGAGACAACGCCTATTGCGCAGGGTTAGTGATAACTCGGAATCGTAGAACCAAACACTTCACTTCGCCAAAGGGCGTGTAAGCAAACGCCACCTCCTACAATTTAAGAAACTTTGTGAAGTAGCACGCCCACGAAGCCACACTTTACCCCCACACTTTATCAAGTAAACGAGCTTATGCATCAAATTAAGTATCCCTTCTGCATCCTTTTAAAAAGTGATAGATAATCACATCTTCCTCCTTGTAAACCACGGAGCTAACGGTAATACAACATCATATTAAAAAGAACATATCCTATACAAGTATACTTAACTATACGTTCACGGATGCTCATGCCCGTCATTACGGCGTGAGAATCCTTACAAAGAAACGACCTTGCTGCACACAAATCAAAGAAGCTGCGGTTACTAGCTCAACAATTTTAACTCTACACATGTGATATGAGGAGCTCACCTCATCCGCAAAAAAAAAAAAAAATGATATGTGAAACTAAGACACATAAGAGGATTTCTACTTAACACTGCCCCTGCACCAGCAGAGGATTTGTGGCATACGGCATTCACTAACACTAGCCATGCTGATAGCAGCTCACGTCTCCTGCCCTCCATCATTGCACACACACTTCACAACGACAACTCAAAACTATTTGCAATATCCAGCTTATTGTCTTAACAGAAGCTAGAAGGTTGATGGATGACCTTCTTTGGGTTTCCTGCGAGGGTATTGTAACTGCTCAGAGTTCCACCATATCGTACACATAAATCAAATACAAAAAGTAATAATTAAGTGATGTCGCGTAACTGTTTTAGTGACGATTCAATGTGGAGTGTTACAGATCCCGATTCCTTTCGGATTGAGAGTTGGAGACCATACAGTCCTGCTCCTTGTTACAAGTCAATTGGGACATGTTAATTGGATTCATCCTCCATGAGTTCTGTCATTTGCAGGTAACAACACCAGCATTATTTCTAAAAATTGTTATTTACATTCAAAGAGTGAAATAGAGTGTATTTGGATAAAATAAATTAAGTTTCATAGCAACAGAAAAAAGAGACTCTTTAGGGTTTATTACAAACACATTACACAAACACATTCAACAAACAAACACATTATACCATTACCACAATTAAATTCCAAACACTATAACACATGTATGCTGTTCCAAAAAGTTACAATAAGTATTATGGTAATCACATCATAAGATTATCACGGTCAAATAAGAAAGCAGAAAAAAGTAATTACGAGTGCAAATAATTTTTCCATCATGTCTACATTTTGGTTATAAGCATAAGCACCATCAAAGGGTTTCCTCCTCATGTAAGATAACATTGGTAGCAACATTGCATCATCGAGAAGACATTTCTCCCTCTGTGCCGCAGTAAGATTTAGCCATGAGTTTTCAAGATACTTTTTGTCAAGTTCCGCCTTTACGCTGGGAGTGCTGTAACATGTTTCGGCAGAGCAAACACTGCAACTGTTTTCCTTCATTTCCTCCTGTAGCTTCTGTGTTACTGTCTCTACTTGTTGTTTTAAATGGTTGAGAACTGCAGCTTTTTTTTCCAATTGTACCTCTAGAGGAGCAGTGATTTCCTTAATGTCACTGTTGCACTGTTGGTTCTTCCTCTTTATTTTGTTTTCTTTTTCGCGATTGTAGGCTTCAAGGGTTGTAACAGTAGCATTCGAATTCTTTAATTTTGTGAGCAATTTTTTGCATTCATTACTTGCGTTCGTCTTCGTTGTGTGGTTCAGTTTGAGGAGCTCTGTCTCAGCTTTCTTTTTGTCAAGCTCAGTTTTCAAATCTGTAACATTTTTCACCTGCAACTCCGTTTTGGTGGCTACTGTTTGGTTGCACAAGTCTCCCTTAACCACTTCATTTCGTAAAGACTCGTGATCCTCAACCAATTCATTCAAAGTTTTTTCGTTGCTGCAGTTCCAAAAGTTTCGCCTTATACGATAATTCAAAGAATCACAAAATATCCACTTCTTATCATTTTCAAAAAATTCTTCTCCACCCTTCGAAGAGAGGTTTTTCAGATTGTCCGTCTTTCCCTCGTTCATCCACTTTGTATAATAGCAGGGATCATCGCTCGCCGATGCGCTTAAGCAAGAAATGAGCAACAAAACTCCAAATAGTATTCGCATTCTCCTAACCACCTTATAGCAGATAGCATGAAACACAGCATTCGCATATCTCCTCTGTAAACACATTTCCATGAGAGTTACCAAATTTACCATTAATAGAAAACCAATAGTACTGATTCGCAAAATGATATTATCATGTCAATAAAACAACACATATGATATTCATAAAAATTCCATTATTATTTCACATGATGGAAAGAAACATCTGCTGAAACTGACAGATTAGTAAGTAAGAAAAGATACAAACATAACACATTTTATTTCCATAAGTTTTTACATGCTTCCGTAACATTTTTAATGATTTCCCTAAACACTTTTGGATAACACTTCACGTTTGACCCCGTATTCATCCATCCATCTTTTCCATATAGTTTATCCAAATTTTCCTTTATTTTCACATCATCCCAGCAAGTCCCAGCGTCACATGTGGGACACTCTTTAATGTTCAACTTAAGCATTTCCAATTGCTGTTTCTTTAGTTCCAATGTCCTATTCACATTTCTGATTTCTTTGTCCATTCTTTCCAGTTTACATTCGTATTCTTCCATCGCTTCATACTTCCCGTTTTCGCACTCTCTCGTCTCTTTTTCCATAAGCGTGTCCAGCCATGCACTTTCATTCGTAAGGTTCCATATCTTACCGTCCTCCTTAGTAACTATTCCAACCTTCTTCCAACATTCCTGTTTTGATTGATCCGCCTCCTCACTCTCTGCTCGAAGACGCTTATGCTCATTTTCTTCTTCATCAATCATCTTCCGGAGTTTCGCTGCTTCCTGCTCAAGGTTCTCCTTCTTCTCCTGCACTTTTGTTTTGCAAACAGTTATGTTACTCACTTCGTCGCTCCAACTTAATCTGCGCAGGACAATACTAGCGGGATTATCGTTTTCCAGGGCATCACAAAACCACTTAATTTTCTCCTCCTCCTTTGTCCCGCTGCTGTTGCATATCATCCACGTGTGACGTCCACTCATAAAGTGATCACCATTTTCAATGACAGCCTCAAGACCTCCGCTTTTCTTCTTTAAAGTGCAGGTATCCGCGTCCACTCTCCCTGTGAAAGCCAATAATATTACCCCCGCCAACAAGAAAAACATAAGTGTCCCATACCCTTTCATATTGTCACTGCGCACTATATATCCTTCAAGCACTTCCTTGTCCTTGGTAACAAATGCGTATATAAACAAAATGAAATAATGGCAACAGCGAGTGTTAATTATAGTGACGGTAGTTTCTTTTCTTACTCTGAAGTAGCACTGAATTTATTTCTCCATAAACGTACCGCACCATGACAAGCCACAAATAAAATTGAAACTAAAAATTAACAAAAATAATATGTAATCCAAATACCAAATAAATACAACACCATGTGAATTCAAATGCAAACCTTTCTCAGAAGAAATACACGAAATAAATGAACACATGTGTTCCGATTAGCACACGCATATATGCATATCCTCTGTCAAAGTCAGTTAACAGTTTTTCTCCTTAGCAATCCTTATTCCATCCCCACATGTCTTAAATTCTATTTCCCACAGCCTACAACACATATCAGATGCACTACCATTTCTATCCTACTGCCATAAACCCACATTAATCAAATTTCCTACAATTTCTCTCCTCCGCACGCAATTAGGGTTCAGTAAACGCAGTAGCATCATAACTCTGGAGATGAGAAATGTGATCAGTCTCAAGAACACACAATTAATACTAACGGGCTGCATCTCTCACTACAATTCCACATAACGACACACCTCATGAAATATGAGAACCTATGGTGGCATTACATCTATCGGCAACTCTTACCAACATTCCGAAGAATTTGGCACACATCACAGTTACTCACTAGACATTATAAAGCATCGTCAAATGGTGTAGCAGTACGAGGGAAGACAGCTTCTCGTTTCCCCCACCTCCGTAACCACATCAATCCAATAAATGCTAACAGTATTCACGACCCCATAAAAACAAGGAACAACAACATATGGGAGATTTTACATAATCCCACCTCTCTGCATCACAGTGTCACAGGGGATGCATCTTTCACCTCGAGTTGCAGCAAACAAAATAATTCCTACAGTATCGAACGGAAAGATAACATATACATATAACATATGATACGTAATACATAATATATATTCCAGCACTTTTGTTGCTATCCACAGAGATCTGACATGCTGGGAAACAAAATATACAAAATCAACATTACTACAATTGTATCAGCCTCACAACACATTCGAGTAAGGGAATTGTGAAACTCAAGTACAGGAAATGTGAGATGACATAAACATGTCACGATTAAACTTAATTGAAAACAAACAAACGCAATCTGGAAGTTAGTATAACTAATATACGGAATGACTGGAGTTTTTGGAAATGAAGAATTTACAATAACTAAAAATAATACGAGTAATTTCATCCGATATGGGAGCAAATATGATAGAATACCACAACAGTAACCACAGTAGCTGAGATGCCAATAACACAGTTAAGTTACAGTTGCAGCATAAACACTTCTAGAAAGACTCCATAAAGGGAAACAAAACTAATCATATTTCGAAGACTCAATTAGGCATGGAAGAGAAACGACAACTGGTACAAAATTAATGTAACTGCAGGAAAGCAGTGACTCCAAGTGGCCATAAACTTAAGGGACTGATATGAAACTTCATCTCCTGAATCTTATTAGTAATGTGTAAAGAAAAAAGAGAGTAAAGAATCATTACACTCAATGCTTCTATCATTGCATATTTTGAATGTTTGTAAGCAAGCTAAGCTATTATATTGTGTGTATATTTATATATTTTTTTGCCTTGGCAAGAGAGTAAGGAATAAGGAGAGCTTATTCAAAATAAAAATACTGAAGTGTAGTAGTGAAAATAACAACTCTTGCAGCAGATGAAAGACCAGTTAGTGCACAAATGAATATGCTCATGCAATGCCTTCAACTTCACGCACGTTTAGCATCATGTGTGCTACAGAGGCATCACTTAGTAGAAAAAAATAGTAAAGTGTGGAAAAATAATAATAATAGTAATAGTGGTAATAATAATAGTGGTAATAATAATAGTGGTAATCGTAATACCAAAGAAAGAAATAAATAAAGACAGGTAATAATGGTGTGGCAATAATAGTAACAAATTTACTATATATGGAAAAGAAAGTGTCGTATCCTCGAAAGTAACAAAGAGAGTAATAAGAAAAGGAAGAAGTGCAACGTTGAATATTTTACTGGTTGATACTGATTCGAAGAGAGCATGGTATCTATAAAGTTGTTGGTGTTTCTCAATTAGGAAAAATGGTTTCGGTCACACAAATATGTCTTCCCTCTCATTCACAAAATCTCCTTGCTCTCTTCTTTTTGTTTCTTACTCATATGCCTCCACTTCCCTCTTTTTTTTTTTATTCACACTTTTCTAAACCTCCACATCGCTTCGTTACAAAATCACTCAAAATCTCAAACTACCAGTTCTGATAAATCCACCATGTCGAGTAAAACTTCCCCATGAGGACAGAAAATATGTTGACAAGAGGAGTGACATAATCATTCACTGGTTAGAGGTCACACTTGCAACAATGGAAAGAAATAAATCACAAGTAAAAAGAAGGACAAAGCGAAAGACAAATTATATGGAGACACCAACTCTTCCATTCCTCCTTCATTGCCTCAATATATCTTTCTTTCTTTCCTTTCTCCCTACTCACCTTTGCTTCTTTCCTATACTGATAATTTATTGAGTTGGTTGCTGCTCACTTTGACACTGTGTAAAGGTTTCCCATGCCCATTTACAAGGTGCCGCATTGCCTTCATTTGCTTCCAAACATTTTGCATAAGTTTGGACATGAGCTGCACAGGCACCGTTACCAACTTGTTGTGCCACCTGTTGCAACTCAGTGGGTTGTGCAGGCGGGGCATTGCGGTCAAAGAGCATATGCGAAATGCCGTGGCCAATGACGGAACCGGCTGCAACTGATGCCACATTTCCAAGGAGACCGCTACCCATTCCACCACGCTGCACGTACACATTTGTTACCTGAGGTTGCGGTTGCTGAGCAGTTGTTTGGTGTGTGTTGTGATGCTGTTGTTGTTGTTGATGTGGTGGTGGTGGTGTTGTGCGTGCGGGTGGAGCCGCAGCGGCGGGGCGCGGAGATGAGGCTGAACGACGAGTGCGAGCCATTTTTGCGAATATCTTACGGAAAACTTTTTTTTTTTTATCGGTTAGGGATAAATATATCACTTGTGAGCACTTAATTTTCTGCGTAAATGTTTACCCCGTGTTCCCAATTAATGAAGAAAGCATGGACAACTGTGTGTGAAGTAGTTGTGGGTGGGGAGTGCCGACCAGTGTCGTTTCGCCAAAGCAGTTACGTGCATGTGCGAAAATTAGTAAATAATTATGTTGCATACATATATATATATATTGTATGGCCTTGTGGGAGCGGTGTTTAAGGGGCCAGTAGTAGTTTGGAAGAAATGAAGCAATCGTCCAATAACAATAAAAAAAAAACTCACACTTTTTTGTTTTATTTTAAAGGAAGACGAAGGAAACAATAATAATTAAAAAGGAACTTCCTCAACATCGGTAATAAGCAACAGAATCCCTCCTCACACTCTAGGCCAACGCATCTAGTCAAGTGAAAAAGGAAGGGAAGGAAAAACTATAATGAGCTACGTTAGAGACGTTACCATGCTTCATTCTCTTCGCTTATTTGCTTCATCAAACCGGTGATCATTCACGTCCCCGTACACCTCTCCTCCTTTTCCTGTACTTATTTTTTTTTCCTTCTCAAATATCCCATTCTTCCTTTTCCTTTTTTTTGTTTTTCGTTTAAAATATTGTTGTGTGGCAACCGTGCATTTGATTAATGGCGAATACCTTACACTTCTCCCCTTTGCTTTTCCCAACTTTCCATACGTGGTGCTGTTGTTGCCTCACGCCTTGTTGGCGTATTTCTTTGTCCATTCCCGTGCAACCTTCATGGCTTCAGCTTCATTACGTTTCCATGCTCCTGCCACTTCATTGTCAAGCGGATCATCGGGGTTTGGACTGGCCATCAATAGTTGAATGCTGAGGAGTACTTGAGCAATTTGTAGCGCTGGGGACCATTTGTCTTTGATGACGTCGAGGCAAATGCGTCCCAACTTATCCACGTTGGGATGATAAATACGTGTAAGAAACCGCACCTTCAATGGTACCATCGGGTACTCTTCCGGGAGGAAAAGTTCAAGTTCAAAAATGCCACCTTCATAACTGCTTTGTGGAGGGCCACGAATTGTCACATGGAAATGACGTGGGTTCTCAGGGGAGGGCGTTGCGGTAATGCCTTCCGGTGGGTCCTTCCGCATCTTTTCCGTTTCTTTAATAATACGAGGTGTTAGCGTCATGTTGTTTGTTTGTTTGTTGTTAATAATAGTATTTGGTGTGCTTTTCCTTCCTTCCTTCCTTTGTTTGTTTCGGTAGAAGAAGAAAATTGTGACGCAAAAGGATTTTTTAAAAAAATAACATAGAAGTGGTCAACGTGAAGGAGGTTGGATAGTTCTGCCTGTCGCTGCTCGTCACATCAAAGGAAAAAAAGGAAAGAGCAGCCCTGTGTAACGATGTAAAGTTGGGGAAAATCGAGAGTGATTTGGTGGTGGATGACAGCAAAATCCCACGCATGGGGAAAATCCGGTCCGTAATATTTGAGGGTTCAAAAGCAAACAAATAAACAGAAAAGGGGAACATATCCTCGGAAGAGGAAAAAATAAAATAAAGATGCAAAGGACAAGTGATCAAAAACAAACAACAATGTTTATTAGCGTCGGAGTGTATAAATGTTTGGGATAGGGGAAGTTCATTTTTGCCTCCGCTTCTGTGTTTTCAGCGGACGCATCTGCAAAAGTCTAAACAAAATTTCCCCTTGTTTTGTTTCCCGCTTCGTTTTCGTCGTATCTCACCCCTTTACGCAACTCTGTCAGTGTGTTTTTGTTAGCCCCCACTTTCCTGCTCTCGGGGGGGGGGGGGGGGGGTTGCCACTATTGGCAAATGAATAAATAACTGAACGGATAATCCAATAATTAAAAACAATCAAACAAAATAAGTTTCAACAATGAAAACACGCAGCGGTGAGATGATGAAAACATACAGAAAGAAGTCTGGGAATTGTGGACCCATCCGAGGTGTGAGGAAGAGGATAAGAAGAAGGCAAGAAAATGGCAAGAAGAGTGAAGGCGCGTATATAACAAACACAATTGAAAAACTAAAATAGGAGAAAACATATAGATAAATTAGGTGAGGTGAGTTTTTCAAACATCAAACGATATCACTCCGTTAACTGTGTTGACGGGGGATGGAACACATCCCTCACCAGCACTGCAGCCATCGCCAACATTTCACGCTGCGCCGTGGTATCTGCTACACGCAGCGGGGTCCGATTACTCCCTGCTGCCGCTGGACCAATGTGAGCAGCCGCCCACCCACACGTGATGGCGTTGCTGGCAACCGCGAGTGCCGCACCGAAAAGAGGATGATGTTGAAGCCATTGACACAAGGTTCCTCGCACCTCATGAGGTTGGCGTACATCTTCGAGAAATATCGGTTCCCTGCGGCATTCCCTCAGACAAGAGTCAGTTTCACCCCAAGGGGTGCCAACTGGGTTCTGCGAGTCGTCTCCTTCAGTTTCGTCCATCAAAAATAGCAAGACACGTTCACTGGATATCAGCAACTGCTGAAGCTTTGTTTCGTAGCATGAATGAACTCCTCTCGCGAAACCGTTGTCGCGACGGGAGTGACCCACACGCAGAGCCCACTCCTCCTCATCCGCATGCGCGGCTGCCAAAAGTTCAATGGCAACTCGCCACCACCGCGGTGGAGCCACGTATAAGCCTGTTGACTTTAGCACAACTGCCTCCAGTCGCAACACTTCGCTAGAACTAAACACGTGTTGATCGAAGAAATGCTTATCCAGTATGGTAACGAGATCCTCAACATCCGCGTTGACGTCTGCGTATTTCCAACTTATTAGGAGGCAGGCACTCATAAAAAGGAGGTGGTCTCGCGCCGTCAGGTCACTAATGGTTTTGCCACTGCCCTGCTCGTTGAGCGCAAACGCGTGATTCGCCAGCAACTGCAATGCCGTTATTGGCACCTCAAGAGCGTTTTTCCAAGACTGGTCGTACCGTTGGAGTCCTAGCAGGAAGCTGAAGCCCATCAGCAATGCTGTCGCTGCAACCTCTCGTTGTTGCTGAAGCAACCAAACCAAAGCGGTGCTAGCCGCAGTTTGCTCCCGCTTGATTTCACCGCTGGCTAGTGAAAGGACGCTATCTGTGGGGAAGAGACGCAATTTTATAAAGTCATATGCTCGAGAACCTTCTTGCGGCACTGAGGACCCTTCCTCGCAACTTTGTGACGTCATTGCTGCAGCGACCTCATCAGTATACCACCGAAATGCGGAACAAAGGGACGGAGACATGTCTGTTGCTGTAGTGAATTCGGCTGGTGCATGAAGTGCCCATCGTGTGGGCGCCACTCTGGAACGAAGCAGGAATTGTTCATCTTCCCAATGCGCTCGTTGACTGTGCTTTCGCACACTTGTTTTTCCGGTGTCATTTGCATGATGATCAGTTGAAACCGCTGTCGTAACGGCTTTGATGCCTTCTGGTGGCATGCAGAGATCGCCTGTCCGCGAATAGTCTGAACCTGCAGTTGCCGCATTCGAAGAATTGTCTGAATCACTAGGAGATAAGTTACTCCTCCCCATTTTCGCGGTAACAATTGGTGAAGAAAAACGAGGCACTTTTACTGGTGCGGTGCCGCCGACTTTTCTACTCGTTGTCATCCAATCGTCCCTATCAGGGGTATTTGCCACTGCACGACAATGAAGCAGCTGCTCGCTGAAACCACAAACTCTCTGCCTCTGGTTGGTCATGCCTTTCCTCTTCATCACCCCGTGTCTCTGCTATTGCGCGTAGCTTTTGACTGATACCTTAAGCGAACGCTCTCTCCTATCCCTGCGGGATGCTCTGCCTAACTGTTGACAATCAATAACAGAAAAATAAAATAAAAACGAAGTAGCCTTTGACCCACCATCGTATAGTGGTGGAGTGGGTAAAGGAGTTGAAGCAAAGTATACCACAGCAAACAGGATTGAGGAAGGGTGATGGAATTGTTAGACATGAAAAACCCATTCGCCTAACCACAGACGATTGAGTGCCACTTCGGCACAGCACCTCTTGCACGAGTCAATACACCACTCGCTTCATAAGGGACAGATTTAGCACTTTCCCTCTGTGTCCAAGTGCTTCCAAGACGCAACCCTCGTAGTTCTACTACTGCCACATATCCAGTCCAGTAGGTTAACCTTCAATTTGATCCCATAAATCAACGTGAGTTCCAGTAGCAGCGTGCACGACCCCAATGGCAATACCACCAGCGGCCGACTCTCTTCAACGGCATATGAGAAACGACTCCAACTGCTGTCGAGTATTGTTCATGAAGAGACTTCCTGTCAGTGGATTCCTGTATGGCGACGGTTGGTTCCCGCAGTAGGATATCCCTAACTCCCTATCTGAAGTTTCTTCCAAATGCCGCGCAAGGCGCCGTCCAGCACACGTTAATCCTACCGCTCCCCAGCAGTTAGAGACCCCATCGGATGTAGTAAAAAAATACCGCGGGTGACATACAACAAGTAGAGGAATCAGAGCGGGGTCACCGATGTGATCCCGGATAAACACGCGAATATCAATTGATAGTAGCGTTCGGAGCACTGCGAATGAGAGGCAAGAGCCGTCGCCGCTACCGTCACCTCTATTGCTTTCGTCTGATTCATCCACATCATCTTCAAAATCCATTCCAATTTCCTCCGCCCGGCGCAACAACTCCCGATGGAGGCAACACATGACCTCAAGAACCAACCTTGCTGGCAGCTTTTTCCTACTAGCCAGCGGCGGCTCCCCCGGTGTGGCGCGTGCACGAATATACAACACTTGCCTGCCCCCTTCCGTTTTGTAGCAACCGTCAACAAACCTGTTGAACACAATCAACTTATATTTAGTCGCATTATCACCGCACGCCCCACAGCCACTGTCCACTTTCGCCCCGATATGTGAGCCGGTCGGTTGGGCACTGCACTCTTCATATGGGAAGAAGAGACATGCAATGTTTTCTTTAATTTCGTTTTTAACAAGCGGAGAAACGCGGCCCTGAACTTCCCCAATAAGCATTGGGTGCAGTGCTTCGTGCTGCCTAGTGGTGAAATATCGCATCAGGTGGCGCACAAAAGCTATGTTGGCACACGCCCCCATGGGGTACATTGCGCACGCAGGGGCGGCGACAATATCTTCACCCACCGGCTGTACAAATAGCCTCACCGATGGAAGTTGCTCCAGTTTCTCATAAACAGCAGCTTGCAACCCACAAAAAAGACGATCCAACATGTCTACGTTTTCCTCAGGGTCGGGTGCACTCCCTTGCCAATAAGAAACAAAGCTCCACCACGGACGTTCGTCGACAACCAACCGACTCACTGGGGCATCTGCGACTTCTCCCTCATCACTCAATTCCCTCAGCACGACACTGTGAGGCAGTCGCCCTGTTGGAGGCATGTCCCCCTTTGCAGTAACTTGTGCTTCCGGCACTGCACAAAGTCGACGGCGAAGGAAAAGTACACCAATATCGGATAGCGCTTCGTTTGATGACTCAAGATGTGGTGATTGCCTCCCCTGGTGCTGAGTCTTGCGCTGCTGGCACTCAGCCAAAGGCCTCCCCCAGCACCACTCCACACCTAGAGTGCTGAGCGCTGACAGAAAAGCAACTTCTCGACGACGTCGCACGTCCTCACGATTCAACACGAAAAGAGAGGTGAGTGATGGGTGTGCTGCCAAAACACGGTTCCGCACCGCGGCAAAGTCAACAAAACCGTGGCCGTCGCTGTCAACTGACATGCCAGTAGAACTCACGGGGATTGTTTGAATGAACTGCAGCAGCGGCAAAAGACTCTGTGAAAGACGATAGCGTTCCATTGATGAGGGGGCGATGATTCGCTCCCCCATATGCATTACGGTGTGAGCTTCACCAACAGGAGGAGAAGGAGCAGAGTTGACGGGTACGTGGTGTGACTGGGTCGGTGAAGCCGCTTCGCTTCTCACAGTAGTCGATTCATCCCCCCTTGCGTTACCCATTCCACAACCATCCCTCACACGCACAACAGAACCGTTGCCAGAAAACGCAAACAGCTCACACTCGTATACCAGCAAAAGCCGTTTGATGTCATTGGACAACTCGCGGCGTATGAAGCTCGTTGCAGCGTGGCTTAGCGACGCACGATGAATGACTTTTAGTGGCACTGGACGCCTCTCACCGCAACCATTCGAAGCTTCCAACGTGCGGACGAGCGCAGCGATTTCAGTAGCCAACTCCCGTACGCCGGGTCTAACACGGATCACAAGTTTCTCGTCTGCGCCTCTGCTTTCAGGACTGATTTTCCCATCAAGTGATGTTCGGGACGAAGACGGCGATAAGGTGAACACGCGTGTACTCTGAATTCGACTCGTAAGGAGCTGCTTGTTGTGTTCCACCCCAACCCCAGCACCCACTAATCGAACAGGAGATCCGGCGCCAGGAACCAATCGCGAGAGCAATGGCTGAAAATGTTCTTCCATGTATTCCAATGGCACTGGCGGATAAAAAGGCACGCTTATCGTCACACCGCCCCACGTGTCAGCAGTTGTGGTTGCAATTGCTTCACCCAAATCCACCCCTTTCCCATTCGCCATTTCACGCTGTTCGTTGAGATGCCGTCGATACATCACTAGCACCGCCGCAACCTCGGTGGTTATTTCCCCAGCATCGAGCAAAGGTGTTCCCACGGCGGGAAGTGGCCCTGACAGAACATTTGGTGGTGATGATGTTACGGGTTTTGTGGTCTGTGGTTGTCGCTGTGGTGGCGGGACCATGTGCTTCACAGATGATGCCACACTTGCTCTTGGCCCCTTGCTAAATAAAATTGCGCTCTCACTGTTCCTCCCACTGAAACTCGACGAAGCCAACCGTGCTTCCACCATTGGAGAATCAAAAATAAGCCCTACACACCGATGGACGCACGGGCGGCATCCCGCTAGAGGTTGCCGAAGTTTCAATAAAACCTGCATTTCCTCCTTTTATTGGTGTCCTCTGAGCCCACTACCTGGCAACCTGTGAGCGACCAAATGCCAAGGGGTCAGGAAATGTCGGCTTTCCGTAAAGGAGGAAACGAGACCAACGGGGAAGAAAGGGAGGAAATTGCATCTGTGCTGAAGCCGATGATGAGAAACAAGCGCGCCAGTGCATTCCCCCGTGAGAAGTGTCAGTTAGGTCGCAATTACTTGAAGTAAAGACTCCTTTTTCCCCCTCATTGGTAAGGGTGATCGAGGGGAGAAGGGGAATCCTCTCAAGGTACAAGCAGACGCACGAAACCAAATAAGTGTATAATTATGCCAGACTTCAGCAAATCTTTGCCAGCGGAATTCAATTCAATTATGCACCTCCTTGTGGTCCACCCTTCTGGTGTACAAAGAATTCACCTCCTCGAGTTAACCAACCATCTCGCGGTCCGTGAAGTTGCTTTTTCTTGTGGTGGCACATGTGGAAAAAAAATAATTTGTCCATGCGAGGAGAGAAGGTACCCAAATAAAAAATCAATGTAAACTCAAACGGATCCGTCGGCACCTCACATAACATCCTGGAAACATTCCGCATGATGCGACACGCCTTAACTTTGAGGTTGAGCGCAGAGATTGCCCAGTTGCGTTTCTTCCCCCCCACCCCCGCCGCCCTGTTGTTAAGTTCACCGGGGCTTTACGACTGATAACGGGTCCATGCAAACGATAGCAAACACAATCGGGTGTTGCGTTGCCTTCAGTGGTAAATATGCATACACACACATATATATATCGAATCAATCATGGCCACTTATATACTCGCTTCGACACCGGGGACTGCGATACAATGAGCGACGAAACACTTTTTAACCCTTCGCATCCTAGCCGAATGTTGTACAGGCTCATATGACGCTGCATCGTGTGGTGAGACAACGGAGCTTTGACTCATCGGACGTTTCCAACGTGGGGTGTTCTGCAGTTCATTTATAGAAAAAGTGGTAGGAGCAAGGAAAAAAGAATCGAGCTCTGGCCTGCTTCAACGGAGCAATCAAAGAGCATCACAAACCAAACAGGGCGAAAGGAAATGCAAAGCATAGCGGTTTAAACCCCCACAGTGACATGGTTTGGGTGGGTGATGATAGAGCAGCAGTTGATTGAACCAGTCGTTGACGGACGGAAAAATGAAGTCGTGGGGAGCAAGCTTGCAGCAGTGTTTGGTTGGTAACAACTGGGAGGAAGAATAGCACAAAGTACCATCTGTACACTTGAAATTAACACACCAAAAGTTCGCAAATCACTGGTGGGTACGGTTCCCTCAGCCGGTCCGACTTACCAGGCGAAACTTGCGGTAGGGGCGGCCACAAGACACAACCCGGTGCTCGTGTATCACAGAGCTCTAAACCCCCATTCAGCGACACCCAACCCGTCCGCCACGGCACCAGTGTGAGTGTCAGTGTCGTCATTCCGTTCGGCTCAACAACACCCACGGGAACAGCCAGCGGCCCCGCATACACAAACGCTGGCGCCAGCAGCTCTGGCCGGACCCGCAATGCTAAATCAACGGTTTGTTGCGTGTGGTGGTTGACGATGGCACACTCAAACTTGACGGGGGTTCCCACTTGCGGTGACGTGGGCTCCATGTTGGTTACATGCAATTCCAACATCGGATGCCTGGGAAGCTCAAGCTGCACGACACCACTACCATCTCTTCCACTGTCTCCATTTGGCCGCCTCCAGTCCCAAACCACGTAACCAACGTCGACAATCCGCGGTGCCACGGCACCTACTTGTTCGGCAAGAGGCATCTGTCCCAACATAAGGGAGCGCACCGCCTCTGGCCTCATGGTAAACTCAAAGAAATATCTACGTTTGTCCTTCGGACTCAGAAAAACGTCGTCTACTACCTCAATTCCACCGCTCAGGTGGCGCACATTGGCACCACTTATATCACATTCTTCCGCTTCCCCAGCGGAATTTGATTCGCTGTGCGGTCCCGTGGTCACTTGATTCGCCACTGCACTTTTAGAAGACGACAGTACTTGAAAAGTCTCCCCAACACGTAGCTCCACATTTTCCACAACAATCGGAACCGTTGCGACATTTTGCAGACATACTGTTAATGCATACCTCCTAGATGGAAAAAAGGAATCCGATGACCCAACTGAGGCGCTCGGGCCCTTTTCTTGCAATTGCTTATAATTGTCACCACCTCTGCCAAACGACGCGGGGAGAAGACGAAGTGACCGACGAACTTCAACTATCGCATGTTCAACCTCAATCGTCGATGCCCATGTCAGTCGTTTTTGCTCCTTGACAACATCAACACATGTGGCCACCACGCTGAGGGTATACTGACCAGGGGATGAGAGGAGATGCTCTACAGTAAAGGAGACGTTTCCCCTGGCTTCAATTGCGGGGCACTCATGGTTTACGAGAGTCACGTGCCGCACAGATGGTGTGACGATATTAATTCGTATTACTGCTGTTGTTAGCGGATAGGCTGCAGCGTTGTGGAAACTTAAGATCGCACGAAACGGTTGACCAACGAAGTGCTTACCGACTACGGACGGCAGCGAAAGAACGGAACTAACGCCTTGCATTGCCAGTCGTGCCGCCTCGCTTCGTCGCTGGGAAACCAATGGATCGCCACTCTGTTTGACCGTCACCAGGGGATGGTGGAGCGGATTAGCGAGAACATCAAAAAGAATATCGCCTTCTTCCACTAGTTCTGGTAGGGACGACTGGGCCAATTCAGGTTTACGAAGTACTGCTGCCCTGACAGTGAGGGGGTTTGCCAAGATGGCGGGCATGTAATCAGTCGCTGAGAATACAGAAACTCCCCCATCCTTTTCTCCCTTAGCCCCGTTGAAAGAGGGTGATACACCGTCTTTTGACATTGAGATAGCTAATTTTTTTTGTTTTAAAGCACGTTACCACACAATGAGAAAATGCACGTCGAGTGGCCGCGTTGAGACAGAAGAAATGCAAGTGTAAGTGTAAGCACATAACACACCAATCATGAATCGCACCAAGAAAAAGACGGTGACAGGGGGAGGCTAAAAATAGACACAATCCCAATTAGAAGCAGGTGGTATGCTATGACAAATGCGTGCAGGAGACAGCAATGTTATGCCAATAAACTCAGCAAATGAAGAGATGCAAATAAAGGATGTGGCAGTGTATGGAAAGAGGGCGCAAGCGAGTAGGAACGTATCCCTGCCTCCTTGCACTTGATGATTCGGACGGCACACACAGGAAATTCAATCGTCCATTCGAGGGATTCTGTGTGCCATCAACTAACTCCACAGCGTATTTCTTCGTTTAGAGAAAGATGAGCAGCCAAACTTTTTACCAATCGTCATCATCGTCGGTTTTACGTTTCGGCGGAAGTTTTCCGGGAGCCGGTGGTGGCGGTGGCGGAGGAGGAGGAGGAGGCGCAACCTTTGGTGGCGGTCCCTTCGGCGGTGGCGCTTTCGGAGGGGGTGGTGGCGGTGGCGGCGGTGGAACTCCACCCTTTTGTGGGGGTGCCGGTGCGTTTCTGTTTATTGTCATACCCTTCGATGGTCCAGAGGCGGGAGGGCGCCTGCCATGATCGTCGTCTTCATCCTCACCGTCAGAGTGCATTCCCAATATCCCTTTGCGACGATTCGCAAGCAGAGAAGAAAGCGCATCAAGGTTGCTCTTCGTTGCTGGTTTAGGGGCCGGTTTAACATCCGATTTGGCGGCCGGCTTCGCGGGTGCCTTTGCTTTACCGGGTGGTGGTGGTGGAGGAGGCGGGGGTGGAGCCGGTGGTGCATTACCAATTGGTAGTCCTTTCGTCGCAGCTGCTCCGGGTAATGAAGGCATGGGTGGTGGTGCTTTTATTGGTGGAGGGGGTGGCGCCTTCATTTTTCCCGCAAACATTGGTGGCGGCGGCGGGGGTGGTGGTGGCGCTTTACCGGGTGGTCGCAATCCACCTGGCGGTGGGGGTGGTGGTGGAAGCCCACTTGGCACGATAGCACGTGAGGACGGGCCACCTGCTGCATCAGGACCTGCGGTAATCGCCAATGCCTCCTGACCTTTCTTTTTATTTCGAGTCGACCCACTGCCACTTCCAACTGAATCACCCCTTTCCCCAAGCCGTCGCTGCCCGCTTGGCGCGATGTTGTCCTGGTCCTCCAAACTGTAGGCATTCCACGCAACCTCCGCAATGCCTTCAAGGGGCAAGTTTTCTGGGAGATCGTCCATCAGATTCGCCACCTCCTCCATCAGCGGGACGAAGGCATATTCATCAGTCGACGCTTGGGTCACGTAATCGCGGTGCACATCTGATGTACCAAGTCGCTGCTTGGTGGCTACGACACGCTCTTGCCGCTGTTGCGTCAGCACATCCATCTCATGGTACTCTTTGTAGAGGTTCTCCCTAGTATTAAATAATAATAGTGAGCTGACGCTCACGAGATGTGCCGGTAGTCTCCCAAGACCGCGATCCACACCACTATGATAGCGCCACGTCGCACCAAGCGGCATTAAGCTCTTAACCGTTGCCTCCTGCAATGGATGCTGCGGTTTCATTAACCGCTGCTCTGCTCCAGGGCAATCAAGGCGGCGGACGGGCTTCGGATATGCATCCTCCCCTTCCTGGCCTCCAAGCTGCCATGGGTCGGAGCCGTTGCCGCTATCGCCCCCGCTACTGCCCACCACTGGTGATGCACCCGAATCATCTGCTTGAATGATTGCTGGCATGACATACGCCCTTTCTGGCACACAGCCTCGATCCTCACACGGTGCGCGCCCTATTGGAAGCGTGTAGTGTTTTTGTTTTGGAAATCGAACCCTACTCTTCACCACCATCGCCTCCCTCCGTCCTTGAAGCTGCTCGACTTGATCAGCACAAACCGCGATGCGTCCCTGAAGTTGCTCCAGTGTTTCGCGTGACCGCTCAACAGCCTGTTCAATGTTACCAAAGACACGTTCGCTTGTTTGATCAAGCCGCCCAAGAGCCCTGATGACGGACAGCATCGACGCATACCCACCATTTGTCAAGGGAACCGGCAGAGTATACCCATGTATGGGTGTCATAGTGGTCTCCTTGTACATGGAATGTCAAAATATGACACTACAGTTCGCAAGCAATGAGGATAGTACGACCACCTTCCGCCTGGAATTTCTTCGCAAGGTTGGCCCCTTTGGTTCCCCTTTCCACCAGTGGCAAGCACACATAATATCATCAAAAGATGGTCGGTATGTTAAATTGAAGGGGGGGCAAAGAGAGAGAGAGAGCGAGAAAAAAGGAGAAAAAGTGAAATATAAATGCTAGCAAACACCCTGCGTTCCAGCATGAGAGTCCAACAACGTTGCACCACAAGACGACAAACGCAAAAATCATTAAAAGGAACATTAAGCAGCAGAAAAGTAGAAATGAACGCTCAATCGAGCAAAAGAGCCGTGGTCGTTTAGGCCATGATGTTGTATGGGGTGATCTTACCCTTTGGTGTGATCAGCTTCACGTGGAGGCCGCGTTGTTGCAACTTCCCTGCGTCACGTAACTCCTCGTACTCATTTCGGAGGATGTTTGTAAAGCCCCAATATTTCGATATCACAATGATTTGCCTACCAGGGAACTTCATCTTAGCACGGCGAAGAGACTCCAGTGCCTGTGGGACGTATGTGTCCTTTGTCCTCATAGACAAGAGGATCTGACCAATCCGCACGCGGGCGCAGGTCCCATTCGGTTTGCCGTACGACTGCCGCATGCCCGTCTGCAGACGATCGGCGCCAGCACACGAAAGCATTTTGTTGATGCGAAGTACGTGGAACGGATGGGCGCGGATACGCATGTGGAAACATTCCTTGTTGGCACGCTTCACCATATACTTGTTAGCCTGAATACGGGCAGCTTCCAATGCCTCAGATGAGATTTGCTCTAGTTCACGGGACACAACATGGACACACACGGGGAACTCATCCACTGGCGCACGGCGCTTACCAATGTCGAAGGTGCGAATCCTCGGGTCCGGTACACCACGACAGAAGCGTGACTTAGGATACGGTTTGTTCTTGCAGAAGCGGTAGCAACGTGCGGGACGGCGAGCCATGACGAATCTTTTGGCCGATCAAACCACTGCAGAAACAAGAAGTATAAGAAAGTACAGACAAAGAGAAAGAGAGGAAAGATGTGAGGAAAAAGTTATGTTAACATCACAATGGATGGAGGATTCACTGTGCACGACTGAGACGGTGGGTCAACATTACGTGACTCACGTTTAACTTTCAGGCCATTATTTTTAAAAAGGAAATTAAGAAAAAACTTTTCACCTCGGTAATCGCTCACGAAAAGCACTCTCGATCAGTTGGGATCCATCGTCAGTTCCATGATAGCATTGACGATATCTCCCTTGTTGTTCCGAAGGGCGCGGATTGCTCCAATGCGGTCCGTTTTGCCTTGTGCCATAACCACAGCAATCTCCTTATCGTCGAATTCGCCTTCCACAATCTCGACATCGTCGGGAGTCTGTTTGCTCTCAGATGGGGCAGCTGCTGCAGGAGTTTCACCAGCAAGCTCAGAGGTTTCCTCTCCTGCAGTTCCCACCTCCTCCACAAGGGCGCCAGACACCGCGCGAGCTGCGGCTTCCTGCGTTTGCATCGTTGTGTCGCCAAGCTGAGCTTCACCAAAGATTAGGAATGTGTTGGTTCCTGGAAAGCGGTACACCTCGGGTTGGTTCACCACAAAAGAGAGCGCCGCACGTTTGCGAATGTGTACCTTAGAGATGTTTGGCTCAGGTTTCAAACCCATCTTGGCCATAGCCTTTGCGTAGCGCTTGGATGGCTTGGAAGCCTGTTGAGTGTCAGCGGCTTCGAGGGTTGGGACCTCGTCGTCTTCCACTGGAGGGTTTTGAACATCGTTAGCGCTCATCGTGATGGTCCGGGTTACTGTTCAGATTGGATTTAGCGAAAGAAATGCAAGAAGGGAAAAGAAAAGTTGAAATGCGCATAAAACAGGGAAGGAGAAATCTAAAAACAGACACGCAGAGAAAAACGAAGGAATGAGGCGAATGTAGTAGCACAAACATTTTTATCATTTTTGTATCGCTTACTCTTTTCTGATATCACTGTATATTGTTCTTGCACATTCTTTCCTTCGTAACTTACAAGCAGGTGGCCAAGGAAACACTCCTAGGCAGAACCCCACAAATCACTTCTGAGAGTCCACTTCAAATCTCATATTTTTTTCTTACAGTTTTCACTTCCCTCCATCCCCCTTATGTCCTTATTGGGGGTTTCACTTACACTGTTGCTCACGAAAAGCACTCTCGATCAGTTGGGATCCATCGTCAGTTCCATGATAGCATTGACGATATCTCCCTTGTTGTTCCGAAGGGCGCGGATTGCTCCAATGCGGTCCGTTTTGCCTTGTGCCATAACCACAGCAATCTCCTTATCGTCGAATTCGCCTTCCACAATCTCGACATCGTCGGGAGTCTGTTTGCTCTCAGATGGGGCAGCTGCTGCAGGAGTTTCACCAGCAAGCTGAGAGGTTTCCTCTCCTGCAGTTCCCACCTCCTCCACAAGGGCGCCAGACACCGCGCGAGCTGCGGCTTCCTGCGTTTGCATCGTTGTGTCGCCAAGCTGAGCTTCACCAAAGATTAGGAATGTGTTGGTTCCTGGAAAGCGGTACACCTCGGGTTGGTTCACCACAAAAGAGAGCGCCGCACGTTTGCGAATGTGTACCTTAGAGATGTTTGGCTCAGGTTTCAAACCCATCTTGGCCATAGCCTTTGCGTAGCGCTTGGATGGCTTGGAAGCCTGTTGAGTGTCAGCGGCTTCGAGGGTTGGGACCTCGTCGTCTTCCACTGGAGGGTTTTGAACATCGTTAGCGCTCATCGTGATGGTCCGGGTTACTATTCAGATTGGATGTAGCGAAAGAAATGTAAGAAGGGAAAAGTTGAAATGCGCATAAAACAGGGAAGGAGAAATCTAAAAGCAGACACGCAGTGGATAAATAATGTAAAGGAAGATGTGTATGCATGTTGATAAATTCGCTGATTCAAATGTAAATATATAAGCAGAGGAAATTCCCCCCTTCCTCTCCCCAGATTATAGCTGTCGTTGTCTCGTTTGTGGGATCGTGCCGTAGATTACGTTTGCAGGACAAACACCCCTCATGCTTTTCATGAATGCAGCACTAGTCTTGTTATTATTATTATAAATATAAATATATATATATATTGCATTCACAGCACAGGCAGGAACCAGGGTGAGAAATTTACTGATGCCAATGCTACAACATGACTAACTCGCCAAAGGTGAAACAACAGCATTTACCCCCCTTTTTGCTTCGCTCTCCTGCGTCGTCGTACTTCCCAGCATCTTTCCCGCTGCACGCCAATCGACTACCAATATGGGCGATGGTGTTGGAAAATAACTACAGAGGAATTCCCCCATTTACACGTTACTTAAACTGCGTTCGTGCCGCTAACCGTCATGATGAAGAAAAAAAATGTGTGCATTGTGTCACCGCTTCCCAATGTATGTAGTGAAGTGTAACCGCCAACAACGAAACGTCAAATGAATGACTTGCTAACAGTGAAGAGAGTAGGATTTCATTCCGCCGCGAAGCCTTTTTTTTCTTCTTCGTAGGGAAGAAGATCGACACCAAAATATATATAAATAAAGGATGCATGTTGAAAAGCGCATGCAACGCGTACTGCACGGCACTTAGGTACTATTGTATGGAAAACATCTGTTCCCAAAAGACAACAGTTCCAGGAGGGGGAAACCGTCTGACGCGATCCAAGTTGTTCTTGACGCGCAGATGTCTATTCGTTCGCTTCACGTAACATTTATGTAGTTTTCACCTCACTGTGGAGGTACTCAGACAACAACGCAGAGAACACAAACATATATATATATATATGCAACGCTTTATTACTGCAACGTAAAATTTAAAGTGGCCATGATCACACCACTTCATCAGCCCCCTGTTTCCTCTGCTGATGTTCGCCCGGTACTGTTTCACACCTAAAGCTGTTAGATCCACCCGTGTTGCGTGGAGACAGTGGTGTGGTTGCCCCACGTTCAGCATCGTCTTCCTCATTCGCAACCCCAAACAACATGGCTTCGTATACCCGAGATGCGGTGCAAAACATGATGACTGATGCAAGAAATAAGGAGATAAAGATGACTTGTATGGGTATCACCGCAACAGCTGCTGAAGGATTAAAGCCGTCAGTCCATTTGTTAATCTCAACATTGGCTTTTGCCGCAATCATGCATGCCACATATATCATACTGCTGTAAACCACGAAAAGAAACGCAGAGGTACTCTTCTGAGATGCTTGCTGGTTTGGCTGCTCCACTTTGCTACAGATCATGCAGAAACATAAGTGAAGCAGCGCCTTCAAACCAAGACACGCAATGAGTGGGGAGAACACAATCCAAAAGGAAAGTGGTTCGTCCTTACTTTCCTCACTCTTTTGCATAGCACGAAGCATTAGAAGCGTGAAGAAGGCAATAGCACACCCCTCCTCAAATAACACCATGAGAACAAACAGACAATATTTCTTGCGCGAAAACGTCACCTCTCCGCTGCCATCTTCGGAATTCTGCACAAACCTTGACGGGAACAGATGAGGTATGATATGAAGGACACGCACTGCGTAAAACGCTATGGCCGGCGAAAGGGCAACAGGCCATGACAGCGCACCGCACAACCCAGCAACGAATGTTGCAATACTACCAACGAATAGTAGGATTTCAACCCCGACACATACACATAAAAAGTCCAACTGTTTGATTCCAGCAGCCAACAAACCTAAAGCGAGTAATGTGGGGGGTGCCAGGGCAATCCAAAGAGGAATAAACACCACGGGCCATTTCCAACTCAATTCGTAGTCCAATCGAACAACAACAAGCTCTAACTGGAGTAACAGTAGTAGTATCAACATCATAACAAGGAAACACAGGAAACGGAAGGCGGACGGGTTCACAGGTACGTTCATTTCATTAAGTTTGTTTAGGGTAGCAACGCCCTCCCTTCCAAAGGTGTTGTACGTGCGTCGTTGCTGCTCATCGCTAAGGATGCTGTACGCCTCTTGCAAACGAGTGAACTGCTCTGTGGTTGTGCCATCCGTTTTATCGGGGTGAAGAATGAGTGCTAGTCGATGGTACGCACGCTTAATTTCCTGTGGCGTGGCATTTTCGTTCACTTCCATAAGTGTGTACAGAGAGCCACTGCATTTTCGACCCAGCATCTTTACACTTTTTGGTTATATATATATATATAGTTTTACACCCTATCTTCCTCTCCTACGCCGTTGCTCAATCGAACACAACTTAGCGGAATAATATTCGCTGTCACGAAAGAACAGGAGCTCCCCCCTTTTTTTTGCTTCAGTTGTCACTGCGCCCGTGCTATCGTGTCCGTGTCCGTGTCCGTCAGTAAGGCTCAAGACAAGATAAACAAAACGTGCCTAAGTATTTATGTATTTACTTGCCCACTATAAATATATATATTTATATTCCCTTTTCCCTTTTCCCTTTCTGCCAGAATGTTCTCTCACGGAATTAGTCAATATTCTGCTTCGTATTCTTTCATTAAATTAAAAGATGCAGGGGACAAAGGAAGAAAAAGAGACAAAAATTGAATATTGCGGTATTGATAGTAAAGAAATGGGTAAGAATTGTGAAGGTAATGACATCAATAATACACCGACAGCACATAGTTATGCATTGGAAGCTGTTGAAAACAAAAACCTGAGTAACATGAACGGAGATACGGAAGATCGAAGGGTGAGAACAAAAAAAGCCAGGGGGGGAAGAAAAAGAAAAAAAACAAAAAAAAAGATAAAGATAAAAAAAACTTTAAATGAAAGGTGAAAAAAAAAAGAAAAAATGAGAAGGTAAATGAATAACCGGCAAAAGAAAATACCTAAGCTCAACCGGAGGCGCTCTATTTTGCTTTTTTTTTCTTTTTACAGTAAGCTACTGAGATCATACCTCCCTAGTTTTTGTTAAAGGTGAAAAAAAGGGGGACAAGGAAAGCGGTTAATGGAAGGAAAGAAAAGATTTAAGAAGAAAATGGTAGTACCAAAATATCTCACATACTCAAAAAAAAAAGAAAATTCTAAAAGAACGGAAGCCAATCATAGAAAAGGGAAGGAGCGAAGAAGAAGAAGAAGAATAGAAGTTGTATAGTGAACAACCGGTGGTAGAAGTGCTCACACTGCCATGTTTTATTTTCCTTGTGGGCGGCGACCCAACCAACAACCCATGTGTTTGCGAATGAAACAACAAAAGCACAAACAGTTAAAAAGAAAAGGAAAAAAAAAGCATAAACACACAAACATAAATATATACACATACATAAAAGCATGGTCATTTAATTTTCATTCGCACGTCTAAATTATGCTCTCCATCTCTTATCTCCTTCCCCGTATTTCATGTGAGTTGGGCCCACAAAAGAAAAAAAGAGAGATCATTGGTTTCGTTCCTTACTCCCCTGTTGAGCAAAAGCCTAGTTGTCATCCGTAATAATAGAGCAATTCTTCACTTATACGCCTTTTTCAAATTACACAACCACACTGTTTGGTTGCATTTCTTCCTTCCTTCCTTCTTTCCTTTTCTCCTTCCTTCGATTTGGTTACCCATTCCCCCATGAGACATAAAGTGTGATAATGATCTTGTATTGATGAAACGACAGTAGCGCCTGTAACCCTTTCCATTTTTCTCTTTTTTTTCTTTTTTATTGCAAACTTAGAGCTTTAAACAACCGAGAGTGAATGCACACAAACGCGCTTATACGGACATACACCACCATGCGAGCATTGACGCATTTATTTTACACGCTTTGGTGGCTCCCTGCTGAGATGTTTCAGAGACCCGCCCCCAGCCGCAACAGTTGCAACTCCTTTCGTTTTGTTTGTACGATTTGAATCAGGCTGAGGTCTCGCCGTGCGTGCAGTCGCCCGCTCGCTGGTAGGGGTTCTGGAGGAAGTAGAACGACCTACAGTTGGTTTATCAGTTCTCAAAAAACGTGCTTTATTTTGATTCGCCGTGTCACGAGTGGCGATGGTGCGCCTTGCAGAAATACGCGGGGCAACGGAACTTTGACCACCGTCCGCTAGACCGCGTTTTTCTCTTTTCATTTGAGTTGTTGCCAGAAGCTCCGGGTGCGGAGCCGCGAGGAATGTTTGGGGCTCTCGAAGCATGGCTCCACCTTCCGAACATGCATCCGCAGCATCGGAATCTTGAAAAAATTCTGCATCGTTCTCAGGTACAGCTGTGGCGAGTGCCGCCGATGCGGTCTTGGATTGGTGTTGTTTGTTCTGTTGATATGAGTGTAAACATCTATTGTCATTTCCTCTAGTATCTTCAATATGTCCATGCAGTGACCTGGGAAATGGTTCCTCTACATCTTCCTCTAACTCCGCTAATCTCGTCTCAAGCGGTGTGTTTGGTAGGACGTCGGTCACTACACCCACAGGAACTGCACTTCCTTCATCTTCATACTGTCTCGTTCGTTGATCAAATCCAATGTGCGATGCCATCGGTATTGAAAACCGTGCATTAGACATTGTTAGTTGCGACGGGGCTCGCAACCGCTCTTCACTCAGCATGCTTCTATGTACATCTGTCGTATGTGATAAGCTGCGTCCGAGTCTGCTCGCGAGACCAACGCTGTAGCGCACACCCGACTGATAGCGCCACCGCAGGCCACTGTCACCGACTAAAATATGGATGTTGGACGTTGATGACAAGTTCGCGACAGCGCGCTGGGCCGCAACCGTTTCTTCATTTTGTCTAACGTCGATCAGGCGCAGGGATCTGAGGCACCGCATCTTTTCCTTGTCTTTGCAACCAACGAGCTCTTCCACACATTTGCGCATGCCTATTTGTGACATGTTGTTTTCCGAGAGCCTTATATAACATAGCGACTTACAGAAGGTTTGTTCCGCGGCCTCCGCTGCCTGTGATACGGGGGGGTTGCTATCGTTTTCAGCCATGAGAAACTGAAGCGATGTGTAGTTAGTGCTCAACCTCTCACGTGCCGAGGGAGACAAACAAAACGACATAATTGAGGATGACCGCGATCTCTGTTCATCGTGTACCAATGACACCGCTGAATGCTGGTGCCTCGAGTTACCCACGTGCTCCAGAAAGTCACGCACAATCCACGGCCCACTCGCGTCGTCCAACAAACAATGCTGAAGATCCAACAGAAAGAGTTCGTACCCCCCTATTGGCAACGTACATTCAGCGTCAAGCGGAGTGCTTTCCCTCTTCACCCTCGCCAATTGATCCTCTCTGCTCTCGTCCGACACGTTGTCCTTCATTGCAAGAACCAATTTGGACAGAAGTGCCGAAAGACATTGCGTAAATACCCGACGGTGTTCGGCAACGTGAAGACGGCGGCCAATGGACGCAGAAGAATCCACCGCAAGTCCAACACGACCCGCACACTTTGGGCAACACAAAACTTTCTTGAGACGTAAAAATGCCTTGGGGTCTCTCGTGTCAAGTTCGCTTAGAGCAGTTAATGTGCACTCCGGAATGAGTACCTCCGGTTCAACACCAAAATCAGACCTCAGAATGGATTCCGGTGCCTCGGGAGAACTCCTGTCCGCAAGCCGCAGCTCCGTGTACCATTTTAGTTCTTCGGAATCCCTTCCCCCATCGGCTGCTGGGGTCGACTGGTTTTCTTCTTTGGTACAGTCGGGTGCTGCAACACATGTGCGTAACACAATGGAAAGATCACTCCCCATCTTCCTCTTGAGTATTTAATCCGCCCTTCCACCCCTCAAAATAAAAAAAAAAATGAATAAATAAACAACTGCGAGGTCAACAAATCTCACAAAAAACTCACTCAATTACGGATGTTTTAGTCTCTTGCAGCTCCTAGTCTTGCTTTTTAACAGACTTCAGCAACTGTTGGATTGAATGCCTAGCCTACTATATACAATGACAACCAAGTATACTACGTATCTACTGAATATATGTGAATGCGTATTTACCTAACCACTCTTTTTTTTTTTGCAGCAAATCACCAAATCAGCAAAAAAAATAAATAAATAAACAATAAGCACAAGATACATTATTGTAGCCAGAAGGAAAGACAAAGGATGCGTGGCCCACCTTCACATCTCGCATACAGTTCATAAATTCTTCGCGTGACCAAGAGAGCACGGAAATGAAATGGAGGGAGGGAGTGAATGTTGGGCGTGACGACAAAACCCACAACTAAATGTGAACTTCAATTACACACGAAAAATCTGTGTCGATTCTAAATATATCCCAACAACATATTATACATTCCGGTAGTGAATCAAGCCCTAATAACTGCCCCCCCCCGCTCCATGCAACCTGCACCCACAAAAAAACTACAGGCAATACTTCCGCTCAGTGAAGTATGTGTGGCGACCGAACCGCGACCGCCCCTCTACGGGCTCTACGGGCGTTTTACCGTGGACAGTCATCGTACATCCTGTTTCCGGGTTACCAGTATATAAGGTGATTGGCTCGTCTGAGAGATAATCATTGCAAAGTGAATCAACCACTGGTAACTCCTCCGGCAGGCAGTGAACCTTCTGGTAGGTTGAAAGATACACATTGTTACCATCCATTCCAACGTTTGTCAGTTGCTTACGCTCAGCTTCTGTCGCGTTCTTTTCCTCACGTGCGGCGTTCAGGGCCACTTGAAGCAGCACTCGACTGCGTGCCCCCAAATCTGGACGTCGAAGTGTACGGAGATCAGCATTCTTTTCGCAATAGTCCTCACGATTTGTTGTTTGCAGGAATCGAGAGTGGGGATTTCGTGCATCGGATGTTACATAAGGCGTAGATGAATAACCGCCAGTAAACCGATCGTTTTTCCCTGGGCGAATGGCATCGAGACTCGCTCGCAGTACTGTAGTCGAGGTAAAGTCCATTTGCCCTTTGGGGTCTGATGGAACTGGTTGTTGCGCGAGGAGATCATCCTCCAGCACTTTTTCCTCCTGCCAGTTTCCACAGAGGACCTTTCGCGAGCACGTTGCACCGTCTTTGTGCCGCTCCTTGTTGTAATGTTTTTCTTCAATCCATGTACCTGCGGGGCTGCATGTATCAATTGGCACGTACGGTTTCCGAGAGCGCAAGAGATGTGACATGTCAGGTCTCTTTTCCCCCTCTCTTCTCTTCTGAGGAGCTCTACGGTGCTGTATTTTTATTTATTTATTTATTTTTTGTGTGTGTTTATATGTGCACCTTTTTATTCTCCTTTACAACACAATAACAGCTTCCTCCTCTCGGTTGCTGGGGTTGCTGGAGTCGCTGGAGTCTATCCCTTGTAATGAATTGTTGCTGCGAATGAAATGATGGTAAGAGAAATCAGGGGATTCAAAGTATCGTAATAACTGTTAAAGCATAATCTCAACATTTCTACAATGTTGTGGGTGTCGTGAGGAAACGTCTCACTGTCCCCACTTTCCATATTCTTTTTGTTGTTATTATTGCACTCTCCATCCCCTCGTATGGATTGGATGTATTTTTTTTTTCTTTCGCTTTAACTTTCCTCTTCCCTTTTTTTTTTAAAAAGACTGTTAAGCGGCGTTATCGGGAATTCGAACATTACTTTAACTAATCTTAAACCGCATCGAACGCTTGTCTTCACCGTTTTTTCCCCCCCGATTCAAACAACCGTAAACTCCTCACCCTCCCTCTCTTTTTGCGCAACGGCACATGCGAGAGAAATCAATACAAGGGACGGACAGAAACATTCAGTTTTATGATTGATTCTCTTTCCTTACCACTCACAGTACAATGTGGCTACGGAATGATGAGTTGTGGGCCAAGCGAAGGATCGGCAAGAAGCCGAAGTAAAAAAAACCAAGGGCGAAGCGACACACCACAACCTAGACCTTGAGAAACGAGTCAAACACTACGCTCCGAGTGAATTATCCACCGTGAATTCCCCATAAATGCAAGCAAGACGGGCTTCCGCTCTGCTTTCTCAACGCACCCACTTTGGAAGCTTACTGTATGGATTACTGGGTTTCTTCTCCTTCAACTTCTTCCCGGCGGCCTCTGCCTTCGCACGTCTTGCCTCCAACTTATTGTTCACGAGTCCACTTCCGTCCTTCGCCGCGGAAATGCGACCTTCTGACAACTGCTTTGCCTTCGCTGTCAGCATTTTCTCGCGCCTTTCGTTGCCTTGCACAACACCGTTGACCATCTTGTAATATCTCGCAGCCTTTTTGCGGGCAACCTGCAGTTGCATCTTGCGTGTCGCCACTTCTTGCCGTTTCACATCTGCGAGTTTTCTACGAAGCCGATGTTCATCCGTCTCTTGCTGTTTGCGTGCCTCCTTTGCCTTCTGCTGTGCCAAGCGCCGACGTGCCACAGCTTCGTTGGTAGGAGCATTCATCAAGTTCAACTCGCGCTGTTGACGCACCTTCAAAGCAGATAATTTGCTGCGTTCAACAGACTCAGTCACTTGTTCATCCTCCCACTTGGGTCGTCGTCGCGCCTCTTGGAGTTCGTCACCAGAGAGTTGCACGTCGTCGTCTCTGTCTAGCTCCTGTGCGGCGACGTTCTCCTCGTCACTTTCCTCTTCAAGAAGGAGCTCCGCAGCCTTTCCATCAGGGTCTGTTGGTGTATACTGCGGGTTGATGAGCTTTCGGATCTCGTGCACGCGCTTTGGAACATATGAAACTATCTTAGGATGATCCCGTCGGGCCTCCTCCACGGCAGCAATGTCCTCCGTGCTGTTGGTGATGGCCACTGTGAAGGGCGAAACGTGCGGCGGGAGCTCCTCACCAATGCGGTAACCGTTGGGTGGAAGCAGTAGGCGCGCATTGAGACAATCGAAGAGATATTGCGGTTGAACGTATTCAATGCGATCATCTTTCTCAAAACCAGGTGGCAGTGCCGGTCGGTCTACTACAAAATGTGTAATGTTTTCGGCGACGTATCCTGTTGCAACACGGCCACCGCATGCCTTGATTACAAGTGCTGCATGTTTGTGTGGGACCTCACGCGATATGTAGAAGGAGAGTCCCTCAAATACGCGACGTACCTTCCGCAGCTCCTCGTCCATCAGCTCCACCCGTTTGGCAACTTGTCCCACCGTCCCGCCTAACCCTTGAACGGTTTCCTTGTTAGTGGTGTCGAAATTCTCTGCGTTTAGGTTCGGCTCTTCCTCCTCCGCTTTCTGCTTCTCCGCTAGGTCACGCTCCAACTTAAAAAGCACGAAGCGCATCAATTCAAGGTAGAACTCAAGGAAACTGATCATTATATACTGCTGTACACCTGCTGGAAATTTGTGAGCGTACTCATGCGGGCATAACCAACGCACACGCTCACCACGAACAATGGCCTCAAAGTAATACCCTTTTATGGATATAAATCCCTTTGACAAGGCTTGGGCGCGCTCTACATAGCTATTCCACCGTTCGCATGTCTCGCGGGCCCGTCGATGAAGTCCAGAGGTCAGCGTGTGATGCGTCTCAATGGTACTCTCACTCGCCACTTCGGGACTCAAAAAAGCGTACAATGCAATCATAGACATGGCGTCATCAATATCCCGCACAGCGTCAGCGAAGTAAGGATAGCGCTCCTTAATTGTGGCAACAAGGCTATACTTGGGTTTAACCTTGTTACTGTGAAGGACTTTAAGGTCTTCAGTGAGCCTCATCGCCTCCGCCCGGCGAACCTTCTTTTCCCACGCGCGGAACGCCATCATGCGATCCGCCAGGTGATCCCGTACCAACCACTTAATTTCACGGGCAAGGTAATATTGCTTGTCGTTGCCGCTTTGTTTCTGCTTGCTTCGGTTCAGAGCACGGGGATAAATACCCTTGAGTATGCAGAGGCGACGAAAGTGAATCGAGTCGACCTGCAGCAAACGCGTTGCCTGCATGCGCGTGAGGTACTTCTTCTTTTGGCGCTCCTTCTTCACGCGCTTTGACCATGCCTGCTTTCGGTGCATATTTTTTCGGTGCTTACCCTATCCTGTATCACCCACACATAGGATAAAAAGAATAATATTAAGAAGTTAACGAAGACAGCAACACTGACAAATAGGGATAACCGAAGTGAATTGTAACGAAACTGAGGTAAACGGTAAGGGAAGCGAATAAGTTCATATCCCATATAACAACACAAACACCTTCGAGTTCAAGAAGGAAACAAATAAATAGTACTGCACCTACCCGTTGAATGGTGTCACACTCCCGATGTTTTGTGTCCTTTGGCTACTGAGGGGCGTTATCCTTCACTGCAACACCACCAGCGGCGGTCTCCTCACAGTGTTCTTGATCTTCTTCATCCACCTCTCCCTCAACTCCATCGTACTCCTCGCTATTCTCCTCACGTGTCTTTTCCATACGCCACTGTGCCCGCTGTAGTTCTTCAAACGCAGCACTTTCAATGCGCATGCGCCTGTCATGCTCGCAACCGGGATATATTCCATCCTCGAACTTCCGGTCGAGGAGTTGAGCATCTTCAACGCTATCTGTGATGAATGTGTAGGGTGGCGTGAAGGTGGTATAGAGGAACGTGCTTCGGGCCTCCAACGAGGGGTAATCATCTGGCCATTCGCTCATTGTACTAAACCCCTCCAACGGGACGACGTGACTCGTGTCAGGAATCCGACGGGTAAAAAGAATACCGTTAAGATGGTCCAATTCATGCAACGCCATCCGCGCCCTCATCTTATCGAGGGTAACTTCAAATGGGTTGCCATCTTCTGCAATCGCCCGCACACGCACCGTTGACGGACGCTCAATGAAATGTAGCAGAAAACAGCAACTGGCACACGGCTCCCATGCAAAACAAGTTTTCCCCTCACGGCGTTTCTTTTCCATCCACAGAGCTTCAGCCTCAACAAAGGTGATGCTCTTTTGCTTAGCTATTTCCTCCACCTCTAGTGTGTCAAGGTTAATGGGGTTAATGAAGACAGTGCCATCAAAGAGGGTAAACATCTGCACGTTCCAACCAATCTTTGGAGCACACAAAGAAGGATATTGGTAGTAATGCCGCGCTGCTCGGACTCGGCCAATCATATCATTGAACTCACCGCGACGAACAAGAGAAATATCAAGAGGATATTGTTTGCACCATAATGAGCGTGCGGGTAGTTGCACTATGGGGTGCTCAACATGGACGTTGCTGCCAGGCATATAAGCTGAGTCTGCATTACTATGAGTTGTGTTACTGTGAGTTCGTTTCGAAAATAACATATGGATGGTCCCCATGCCGTCGGTACCGTTAACAAAAGTGTGAGTTGATCTCGCTGAGTCGATACCGCGCATTATGCGACAAGATTGCCTAAAGAATGCATGATGTATACGCATCTCAATCTTAATCCCTCAACACTTCCTTCCCTACATGCATGCAGAGAGGCAGCAATCAAGCAGAAATAAATTGCAGGAACGTGTGATGCATGAGTATCATTGAAGGAGGAACAGGGAAATAGTATCGTTCTTTTTGCAAAAAAAAAATCCCATTAAAACGACATGTGGTCTTCTTCCGTTCCTTTGCAAAAAAAAAAAGCGGCGCCCCCCACCGCAACATTTTTTTTTTTAATTGCAGTTAAGGGTTAATTCAGAAGTGCCACAGAACCATCTGGGGCAGCACAGCAGATATATATATATATATATATATATATATATATATGAAAGGAAAGTAATAGATGCAGAGACGTCTTTTCATTTCTGTTCAAAAATTAAAATATGGTGGCAAAGAAGGGGTTTAAACAGTTATCTATCACAAATAAAGAACGAAACACTGTTGCTGTGAAATTGAATCTATGTAGGAAAATATGAAAAATCATTCTCTCACGTTATTTTTTTAAATATTTCTAGGTAAAAAAGAAAAATGAAAAAGGATGAGCAACTATACGTGTATCTAAAACGCACTCACATAACACCAAATGAAAAAAAAATGTATGCGAAACATAAGCAAACGTGTTTCCGTGATATTTTACCCACCCGTGAACAGGAATCAGCGGGTGTCAGTGATGAAAAATTTGTGGAAGAACGAAATGATAAAACACACACATACACAAAAAAAATCCACAGGCACGGTGAACAGAGAGTTTCTTGTCTATTCTTCAATGTCACTCTACGTCCACACTAATAAATCACGCACTTGCGTTGAATTCAAATGGCTTGTATGGTATGAAACCCTCCGTGGTGAGGGTGTTTGGGGTTGGTATGTTTCGCCAAAGACTATATTTGATTTTGTCACATGCTGCCCAGCGACGCGACCCACGCCACTTCTAATACGAGGCGATACCAACACTCCAGCTGGGTCGTAGAAATTATCTCCTCCTCCTGGTGCCGATGTGGCGCTTATGTCTCCTTTGGTTGGTGTGTTGGCGGTGCAAACACATTGACAGCCGTCCCTATTGTCTTCACCTTCTGAGAAATGTATGGGCTCTCGGCTGCTGGACAAACCACGGGGACCAACTTCCGCTGGAGACTCATCGCCAAAAGGTGTTGTGCAGTGCCTCCGGTTTGGGGTACTTGTGACACCTGCGGCGGCTGGATAGTTATTTCTCGGAGAATACAATGGTGTGGCAGATTGGCTCACAGCCGTCCTCCTCACGTCCAGATCAGTTCGCCCAACCAAGAAAGGTGAAAGAGAACGACAACGCTGCGTCGCTTCTTTACGGCGGCTCCGGATACCAAAAATATCATGATCCAAATACCCTGGATGCCCCTGCATCGATTCTGTGACACGGGGAGGCCGCTTACGGGGAGGTAAGGTATGTACGGGTTGTGTGGCCTCAAATGCATCCACGCCCTTCCTCGTGCGGATGCATGGACGTGGTGTGGTGGCGGCACTCGACCGTTCCTTTACCACAAGATTTCCGCCAAGGTTATCCCATCGGTACGTCGACAACTGGTAACGGACTCGGCGCCCGGGTGTGATCGGATTGTACTCCTGTTCGTCGGGTCTGAAAGGATGAAATGTGGCTCTCCTTTGTGCAACCGTGTTGGGACGCCGCCCCAGTGGTGTTGTTTTTCGGCGCCCCTCTTGGGAATAAATGAACCGCGCCAGACTTCCCAGTCCGTCATCGTGTTTTACTGCAGGCTGCTTTCGCACAGGAGGGGTTGGAGAGGTAAAATCAAAGATTCGGCTTTTATTCATTTGATTTATTTTTGCGGTATTAGCGCGCGCCCTGAAGGGGTTCAACTCGGGATCCACGCGATGTTGCATCTCATAGAGGTACCGCACATCCTCCTTTTGGGTCATATCTAATCGATAGGCGTCCGGTCGCATGTCCTCTAACCGCGTGTTACATAACAACCTGGATAACAACTGACTGGTCGACATGTTCTCCAGAGAACCATTTGGTTCAGGGGTTGGGTTTCTGCGGTTACTTTTCCGGTCACCTGAGTTGCTGCGGTTACTTTTTCGGTCGCCCGAGTTGCTGCGGTTACTCTTCCGTTCGTTACCAATATGGGATCCTTTACTTGGAGTAGAGCGCTTGCCATCGGTCTTTATGGAGGAACGTCGGTGCTCTGTAGTTTGGTTCACGCCGCTATGAGCCGCTCGACGTGCCGACGATGCACCACTGGCAACCAAGTTTTTCCTTGTCGGCGTCCCGGACATATGTGCTTCAACTACTGAGGTAACAAGTTCTTTTAGTAAGTAGAAGATCGAAGGAATAGATGAAATCACAGAGGATGGGAAATGGGGGTCAGGTTGTTGGTGATTGCACATGTATACGCCTGTATCCGTGTGTGACTTCGTTATGCTCGACACAAAGACCAACAATAGCCGAAGAATATCCGAACGCTGAGTGGTACGTTGCGAGAACGTTCAAAAAAGTCAACTACCCAAATACGTCAGTGACAAACTGTAAAGTGGTGCTAACCCACGTGTTGTTCTTGCTTTGGAGCAAAAAAAATTACATTCTGTCAAACGGAATTCCTGCGCCTTGACTTCTTCGCATTCCCACCACCCTCACCCGCGGGCACAATGCCTTCCCCTCTTTCTGCGACTAAGAATTGAAGCGCACAGCACGCACGGGTACATTGCTTCGGAAGCAATGCAGGAGGGTTCTCTTCACCGAAATTACGCGACAAAGAGTGAAACACACCATGAGGTATACATTGCCGCACATGTTGGGAACCATTTGCTTCCTCAGCCGCCTCCATGTAACTCACCTGTTGAGTGTCGCCGCATCCCAGTAAACCACTGTCACCCACTACATTTCCGCAACTGGAACCTGTATCTGCCACAACACCAGTCGATCCGCTGTTCTGAAGAGGACCGGAGCGTGGGTACTTCTCATTTGTGCCTTGGTGCGGCATCAGGGCAGTATCTACAGACGCACGGAGTGAAAGGGAACGCACATCCGCAGCGAGGCGCCTCTCGATTTGAATTGCATACGCGGCACCATAAGATCCGAAGCCAGCCGTGAAGACAGGGCGTGCCGGCTCAACATTTTCCACACTCACATACGTGGCCCTGCCCTCGGCGGAGGGTGACGTGTGCAGTGGGAGTGCCACATTCAACTCTGTTGTCTTTGTTGGGTTTGTAGATTCCTCCACCGAAGGTAGACCATCGCGAGCAACAGAGGGGAACTTGAGGCGAATACCAGTGTGCAGTCGTTTCGGCCTTCCCGATACATCGCACCACGAACCGTTCCACAACCACGAGGGAATTACCTTTGGAACAACAACAGGCCCACTGTAGTCCGCAATAAATGCAACCTCGTCTTGTACGTTCCACGCAAATCTTTGATACTCCATGTGACTGCAATTCACACTCCAGTGCTGCAGCTTTCTAAGTCCCATCACCACCAACCCCGTTGTGTGTCTACCATCAAGACAATGAATGTACAAGGGATGCTGTTCCGCATCCGCAAGCATCTGTAAAACCTCGCTCATATCTGTGGGCATCAGTTGTGCCTCACCCTTATTCTGTTCTACTTGTATATGACGAATGGTGATGCCTTCAGCGGCGGCAAACCTGGAGAGATCATAAGTAGGCTCCTCCGGAGTTAACGACACAATAGTGCGGAGCCCAAGACTGCGGAGAAACGGAAAATTCCGCAATGTGGGATATGCACCCCTGTAAACTCCTTCCTCCACGATGGCAAAGCGCAGTGGCGGTACAACATTCAGCAAAGCCGGGTCGAGTGTGCGAGAATCCATAATCTCACGCGATGATTGTGACTCCTGTAATGGGGGCGAGTGATGACTTTTCATTATAATTCCCGCAGACTCGCGAGCAAAACAGTACCGCGAGCACAAGCCCGAAGGGACAACACGCAGCGTCCCTTCCGTCAATTCCAAAAAGCAAAAAAAAAGGAGGAGGGAAATAGAGAAAGAGAAGAAAAGGGAGGCAAACTGATACATGAAGGATTAAAAGGGGGAAAGCAGCAGTAAGGAATACGGAACATATGTCCGTATCATCCGGTCGAGGAACTCGCCATCACCACCAACTCCCTCCATTTCACACCCTTCGCAGGTCCGTTAAGCCTTTAAATAATGTGCCAGAACCTACGCTGTCACATCTTTCCCTACGCGTGCATCACAGTTTGTGCCCGATTAACACGCCGCCCTCCACTTTCCGCCCCCCCCTCCTCTCCGACATGTTCGTCTCAGCCCCCTTTACTGGGTCCTCACACCACCTTCACCGACTCCATCCGTCAACATTTATTCTGTGAAAAAAAAATAATAATAATACGGGCGACACCCGCCAAGGACACGAAGCATACAAGTGGAAACAAGAACTAAACAAGATGAAGAGTCGCAATGGGTGTTAAGGTTACAGCAGATTGAATACGTTACTCGTGCTGTTATAAGTGTATATATCTTTCTGCAGAGTTTGGGCTCATTCCCACCTGACGAGAACACCCGACGAAAAGTTGTTAATTACGAAAACCTTAGCAACCCCCCCCCCCCAAGTGGTTACAATGCTGCTGTAAGTTTGTCAAGGCCGAGCATTCGGGTTGGAAGGGCCCAAAAGACGTACGCGACTAAAGCACCACCAGTTGCCGCTCCATGTTCCTCTGGCTTCGTGGTGAAAATGCGCCACACGTCAATAACCATCACAAAAGCAGTGAGAACTAGGAAAGGAACGGGCGGCTGTTGAATAAAGTTAAGGTGCCTGAAAATGATGCCCTCAACACCCACAAGACCGAGAATAAACGGATTGGGGCCATAACATCGACCACGTACCTCCAGAGGATCCATTCCATAATACAACTCAAAGTTTTGGCGTGCAACATGAATAAGACCACCACCAAGTGTACAAAGGGACGCAAAGAAAGTCATTCGAGCATTGCCGAGAAACCCTAGCATCGTTTTTCCAAACTCCCAGAGGAGCCAGCAGTCAATCAAAAGCTGCAGAAGATTCTCTTGGTAGAGGGCATTGGTGAAAAATGGATATATTCTCCCCGCATTTTCATGTGACAGCGTGAAATGTTCGACTATAAAGTCTCGCAGATCATCACTCCCAGAAAAGTTCATCAGGAAGTACGTGATGACGTTGGCGAGAAAAAGCAGCATCACAACATTGATCGTGTGGAATGGAGGAGGGAATGGTAAGTAACCGGCGCCGGCGTTACCACCAAGCGGATCCTCTTGCTTCTGCTCTTCATCGCCACCTTTATCCCCTTCGTTCCGCTGCTGAACCTGGTGGGTCCCAACGAGTTGACCGGAAGGTTTTTTCGGATCTCGCAGTACAGCACTGCTACAAAAAGTTCGACACGAATCCTTGTAAGCACCCGCGCCCATACGTACGTTTTGATTCCCTTGCATGCGGTACATCATCAAAAATGTGGACCTCGCCGGTCCCACGAGTGAAACGCCGTTGTCGCGGAGGAATCGGGCTGGAGCACCTGTCACTCGAGGGCCCCTCAATGTTTTAATTAAATGCATCGGCGAGTACCGTAACATCACACCGCCTTCGTCCTCTGAGTGTGCCGGATCGAAGGAGACTCCACAAAGAGAGGGCCGTGTGTGGTTTGTTGGTTTTTTTTCTTGTTTTGTTTTCCTGAGGAGGGGCTCACGAAACGAAAAAGAAAAAAAACAGAGAAGGGAAGGGAAGGGAAGAGGGATGGGAAAAAAAATTAGGGGATGTTGGTGTACCGGGACAACGATAAAAGGGCGCAACGAAACAAAAAAAATGCCCCTGAGCACGTGCTAAGGAACTCGCTGCGACGTGCTGAGAGATCAACAAACAAAGCACCACTCAGGGTGTCTGTGGCGCCAAACAAACGCAAATGCCAAACGCATTAGTAGTCAAGTCGTGAAATGATTCGCCACTTTTCAATTTATTCTCTGGCCTTCGCATGTCGCGGCACTACCCGTACCAGAATATTCTCAACTTCACGTTGGTCATCTTCCTCCCCAAAACCGTACACACAAACACACATACATTCAATCACAGTTAAGTGGTGCAACAGGATCAGACACCTCATTACACGTATCCAAAACAACCATGAAGGTCCACAAGGTTCACTCAACACTTCTCTCCCTCCTTATTATCTGTTCTCTCGTCCTTTTGCGCATGTTTCTGCTGCTCTGCATTCTTCATTGCGCTACGTTTCAACTCCAAAAGTCGCAACTCTAATGCATCCCTGTGAAGGACATCACGCAACCGCATTCGCCGCAGTTTCATGAAATTCATTTTGCTTCGGATCACTGGACTCGGCACCGCCTTAACGCGCCCGAACGATGGGGGAAGTTGCGAGGCCAAATCTGTAAAACTGATATGCTCTGGTACTCCTATGAGTGCCTTCGCCTCGTCAAGGTCGAGTACATCAACCTTCACTATATGCCGCACTCGCCATATTCGCTTTCGCACTTGCGGAATGTCCGGCACGATGGTTGTTTGTCCCTTGAACTCAAGTCGCAGCTCCCGCAGCATTCGATTAACCTCCCATGAATGTTTGAATGGATGATCATCGCAATGCACAATGAAAATGTTCCCTACACGGCGATACGGCCCCGGTGCAATTGCTGCAGCATCATGTAAGTTCATTTCCTCATTAGATGCTGCTGATGTAACACCATTTCCGGAAGGAGTCGAAGCATATGTCGACATTTTCAGCACCATGGCGTGGTGTAAATGTTGTTGTTGAGCACTAAAAGTGGGCACCCACATGCGCCGCATCATTTAACGCTACTGACTTGCACCACAATCTTCATGGAGGGTGCACGGGCAAGGAATATATATACATAAAGGAGGATAAAAAGGGAATCAGAAAAGAGAATGAATGAAAGATTTCTGCTTTACAAAGATATATATATATATATATACATATACAAACATTTGTTCGAATGGATAAACGAAAGAGAGGGGGAAACGAAAGTAACCGAAAAACAAAAAAGAGGGAAGAATAGCAACGATAACTATCTTCCCGAGAGCGCGTACAAAAAAAAAAAGGTAACTCTTGGCCCACAGCAATAAAGGAGTGAAATGGAAAGTATCCCAAGCTTGAAAAGGGGGAGAAGTGGAGGTTAAGCAGCTCAAAAAGAAAAAAAAACATGAAGTACACACATGTGCCCACTTTTCATGTTTTCCCCATCTCAGCCAACCGCCAGATAGAGGTTCCAACTCTCACTTTTGATCTCCCTTTTTCTTTTTTTAAAAACTTTTGTCTCTTGAACTGTTTTTTGTCCTTATTTTTTTTTCCTTTTGTCTTGTCGTTACATCTCACTAACGCATCTGACCTTTCGCCCTCCTGGCGCCTTCACAACTCCATACTTTATTTCCAATATGTTTGATTTAACGCCATGGCAAACATCTGCTGTCAAAAGAAATACAGATGTGCGGTGGTATAAAGAGATAAGGAAATACGTCGATCAGACGACAGAAAAACGAAAAATAGAAAAAGCTTCCTGCGGCTTTGTGGTACCCCACAATCAAATATAAACATATAACTGTATCTCGGTTAGTAAGATTCCCGCATGGAGTTCACCGAATTATCAAAAGGGTAAAAAAAAAAAAAACATGCTGCTCCACCATGCATAGTAGTACGCCTGATTCTGCCTTTTCGTTGTTGTTGTTGCCGCTTTTGTTTCATTACTTTTGATTTGGCATCGCTGCCTTCCCACCGATGTATAACATATATATATATATATATATATTCGTTGTTTTGTTCAATATTTGATGGTGTTATCAACCTAGAAAAAAAAAATTCCTTCCACTTCCCTCCTTATATTATAATGACACCATGTGAGGCGGCATGAAAATAAGAGGTATTGTTTCATCAAAATTAACACATTAAAAAAGGAAGGGGTATCATTCAGAGGAAATATAGAGAACAGAACTGTAACTAAACTAAAATTAATTGCGAAGGCAAAAATATATAACCAAACAAATACATATATCATCTGACTCATTTGTTTTCTCCCCTTTCCCCCTCTTCCATCTCCTTTTCCACTGCGTTCACGAAGAGAACGCGATATGGAATTTTTTTTTAAAAATGGTTGAAACCAAAACATAAAGCCAGGTAAAGTGACTTACGTCCCTCACAAATGGTTTTTCTCCCCCTTTTTTTTTCATTTCAAGTAAAACAACAAATTCAGTTCCGTTGTGGAATAGAAAGGCATAATAAACAAACAGGGGATGTAAAGCACACATCATAATAATCATAATAATTTTTTTTAAAAAAAAGTGGTAGGACATATATGCTGACAATGAAGAATGGTAACGAGAACGTTACCATTGCTAAATCTGCGAATGTTATGGGCAACAACCGGAAGGATAAACAACAAAAAAAAGCAGTAATAGAAACCGAACAAAAACTAAAGCAAATGAAAAAAAAAGGTATATGGGATGCCAAACATGGATAAATTAGACACGTTTCAGGAGCTTGTGAGCGAACAAAAAGAAAAACAGAGAAACCAAAAACTACAATAACAAACAATGTAGAATCACACGGATGCAGCTGACAACAACAACAATAATAATAATAAACTAAATTCAGAAACCACAGTCGGTGGCCGTATCTTTTGTTCTTCTCAGAACAGAAATTAATCCCGTGAGGTTTCCGTCGCAGCCGCCGCGGGAAAAGTGCGCCAAATCCTCTTCCTTCGCACGGTGACACGAACGAATCCACCTCTAGTGCTGAATGGGGTTCCACTTGAGTAATACATTCCTTACATTCACTTCCAAAAAGGTGTGGAGTCACGCCTCTGCGCTCCCTGTTGCCATTTCTTTTTTCGTTCTTTTTTTTCCCCCCCTCCTCCCCAACACGCAAACCCAACTGGCCCACTTTACACCAACGACAAAAAATCATCTCTTCCGAGCCCCGTTCGCTGAATTTGTCCTTGAAAGATCGTTCGATTCGTGGTCCCCTTCTCCATTGAGCAACATAAACAATTGCCTTACCGCGCTATTGGAGCGACTACCACACAACGAAAGAAAATCTCCGGATACGCTTGTGGACATGCGCAGTACATCCAATCCATGCGTTTTGATGTCGTTTTCCTCAATATTTTTCTTGCGCCCACTTGATGTAGTGGAATTGCCGCAGTGTTGTAACATTTGACTAGTTTCATCGAACGCACTTGAGTGCAACGCCGTGCACGGGGGCATTCGAGGGTTAGCTGATGACACATCTTTCCTTTTCTCTTTCGCACTCGGTAATCTTTTTACATTTAAGGAGGGCGTTTGAGCCACGGGCGCTAGAAATGCTGCGTCCTCCTCCAACTGAGAGGAACCACTTTTTGTTTTTTTGCTACGCTGAAGGGAAGTGCGGCGTTTGTTAACGCTCGTCTGCACCTCCTCGACACTTCGGTCGTCAACGGATGGTTGATCAGCGGGCGCATACTTCACCTTCTTTGAGGTTCGCGTACTGTTGGCGGTGGTGGTTCGCAATGCATTGGGCAGCTCCACTGCAGGAGTGGTGTTGGATGGTGCCACGGTGGTTTGAGGTCCGGGAGCCTCTTTTGATGCTTGACTTCCTACTCCCGTGAGATTAGGAAGGCATTGCCGAACCACTTCCGGGGATCCGCATCCACTTTCACTCCCAAAGCGGTAGCTATCAAAACCCCACCAAATACGTGTGGAATCTTTCTTCGGTGGTGTTTTGTCTGTTTTTTTGTTCTTCGTTGGGCTCTTTTTGACTACCGAATCACTCCTTGAGTATCCACTCACCGACAGGTCGTTCCGCTCTGTCACTACCGGGGCGTTCTTTCCCACAAACGCGGTGGGTTGATCGGGATTGCGGTGGATGTTCGGCAACTCTGCCGCTACGTGTGCACAAGTGCCCAAATACCCCACACGCATGATATCAAGATTTCCACGGCTCTCCTCGTCTTCACTGCAATGACGCGTCGGATCCCGCATGCGAGAAGTGTGCAGAGGCGACCCCAGTGTCTCATCGCGGGCATTATTTTCCCATAGGGTTGATGTCAATGTTGCGCCCGAATAGGGGGCATATGCTGCCGCTAATGAACTCGAGTCAACAGCTGCGTGACCCGTATGGACGCGCATATCTGTGCGACGAGATCCAACATCCCTACCGCCAGGAGTCGACTCCACTGAGAAGGGCGGCGTAACCCTTGTTTCCATGACATTCGGTCGTGGTGTGCGTGACAAATTCTGCTGCAAATGGTGTTGTATGACATTGGCTAGGGGTCTTGAAGCCAACAACGCTGGGGATGGTTGACTGTTCGTTCCCTTGTTGCTCGATGTGCGGGCTGTTCCACACTTCTGACTGCGTGGTCGCTGTTGCTCAAAAGGAGACATGTCGTATATGTGTCTCTGTTGCCTGATGTGCTGCGGTATTCTTCCACTACAACGCGCACGGATTATGCAGCGGCTGATGCAACGTTTCAAAAACAAACAAAAAACAAATGTAACTCGAAAGAATGAATGTTCACGTTGACTTCTGCGTTTGAAGTGTTGAATGGGAAGCTTGGTGCGCTTCAGAACTCCCCGCCGCCCTCTGGAAACCCACGGCTTCAATGATTAGTGCCTTCTGGTTGCCGAGATTTACACCTTTGGATAGGCAAAAGCGAAAATGGAAAAGAAGATTGCTGTTACCAAACCAGTCAATAGTTATGACAGATAACACATAAAGCGTTGAGACGACTGTTCAGCATAACCCAACAGCAAATATTGAATAGATTTAGGAGAGCGCAGAGACAGACACAACAACTATAACCAAAAAAGAAAAAGTGACAGAGGATGGGGAAAGGAAGGGAAGAGGGGAGGGGAGGGGAGAAGAGGCAAAGTCATCTGCTTTACTTATAGTCGACTCTCACATTTCCATCTTCGCTTCCTTTTTTTTCTCCAACTCCCCTTCCCTCCCTCCCCCGCCCACATATATATCTATATACCAACGAAACAACAACAACAACAGCAAACAAATAATGTCGAAATTCCAAGTACACTTGTGCTTTTCAGCACAATCAAACTGCAGCGGCCTCTGATTTCCTTCCTCATTCTCTTACCTTCCTTCATACCGCAAATATAAACATATATAAATAACGGAATAAACACGGTGACGGTAGAGATAATATTTCACTTTCAGGGGATCTGGTAACAAACAAACAAAAAGAAAGAGAGAGAGAATGGGGATTCAGAACACGAGGGTATGAATAAAATAGCGACAATGACGGCGACGACATAACAGACTCGTGCAGACAAAAGTAAACTGATCATAGTTTAAAAACAAAAAGAAAAATGCGCCACACTAACGAGCTCGAAGTGGGCCAAGGGGAAAATGTGAAGTAGTTTCATCTAAATCATGAAGAAAAAAAAACATTCGCGTATTTACACGTGAGTGTAAACATATTCATACAGTCCTGCACGTGCATGCACTATATATGAGTATAAAAGGTGTACATTGGTTGCGGTATGTGAGCTGCATATAATTCATCAACTTTTCCCTTCTCTTCACAGTTACACTCGATGCGAATTTCATCCCTTCTTTCCATCTCACTTCCGTTGTTCGTTCCCCCACTTTCTTTATTTTCTCCTCCTCCTTTTCATCTTTCCTTTTTGTTCTGCTTTGAGTCCGTTTTCCTCCCTCTTCCTTTCCATACTTCTTTTTGATTCTTCCCTTCAGTGGACCATGTGGATACGGCAGAAAATGGAACAGGTAATGGAAAAAAAAAGGCAAAGACAAAGGCAGAAGCAAAGGAATACAAATAACAACGCTGCCACCAACAGGGCAGCGTCAACGAGTTCAGTAATGCAGTAAACAGACAAAAGGAGTAACAACGATGGAAACAAAAATGTTCAAGATTGCCCACTACCACACAATGACAATAATAAACTAACAATGGAATGCGTGAGTTTGGATACACACCTTCCATTGGGTTACACGAGAGTTACATTTTAAGGGCTAAACATTTGGCATTTCCTCTCTTCCCACCGGGTCTGCACCACTTATGCCTCTGTGTGACGGTAAAATATTACCCACTCCTCCCCTACATCTCCGCTGTCGTGGTCACCACTCCTGACGGTGCAGAGTTCTGCAACATCTTTATCTTCGTTTTATCTGCTCCTTTCTCGATACTTTTCCTTTTCCTGATCTTTTTTCGTTTTAATTCACTCTCTCCTTTTCCTTCTCTTGTAGCTTTGAGGGGGTGTTTCATTTGTAATTTCTTTTCTTTTTCTACAAGCACGCGTAAAAAGTCCCCTAAGCGCATCACATTTAAAACTTCTTCATCCTAACACCCTCCTTTTCTCTTGACTACTCTTAAGGAAAACACTTCCCTGATCACCTGAAGAAGCAAAAAAAAAAACCTAACTCTAAAACGGATGTGAAGACCGTACATGAACAGCTGCGCAGCTGCACTTACTGGATGTTTCACACATCACAAATATGATATTTTTTCTTACTCACAGCAAACATGAATATATATATATATATATATATATATATATATATTAATACGCCAGAACGTCCTTCTGTTCATTCCGTCCTTTGTTTTCCCCCATCCAATGACTCCACATCATCTCACCGCGTCCACACTTGACTCATTAACGCACACTACTCGGGTTTCCCCGCTTTCCAGGCGCGGAGGCGTCGTTTGCTATCTCCAGGAGACGACAAATAACTGGAAATGGATTGCACCAATGACTCTGCACCAACAACTTCCTCACCACCTCCCCGACCACCAACTGTTGTGATTTGCATAGCATTGCCCCTACCCACCTGTTTTGCCGTGTCTCCGGAGGATTGCCGCTGCGCGGCACTGCCATCCTCGTATGACTCCTCCAAACACTCCTCTCCGTTAGAATCCTTATCACTGTCAACCACCTGCTCCGTCACGACACGATGTGTGGTAACCGTACGCACCGTCACCACATCACCCTGATCTGTTTTCTGCATAGTGGTGTCGGTATGTGTATTCCGCGAGTTGCCAACGACGCGCGAGTCATGGATCACTACTGTACTGGGGACCGATGTGTGGCTGAACCGACGCCGCAGTACCTCAGGGGACACATCAGCGTTCGGACTACTTCGTGAAACGGGGATGCTCGGGCCCCTATCCGGTGTCGTTTCCCCTGTGCTGCCGTCGCCACCAGCCAGCACGGCCCCATCTGGCAGGTCATTCACAAAATCATTTAGGAACGCCATATCTTCGTTGGTGGCAACCTTTGGCCGTGGCATCCATACGTGACGAGTTACGGTGCGACCAAGTACACTTTCAAGTAGGCACATGGCTCTATACATCTTCCATGTTGCCTGTATTTTGGTTGCACACTTACCCTTCGACCAATGTTCCATACACTTTACAAGATAATCCGACCGCCGTCGTAGCTGGATAATCCATGGGTGATCGTAGTCATACACGACGCAAAGAATTCCGAGGCACCGGCGAACCAACAACAAGGCGCGGTTGTACAAGTGCAAGTCCTCGTATATCTGGGCGAGCTCAACCAGGGCCGGTATGAGGAGCTCCGACTGCCTACGGTGTCCTATTTCCACCACCTCTATACATCGAAGCAGCAGCAACTCACATGGAGATGCCTTGAGTTCACGTGTCATTTGACTGCGCAGTACAAAGTCATCTTCTGTGGTGTAATTCGGTTTTGTCACCTTCGGGCGAGGAATTTTAACCACACTCACTGTGGGGCCAACTCGCCGCCGCGGCTGCTTTGGAACGATGGACTTGAGAACCTCCTGATTCAAGCTAAATATACTAGAATCGGATAAAATGCTACTCGTAAACGAAGTATCGGAACACACACTGCTATTTGACGATGTAGGGGGCTGTGCCTGATTGTTCGCAAATGTAAATCCTATGGTGTTTCGTTCCTGCTCGTACCATATCCTCGCCATACCCACCATAGCTAACACATAGCGCTTCAGAACCATGTACATTTCCTTCTCACCTCGTGCCACGCGCGTCTCAGCGATCTGTATGGCGCGTGCGTATACTGTTTTGGCGCTCTCTACATCTCCAAGTGAAGCAAAAACGTCACCCTCCTTCTGGTACACTAATACCGCAAGATGATCGAAGCGATGGGCCGGTACCTGCTCAAGAAGTGGGTAACAGCTGTGAAGAAGCTGAAGTTTAACTGTTCCTCTCACGTCCACCAGCCGTTCGGCCTCCTTGACAGCATTCAGAACCTGCAATGTCGCCTCATCTGCTTCATCCACTACATGAAATTCCTCGTCACCTCGGGCGACCTCCTCCTTATGGGTTTTATTCGGCTTCTTCACAGCGGTATTTCGACTGATGATGGAACTTCTGCTCGACACCTCTCTGGTGTGGCCATTCACAAGAAGTTTAGCCCGTGTATTACTTTTAGCCAAAGCACTGATGGCGGCATTGTCTGACGACGCTCCAGCCCCCATTTACCCCTGATCGAATCTCTTGTTTCTTCTACAAGAATGAGAGTCCTTCACCGGTACCGCCCGCCACTACTCTAATTGTTTGTGCTACGCACGGACCTAAGAAACCTCCGCAACAATGTAACAATATATGAAAATTTCAGGACCTCACTGCAATTCTTCTCCTTCTACCCAGTTGATTCTTCCCCACCCCCCTTTTAACTTCCCCTTTGTTTCGACTTCTTGAAGTGTTACTTTCGTCTGCTTGATGTTTTATGTATTTAGAGGTAATGAGGCACCACCACTGAAGCACCCGATAATGGAAGGCAACGGAGATGCAACCTCTAATTTTGTTGTCTGCTCCCACCAAACCACGCTTGTAAACAAACAAAAATCAATTGCACACGGAAAAAAACCAGCGATAATAAGCGCAGTCGTGCAGAACGTTTGTTGATATAGGCAAAAGGCATTGTTCAATTATTGATACGGTCATGAACAATGCGGTCTGAATGAATGAAATGAAGTGTTTCACATGCATATATACGGAGAGAGGACAACAACAAGGTCCCGTTACGAAATATAACTAAACCCAAAGCTGTAAGAAAATATCAGAGCAACACGTAACACAAACAGTGGTGTTCGTGACCAGAATGACCCGAGACTAGAGGAGGAAGTGAGACCAGCGAATACCATAACGTATGAATAGAGGAGTGTCTTGGCGAAGCGCCTAAAAAAATTTACTTTTTCAATGATAAAACGCAGAAAACAGGTGGTCCGATCCCATCCATTTACACTGGTCAAGCAAGCGAGAAGAGCCAATTTACTTGTCAGGGGTTCGCTGAACTCGGGTGCTGACAGACACACTGACACAAGCACACACACACACAGAATTCGAAGGCACTTTCCAAAATCCATTAAAAATCCATTTTGATACGAAAGCCAGTAGCAGAACTGTTAACCATATATAAAATCAGCCCTCTCCTTCGCTCCTTCCCTTCCTCCTTGCTACAGCTTTCTGCATCTTATCCTTCACTTTACCTAAACAATCACCTAACATGGTACGCAGTTTGATTGCTCTCCCGTTGCTTCTCTCGCAAAAGCCAAGGGCTGTGATGAACAGGGCGAAGCGCAAAAAAAAAAAAAGAAAAAAAAAGAAGCCAAATGAGTAGAGGGCATCGTCGTTAGCATGCACGCATGTATGGGCACGCTATAGAGACGGATGCTGTGTGCAACAACCCCATCATCTCCTTACTTCATTCAGCGCGTGAGTAAATAAATATGATCAACAATCCAGGTAATCCGACGCCATCAGCAGCCCCAAAACGATATCCTGATCACTGGATGAAGTGGGATTTAGCTCACCCAGAAGCGCAAATTCGTCGGTAGAATTTACATCTGACGTACTGCGCTGGACTAAATAGCGACAAACTAGCTCCAGTATGCGGCCACTAAGCACTTCAAGAGGAATACATGGCATTGTGCCTATGTTATTGCTGGCGTGTACAGTTGTATGTTGCTCACCCCGCGCATTTGTCGGTTCCGCAAAACCACCACGCTCTGGGAGTGAATAAACAGCATCTAGCAGCATGGCCAGCATTTTGCTTTGGCGCGCTGCAACCTCAGGAAGAACGAACTCCATACCGTCATTAGACTTCAAGCAAACGTACGGCAAGGGTCTTGTGGGGGTACGAACCGCAGAACTTTTTGGTGCATCTCCTGCACGCACTGTCTGGGGCAGCAATACCCAATTGCGTTGCATTGTGCTCTTCACCTTCGTCCTATTCTGCTTTTCTGTAGTTTACAAGCGTCAGCAGCCCCTTCCCACCTCCGTAAGTGCGTGACAGTGGCTACTTAAACTCTTCTTTTTTTTTTTCCTCCCCACCCTGCTTACTTTTCTTAATATTATTGTGTCCTTGCTCTCCTTTGGTGAATTGTAATCTCCCCTCGAAGGACGTCACGTTCTTACAGGGAAAAAAAAAGAAAAAAAAGGAAAAAAGAAATGATAATGACCTCCTCTTGTCACCGTTCACTTTGGAGGAAGTCACAACAGCGAAAATGGAAAAAGGAAAAATAAGTAAAAATCAATGCTACGATCTTGTTTGTTGTTGCCTCTCACTTAACGCAGACAATAACATCTTTTCCTGTTTTTTTTTTCTGAGGGGGCTAATGTTTCCCAGGTACTTCGAAAGGTGAAAACCCGGGCAGCAACTAACGACATATGCACGCACACAAAAGAAAAAAATGTAAAATTTAACCGACCATATATATATATAAAGTCTTTTTTTTTTCTTCTCGACCCTTCCTGCACACCGTTTGAGTCTCCCCTACCTCACGTAGCAAGTTGCCTGGATATATTCGACAGAAAGGATTATACCCACCATTATACACCAAAAAAAAAAAAAACTGAGTGGTCACGAAAAACAAAACAAAAAAAAGGAGGAAACATTAACTACTGTGGGTTATCGGAGGTTTCCCCTCCCTCCCTTCCACGTACACACAAACAAACGTAAACAAAGACGTAAACGAAAATACATAAACATGTAAACCAACACACTGTCCACCTTCGTCGCGCGCTCTTGCTTAACTTTTTTTTTTTTCACCTCTCTCAAACCCCAATGCACTAAACGAACTGATGCCACTTAACGTCCCCATCATTTTCCCACGGAATTATTATTACGCGGGATGTAAATATCAGGGTCACGAAAAACTGTTGGGTTAAGCACATCGACACCGCCTTCCACCTTTAAGCGCTCTCTGACCTTCGTCACGGCCTCTAAAAGTGGTGGATGCCCAAAAGCTTCATCATATTGTTTCAACCAGTTCCGGAACTGCTGCTCATGCCTTAGCGTTGCCATGGTTTCACGAAATACCCATGCGCTCTGTTTGTGACGTGTAACGCACTCGCGCATGTCAATTAGGCGGCTGCGACAGTCGTAAAGGACGTCGAGTTCCTGGCTCTCACGAATGCAAGTCATCAGCCGCTGCCAAAACCGTTGGCAATTGTTTTCGTTCAGGTAACTTGCAGAAATATTGGTGATGTCCGACGAAAACGTGTCGTCGGGCACTTCACGGGCACCGAACATTGACATTGTTCCTTACACCCCTCTCAATTTGTATCGTCTGTGAGTAGTGGAAACAAATAAAAAGGAAACTAAGAACCTAAATGTGTGTTCCCTCTCTTCTCCTTCGTTGTTCCTTTAAAACTATAATCAACTTGTCAGGTCAACCCAACTAGTTGGATGAGGGCAAGGCAGACAGCAATTTAAAAAAAAATGGGGGAAAATAGTCGTTTCGATTTAATATTATTATTATTATTTTATTTTATTTTGTAACGGAGGATGTAGCACTTGAAAAAAAAAAAGACAGAAGCACATAAAGACAACAGAAAAGGGAGTTGCATTCATTCACCATTAGGAAATGACTAGGAGGGGAGTGGCACAAATCGGTGGGTAGCTTTAGGGATTGTACATGCAGCAAACGTGACAACATATCAAATGCTCAAAGTCTTCAGGGGGAGTCATATTTTAGAACAGGTGTTGGAATCGTTCGCGCAAAGACTCCCAACACTCCTCCTCTCCTCCTCTCCTCCTCCCTCCTCCCTCTCTCTTCATAACACACAGTATGAGATAGCCTTAGCAAGGAAAAAAAAAAAACGCTCAACTGTATCCCCTACAAAGCGGGCTATCAATATCAATAAACAATTTTTTTGTTATAAAAAGGAAAGTGAGATCAGAGGGCGTGACAACAGAAATGGATGAAAAGAGAACAAAAGCAAGTCGCGGATCACATACAAAAAAAAAAAAGAGAAATATAGTAATAAAAACAACAATTATGTATATATTTATATTTATTTATGTGCAGGTGTGTCGATAATGGCTTTCCCGCGAAACACACATACATTAGCGTACAGAGACATACACACGGTCTTTCTCGACTATTTTTGATTGCTGACATACACAAATTATCCGTAACAAAAATCTGTTTTTCAACCTCTATTGTCCTTAGCAACGCCTTGACTGACCCCTGATAATTGACTGGTACTGGGCTAACTTACGCTGGTTTCCGCGAACACTCGGCTGAAGAGGAACAACATTTTGCCTGCGCTCCTCCCCCCGTGTGTCGCCATCACGCGCCCGAGACTGTGGGGATTCCGCCAAACGCCGCTGGGAGGAGTTCTCATGCGGTGGATGTGGGAGGTGTACATTACGTCTACTTCTGTTATTTCCACCCATCCGTCCATGACCCCCTGCAACCGCCTCCGGTGGCGTGAGAATACCGCTTTCGGTCAACGACAGAGAGTTACCCTCTTCCCGCTCATTACGACGACTTCTCAATGCTCTTATGGCGTGCCTGGCATTCCCGGACGCTGGCATAATCGGTTGCAGGAAGGTTGAGCGGGATTGAGGATTCGCGGAGTCGTTGGTAAGGGATAGGGATCCTGACCTGACGGTGGGACGTGTCACAGCCACAATTTCTGGGACTCGCGTTGGCAACCCCTCCTCAGCTACGTAGTGTGCTATACGGGTAGAAGTACTCGACACAGGTGGTGATACGGATCTGTTGAGTGCAACTGGTGGCGGTAAGAAAGTTGTCCCCGCCATCGGTGTATAACGGTTTCCCCATCGCAGCTGGTCGCTTCGTTCGCTGCTTTCGTTCGCTACCTCAACTGGGCAATCCCTTGAGTTTCGATTCGTAACATCTGCACTAACAGGAGACAAACTATGAGAGGAAGGGTCAACAGCTTCATGGGTAATGCTCACATTTGACGTCGATGGAGAGAGTGTTTCGCAGCGCCGCCGTCCGCCATCTACAGTTCGATTAGGGCTGCTAACTGTCCGCGAAGTTTCAGTCCCGGTGCCATCACCCCCGCCTCCACTAATTACCTGTGCTACGCCGACAGCTGCCCCAGAGGAAGATAACTGCATTTGCTGTGTCTGTTCTTCCTCTTCTCGCCCAAGTTGCTGAGGGCGCTCCTGGTGGCGCTGCATCGTGCAGTCGACTGGAACACCAACACTTTGGGTGATTTGTTGGTGCCGACGCGGTGTGGCGCTCGGCAAACGCTCATTTCGCTCCTCTGCAACTCCAGAAAGCGAGTGCGAAGGGCATAGTGTCCAGTCACCTTTCGTTTCACCAACTTCCCCATCAACCAATCTAGATTCCCACCAGGTTGGCTGTGCCGCGTCCTTGTACTGCTGCTCCACATCTTGTAGCGTGAACCGACAGTTTGGGCACGTCCTCGTACGCTCCAACCAGTGCTGCATGCACGTCACATCAAAGACGTGACCACAGGGCAGGCAGTACACTTCAGACTGCAGCGGAAATGATTCCTGGCAGATGGAGCAAACAGTCTGACCAGATGTTTCCAGACGGTCTAACGTATCGCGGTCAAGCGTAACACGTCTCAGTTTCTCAACAGCCTCCTGGTCCAGCGGAGCGGCCACACGACGCTGCTGTTCACTGATTAGCAACTGCAAAGCGAGTGCTTGGAGAAGCAATGGACCCAACTCTGTTATGAGCGGATCTTGAGACGCGGGTGGCATCTGCTCCGTCGCGACGGCCGAAAGCGGGGTGCTTCCAGCCTCCGCTTCAACTTGGCCAAAAACCAGTGTCACTTGCTCCCTGTTTTCCGCTCCCTCTTGTTGAACCTGAAGGACGATTGGCTGCACCCCCTGGTCACGACGCAACATATGAGCCCGCACCAACTGCAGCATCATGTCGTACTCCTCCCGAAGTTCCAATCCTCGCCCATTTCCAATCATCGTATCTTAAGACGAAGCCAAATGACGCAACCAGAAAACCCAAGCAAACGAGGACAGAAAAAAAAACAAGAAAAAAAGGAGGGGATCAACTACTACTATTTAAATCTACCTACCTATTAGAAGTTATATAACGCTCTGTTATTCCTATCTTCCGCTTCTTACGCTTGAAGAGGAACGGGACCACCAACACGGGGACACTCCCTCGAGCTCTACGCACTCCTTTACGCCCCCCCCCCTCCCCAATGGGAGTTGAATACTTGCTGGGGATTTACCAGCGAAGCTTGCGCTGGCAGCTTTGTTCTCCCCGAGAACCTACAGTTTCCTACTTTTTATTTGAGTGTTGTTAGCCCCTCGGTATCTGTGCTGATAGTTCTACAAACCTACGAGGCTAAGGAAAGAAAAAAGTAAAAAATAAAAATAAAATAAGCGTATATGGGTCTCATGAGGTAAAGTGGAGCGAGATGAGCTGCGGACCGCGGTGGCGATCAATTTGCTGCGCACCAAAGTCTAACAGCAGTGCAAGGGGAGCAAAGTAAGCACACGTAAGCTATGTACGAGCACCAGTGTACGCGTATATCGTTATTGGGAATGGGAATGGGAATGGGAAGGACCATGGGATAACAAACCCATCACAAGCATTCATAGACACACATACTGACGCGAACACGAACACATACCACATACACATACACATACACAAACACACGTCAGACCTTTTGTTTCGAAGCATTATTTCCCCTCAACACGTCCGTCCTCGCAGTACGCGGAGCAAACAAAAAAAAACTTACTGTCTTAAGTCGAACCAACGCCCTCGCCTCTGTAAGCGTGTGAGAGTTGCAAAGGAACCCCGATTCCTTCTCCCCCCTGCTTTCATTTTTTTTTTCCCCCCGTCCCCTTCGTCACCCTATCCTTCAGATGAAGATCAATGGGATCTGGAATAGGCGACCCCACGGCACCCAGCGGAAAACGTAAGAGAGTTTTGCCATATCGGTTAGGTACAGAGAGAAAAAGTAACAACGGAAAAACAATTGGTTACTTAGAAGTGTGTATATGTGTATGTGTGTATATGTTTCCGCATCTATGACAGTGCATAAAGGGGAATGCATGACAGAACACCACCACCCACCACATAAACGCGTCGCTTCCCTTCCCCATCACTCTGTGAAGAAATAATACCCACACAACAAACTCGCCCACGAGCTGCGACCAGAAGTCTACCCGGGGTCAGCAAGATGTACGCGTGCATGCGTACCAAATGAGAGTTTGTTTTCGCCCACGAGCACGGAATAGTCCCCTTACTACCAAATGTGGAAAAGGATTAACCTCTCCATCAAACCGCTGCAAAGAGGTTATTCCCTTTTCCCTCAACTCCATTCTGAAATCGTTACACCGACTGGTGCAGAGACAGAAGGTTGGACAACGGACGCACACTAACAAATGCACACAAACACGCTCACCTCACGCGATACAACCAGGTATTCTTAAGACGAAACCTGAGGGAACTTAAAGGGCCTCCTCTCCCTCCCACCACCTGAGTTCCTCAAACCTCTGCGCTCCACAAATTCGCCCATTTCGGTTTGCTTTGCCATACTCGTCATTTATTTACACACACCTGCATACAGACCAAAAACGCACGCGGACATATGCTCCCTAGGCGGCAAACCAAGATTTGTACCGACCCTTCAGCTCCTGCAATTGCGGATCCGTAAGTTCCAGCGGTTTCTCGTCCTTTGCAAAGTCAGCAATCAAATTCTTCTGCTTCTCTGTTAATGATTTCGGAAGCAGAACCGCAAAATGAATAAAGAAATCGCCCGTTTTATTCTGATTTGGCCGATGCACACCCCGACCCCGGAGCACCAGCTTATCGCCTTGCTGAGTACCCACCGGTACCTTTGTTTCCACTTCACCCGTTAGCGTTGGTACCCGCACGGCACCGCCAAGAACTGCAGTCGCAAGAGTAATAGGCGTTATTACGTGAATGTCACATCCCTCACGATGAAATACTGGGTGCTCGTCAACACTTATCTCCACGTACAGGTTTCCTGGTGGACCGTTTCGAACGCCTGCCTCACCCTTGCCGCTGACCTTCAGCCGTTCCTTGTTGTCAACGCCCTTTGGAACAGGTAAGGTTTGGACACTACGATCCTTGACAATTCCCTTCCCGCTGCAGTGAGTACAAGAAGACCTGCCAGTTTCGCCCGTTCCGCCACAGTGCGTACAGTCTTGCTGCATGTGAAAGAAACCTGTGCTCATTACTTTCTTCCCACGCCCACCGCAGTGCACACACTTTGCTTTAGATCCCGAGTCTTGGAAACCACTCCCCGTACAAGAGCCACAGCGACGGAAGGTGTTGAAGGATATCTCCTTGCTGCACCCATTCACAGCTTCGAGGAAAGAGAGTCGGAGTTTGAAGTGAATGTCCGCACCTGGCTCCGGACCCTGCGGCTTACGAGTTTTGTCCTTTCCCGCACCACTCATCTTTTGAAAGATCTCCTCGAAGTCATTAAATGAAAACCCTTGCCCACCGGCAGCACCCGCAAACGGATTGGCACCCGCCCCAAAAGGATTTTCACCGCCTGCCTGAGCAAAGGGGTTAAAACCCGGACCAGCACCAAATTTATCTGCAGCACCGGAGTTTCCAGTCATGTCATACATGCTGCGCTTCTGTGGGTCAGACAAGACATCAAATGCCTGCTTCACATCAGCAAAATCCTCTGCAGCACGAGGACTGGGATTAACATCAGGGTGGAGTTGCTTCGCCTTCTTTTTGTAGGCCGACTTGATTTCTTCTTGTGTGGCGTTCCGCGCGACACCAAGCACACTGTACAAGTCTTTTTTCGCATTTGTAGCTGAAAAGCGTCGTGACACTCCCAGTCCTGCTGATACCACAGCAGTGCAAATTATACTCCCCGAAGCACAAACTGTGTTAGGACGAACTCCAGGGGCGGTAAAGTGTCTACTGGGCACAAGAGAAAATGTAGACGGTATTGCACGCCTGACGTACTGCTGGAACAAAGGACTCCGTTGCCTCATATTTCGTCAACCGCCAGATTTTCTGCGCCAACGAAAGCAAGGACTATTGCTCGCCCTCTCTCAGCACCCCCTCCCCTTTACTTCAAATACTCGTGTGTATATGCCTTCTTTTTCCGCTCCTTATTATTGTTAGTCTAAACTTCAAAAATAAAATAATACACCCCTCCACTTTACTCGTTACTTCGCTACGCGGGTCCTCAACCACTAAAATACGTCTCCTCACCCATGAAAAGAATGGCGATGCAACAAGCGCACAGAAAAGAAAATAAAGAAATGGCAAAAACAATTCCGTATACTCGAACAAGATGATCACATCCATAAAAAGTCACCGAAGCAGAAACTGAGACGCGCAAAACAGGTGTGCAACGCTTCACTCTGCTATAATTTTTTTTTGTTACTTTGGCGTAATAACCTTTAAAAAAACATGAAGACACAAACATTAAACAACAAATGTGGTTTCCGGGGCTGCGCTCGTCCTAAAACTGTTTAGGCCATGATGTTGTATGGGGTGATCTTACCCTTTGGTGTGATCAGCTTCACGTGGAGGCCGCGTTGTTGCAACTTCCCTGCGTCACGTAACTCCTCGTACTCATTTCGGAGGATGTTTGTGAAGCCCCAATATTTCGATATCACAATGATTTGCCTACCAGGGAACTTCATCTTAGCACGGCGAAGAGACTCCAGTGCCTGTGGGACGTATGTGTCCTTTGTCCTCATAGACAAGAGGATCTGACCAATCCGCACGCGGGCGCAGGTCCCATTCGGTTTGCCGTACGACTGCCGCATGCCCGTCTGCAGACGATCGGCGCCAGCACACGAAAGCATTTTGTTGATGCGAAGTACGTGGAACGGATGGGCGCGGATACGCATGTGGAAACATTCCTTGTTGGCACGCTTCACCATATACTTGTTAGCCTGAATACGGGCAGCTTCCAATGCCTCAGATGAGATTTGCTCTAGTTCACGGGACACAACATGGACACACACGGGGAACTCATCCACTGGCGCACGGCGCTTACCAATGTCGAAGGTGCGAATCCTCGGGTCCGGTACACCACGACAGAAGCGTGACTTAGGATACGGTTTGTTCTTGCAGAAGCGGTAGCAACGTGCGGGACGGCGAGCCATGACGAATCTTTTGGCCGATCAAACCACTGCAGAAACAAGAAGTATAAGAAAGTACAGACAAAGGAAAAAAAGGAAAGATGTGAGGAAAAAGTTATGTTAACATCACAATGGATGGAGGTAGGTGCGTCCTTTTCAAAGTGAAACATGTGCAAACTCAACGAAAATATTCCCTGGTACATGGAGGAGAAAGGGTGGGAGAAAGGGAAACACGCACAAAAATAACTGAATCGTGTTGCACCGATGTGCATAATTAATAAGATGCACAATATGAAGAAATAATAGGTAGAAACAAGTTGAGGCTTCTACTTATGTTGCCCCTTGATCACATAGTAAAAAAAAGGGTCTTCCTTCTTTTATAAGAGGGGAAGCAAATCAGGCGCGCGGTGGAAAGAAAAGATGGGAAAGGTCCCGACGAAAAACAGTATAAATATCATTTCTTCAGTAGTTCCTCCCCCTCCTTCAAAAATATTTTCTTGACATCAGCATACACTTCCTCCCGACTGCGGTTACCGTCAACAGTGTATAAACGCCCTTGCTTTTTATAATGTTCCACCACCGGTACGCACTGCTCAGCATTCGTCCGGAAGCGGCGACGTATCGTTTCGATATTGTCGTCGTCACGCCCAGAACCAGACGACGCACGGCCGATCAAACGCGCCTCCATTGTTTCCTCCGTACAGTCGAAGAAAAGAATGGCCTTAGCGGGCACAATGTCTTCCTCAAACATAAACATCTGATCCATTTTGCGTGGGAATCCGTCAATGACATAACCACGGGGACTGGGGTGAGTATTGAGGGCATTTTTCAACAGCGCAACTGTCAGCTCGGACGGCACAATGCCACCCTCCACGAGAATTTGAGATATTTTCTGTGCAACCTCAGTTGTTTTGTCTCGACTTGCCTGACGAAGGAGATCCCCCGCGCTGAAGTGCGTATAACCAAACTCTTCAACGAGACGGGCACAAACTGTACCCTTTCCCGATCCTGGGCCACCAAGAACAAAAAATACCTTCGGCTTCTCGGTGGATGTCATAGGAGAAGGAGTCACGTGGAGCCTGGTAATGGATGTTTTAAATCCTGCACTTTGAGGTAGCAGTTACTGTCCTTGTATATACTTTGACCTTTCTGTATAACGAAACACGGGAGTCCTTTAAAAATTAGGAGTGCTACTAATGTCACAAGGTGATCAATGAGTGTAAGTCGCTCAAACGAAACCAAACAGTAGGAAATGTGCTTGAGCGAATTGCGCCACACCAGCTGCATTTGTAGCACACTGCGACCAAACTCAATGTCACTCACAAGTACATGGCCGCCATTCCCACTTTCGCGTGCGGCGTGATACAAATTCAGCCACACCCACATGCAATGGAACTTGGTGGAGTTCATTACCTCTTCCAGGCGGCTGGCACCCCGCGGTAAAGGACTCCAAAACCGGCCCCACGCACTACCACCCCTCAGCAATGATACCCACAACGACGCGACGCAACAAACGGAAAAGGGTGAGAGAAAGCGAGGGATAAAAACTAAAAGACTAAAAAAAACAGAATGTGAATCATTAGATTGGCCGCACGAAAGTCCGGTAATGTAGCCACGGAAGAATAAACCAACGATGAACATTTCTCCTTACTAACTCCCTTCACCGACTTTCACTCCATTTAAAAAGACAGCCCCGAAGCCCCCCTCCATTCCGTGTGTATTCTAATCCCGTTGCACACACACAAAAAAATAAATAAATAACAAAAGGACTGAATGGTACGAGGTTGTGAATTTTCTAGATTTCCTTCTACCTAAACGAGGCATCCAAATTATACTTATCCTCGGCGCCTCCGACTGTTGCCCCGTGCTGGTCGGCCACAGGCATCTACGAGTTGCCCTCGATCATTCCGCCGAACGTAATCACCCGGCCGCCGGTACCGCGTGTCAATGAGGCAGTCCACGATCGCCTCCTGAGCTGTCCGACCAACGCAGTGACGTAGCGCGTACTGTCGATCCCACTCACGACCTTTAGGTGCTACACGACTGTATTCATCCGTCATGATCTCTAATTCGGATGGTATTTCCTCTGCTACGGGTCGCACCAAAAGAACACTGTCATCCTTTAAAACCCCAGGCTCTGTTGGGGATAGTTGTTCACACGAGCTGTCGGAATCCCAGCACCTCTCAGCGTCTGCTTGAATGCTGTTCAACCCCTTTGCGCAACGACGAATGGGAGAGTCCATACGGCCTGAGTCAAACAAACCGCTGGTCCCCTCCGGAATGGAACTCAATGGAACTCTCCCAGCGATCAGTTTTTCCCTCAGTCGCCGCTTGGTTTTTGATACGGTGTTACTCTTCCGTACACGCGGCATCGTAAACCAACTATAGTCGTAGTCTCTGTCAGCCGGATTGCAAGACAGTGCCGCGGGTATGCTGTCAGCGTACAAGCGATAATGATGAAAAAGACGTGGGCGCGTCAGGAATTGACGAGGTGGAATGGGAACAAAAACCGGTGATGACTGACAACATTCGCCCACATATCCCACAACAGCTCCATTTTGTGCGGCAGAGTGAAGCCGGCGGCATCGGCGGATGGTGGCTCCTTCCCACCGTGTGAGATGACTTTGTGAGCTGGTGTGGGTGCTCATTCCCCGGTGTCCAGTGCTGGTTCAAGACTCACCACCTCTTAACGTTGGTCTAGCTTTTATTGCAGCAATTTTGCAGTTGCATTTAGGTTGCAAAGAAAAAAAAGAGGGCACGCAGGCGGCAGAAGGAGGTTACACGCATATGAGTTGAGATGCCTCCCCAGATTAACTTTTCTTTACGCGTAAAAAAAAAAAGAAATGATAAGGGTATTTCACACCTACCTGATAGTGAACGATGAACTGGACACCAAAGAATAACTTAATGAAGAGAGAATAAATAACGTCACGATCTGAGAGGGATTTGCCTTTCGCTAACTTCCTCTCTAACTCTGTTAATCATGTGTCTGTTCACCTAAAACCGAAAATAAACGATAATTTGCCGCCACGCACTTAACATACCGGTGGTGATAACCGGTCAAAGGTCCTCGTCTACTCCACAGGTTGCAAAGACGGCCTTAATGACTGAGGGCACAAAGAACAGTGCGGAAGGCCGCAACAGACACCGGGCACACCAAACGTATAGACCATGTCCCAACGCTCTGTTGCCGACCCCGCCGGCTTCGTTTCAGTGACGAGGAGGGCATCGGTGCGTTCCACCGCTGCTTCTCTCCGCGCATTCGCACCTTCATCCACAACGGTAGGAAGTGGGTGACTCACGTTTGAGTCCCCATTAACTCTTAAAGAAGAAGATGGCGGTCGCGTTTGTGGTGCAAACCTCACCATCCTGGTAGAGCCGCCCTTTGGTCTCATATTTCCATCCGTGCCATCCGCCAAAGTGGCATGAAGCCCTGCTTTCGCTGGCTTTGCACTACATATCGGGTCACTAGGCCCTGCCCTCGACGCCCATTCAGGACAATTCTCTGAATCGTTGTTGCACAAAGATGAACCTACGCCGGAACGAGGGGCCCCGAACATCGATGCAGCACGGGGATAAAAATTATCGCACTGCTCTGTCGGTGGTGTATCAGGGGGTGCAGTTGGGACATTTAGAAATCTGGCGGTTGCTCTCAGGAATGGGGGGAGGAAAAGTACTTCGTCACCCTCCTGCTGCCGCGGCTCCAGATTCGTAGAGAACTTTTCAGTCTCATGAACGGAGTTGTTCAGCAGCAGCGCTGAAGACGGGGGAATATCCTGAGCCAGTGGGATCGGGTGCCTCTGTTGCTCCGCTCCATAACTGCTTGACAGGAGAGGCCGTACTGACCGACGACCGGCGGCCACCTCTCGGATGTTGACAGATTCCGCGCTTTCCCTGCCACCTGTTCCGATGCTGTAAGGGTTTACTTCGCCTTCCTCGTGTGCTCGCACCATATGGAGTCCCGAACCATTCAAAACGCTCCCACGTCGAGGTTTTCGAGAAGTGCTGCAACCTTTCGTCCCAATTGTTTTTTGCCCCTGACAATAATGCCGAGGCCGGCAGGAAACCTTGTACACTGTTGTGTCGAGGACCGTCGCGTATGGTTGTAGAAGTATATGTTCATTTCGGACCATGCCCCCACAGCGTGCACGCTTACCTGGATTAGGGTAGTGAAGAGTTGAAAAAAAATACTTAATAAACCGATGACCATAAGAAACGATGGACCCTCTCTGCAGTCGGTAAAACTTAGAAAAAAAATAAATAATAAATTGAGAGGAAACATCCGGAAGTGCAGAGGTGCATTTCGTGAAAGCTTACTCTTCGCGAATTGGGAAAGAGAATTAAGAGATGTTACAGTTTCATGAGTGGCAGTGCCTAATACGCAATAATGCTCAGCGGCCGCCAGAAGGGAAAAAGTGACCACTCGAAGCACCCGTAACACCGGAGTCAGATGCGATTCCTGAAAACAACCCTTGATCAACTTTATCGTCTTTCTTTTCCACTATCCTTTTTCATTTGATCAACTAGGTTTATTACGGAAACAAGCACCTCAACCACAAGGTGACGTGCTACGCAACCCCTTTCCACTTGCCCCTATTAGTTAGATCATCCTTCACTGTTCAGCAGGGGCCACACCACACCACGGAGCAACGGCATTCCTACCTTACTCATATCAAACCCTTCAACAACTAAACTTGTTGCCTCTCGAAGGGCAGTGGCATGAACCACAGCGAAGCGTAATGAGCAACGTTTACCTCCTCCACATTCGCAGGCTTCGTCACGATTACGTAACGCCATGTCGTGATCCTTGACAACAAAACTCCGATAATCCTCATCAGCGATGAGTAATCCCACCGTGTCCGCATGGGCAACAAGGCAAAGCTCCAGCACGTCCGCATCACACACGCCAAAAACAACCCATTCCTCCCCGTCAAACGCACCAAAAAAATGGGTCAGCAGCGACTCTTGGTTCTTGCTTCGCGTTATGGGTCTTAGTAACATGTAGCCCACACCAACAGGTGTCATTTTTACAACCACAAACAAACTATCCAGAGGATCCCTTCCACCTTTAGATGAGAGTTGACTACACCATACAATGTCACCTGCCGCTATTCCGTGGCGGTAGTCGCCTCGGTATGGTTGCCAGCGTCCAACTGGTTGGCGTGAGTCGAGCAGCGCAGCAGCGGCGTACGGGACAAGGTGCCCATCACAAACTGCCCTCCGTTCCAGTTGCGCGTCGTATTCCTCGCCGTAAGACCACGTCAACAACTGCTCTCCGGGTTCTATATCAGCCGTGGCAATGAAGAAAGGGATAGTGACAAGGTGACTCTCCTTTTCCAATAAAGTAGCGCGCCCCATAAGCGTTGTTCCGCGATTTGCCTTCCCACATTTATTAACGCGCTCCCTATGTAGCGAAGGCCTGCGCTTTTTCACGCAGCTTCGGAACCTTTTTGTTATTTTAACCTTGCAATGAGCGTCTTCCGTCCCTTTAGATAGCTTCTTTGAAGCTTCTTTAAGTGGAGAAAGCTCGCTCGGAATCATTAGCATCAGCGAACACAGCTCAACATTTCCGAACTTGCTTAAGTTATAACGATGATTGGCGTAGCGCATAAGGCCTTGACCAAAGCACACAACATGCTGCCCCAGTCCCAGTGCATATGTCGCATCGTTTAATGGGAGTTCATGTGAAGTGGCGGATGCGTATTCATTGTTGTGTGCGGTAGAGCGTAATCCGTGGGCCGACTCTTTGTGTGAATTAGGCAGAGAGGAAGAATAAATTCCGTTGCATGCTTCCCCGACGTTGTTGCGGGCCTCTAAAGCTTCGGTTGACACGGCAGGACCACAATACAAGAAACAGGTGCCATACGGTATCGGATGTACTGCAAAAAGGCCGTACTGTCCCTCACCAAGCTCTGGTGTTTCTTTTATGTCCAGTAGTGTAAACGGGAAACCACCAACGGGTTCAGCCCCCGCGTGCTTTCTGCCAATACCGTGATAAAATGGAAGTCCTGTCGGCCATCGGGGAAACCATTTTTCTCCATCCGACACACTCTTAGTGGGGTTCACTTCATCAATGTGGCGTCGCCCGAACGTTCGTTCGTACCATGCTGCCTCATCCAAACACCGATGGTACGAACGAAGGCACAAACGCACAGTGTCACCACTTTTAATAATGGTGGACGCCACTATAGCCAAAAGCGTTGCGCGAGGAAAAGCATTTTGATCAACTGATGAGTTGCCCGGGAGGCCATAGTGAAGGGCGATGCAGCGGGCGTTCGGCCAACAAAGTGGATCGTCTATTGGGGCGTTCCCGTGCTTATTCGTATCTTTAACTGCCTTCTGTACGATCTTATAGAAAAATGCATCCCCTTCCACTGCGAGTACCGAATGACGCAATCGCTGGCGTCCCGTGAAAATGTCTCCATCAGGGCGGTGTCGACTCGCATTCCCAAGGTTCACGCCGATCATGCTCAGTTGTGCAGCTTCGCGCAAATGCACCACTCGTTCTTCACTGCTGTATCCAAAATAAGCCGAGAGGAAACGGCCATAGCGCTCCTGGTGAAACTTACAAAGGGGATTTCTACTTGTTACTCTCCCATCTCCCCTGTCTTTCTTCCCTCTAGTGGAGGAATAACTGTAACTCTGACGAAACATTTCACCACTGCAGTCACATCGCAACTCGGGTGAAGGCAGATCTTTCATCTCCTCCCTCTTAAACACACTTCACGTCATTCAGCTTTGCCATAAACGTCGCGTACATCGTTAGTTTGAAAGGAAAATTAAGAAAAGGTAGTGTTAGTGAAAGAAGGATACGTGGTAAATGAGGTGTGTGACTGTGTGTGTGCGGTGTGGAGGTTGCAAAGTAGTGCGACTGGGATACAATCAAGGGTCAGTTGCCCAATAAACCTTGAAGGCAGGCCCTAGCAGATCTCCCCGTTACGAGCGCAGGCAAGACAAGACAGGGGGAAAAAATTTAACAGTGAAACTGAAAAGAGCACGAAAACTACAATTTGTCCCTTCCAGGCAATGGCAAGGGTAACCTTTCGGTGAGATGCTCTTCCCCAATCTATGAAAGGTGGCCATGGAATCGATTTCCTCATGCAGGGGTGGTGCTTTTCTCCAAATTTTATATGCCTGCGAGAATGGCTACATTTTGTGGGCAGCTGCCCTTAAATGAACAGCCAAAAGAGAAAGGAGAAAAGGAGGAGGGAGGCAAATACCACTGCAAGTCAGCAGTCGCCCGGCAGCCTTCCACAGAGAATGTGAAGAATGTGCAACACAAACAGGCAACACACGCCGTAACCAGCTTTCGCCTTACTCATCATCAAGAAATTTGGATGTTTTGACCGGAACCTTTTCATCCTTGGTGAAGTACGTCACGCCACGACCATTCCGCTGGGTACGGTCCAGGTTCAAATCCGCACCATCGGACTGCAGTAACTCCACTTCACGCCTGGCGCGGTAGCGTCGGGCATCCTCCTTGCTGTACTTTTCAGGATCAAGTCCCTTTTCACGAAACTGTGGAATGAGGTACTTCTCCAGGTATTCCTTCGGCGTCTCCGAGTCTCCACGAGGTCGAAGACGGTGACTGAGGTACTTCAAACAACTTGCCATGGCTCGGCAGCGCTGCGTTGTGCCGTCATCGTCATCGTTGCACTCCTCCGTGCGGGGTCGCTTGGTTGGCTTCTCCTTACCGCTATCGCTGGCACCATCGTCGCCTTTGTGACTGCTACCAGTGCCACTTTCACTGTCTGAGTCTTCCTCGAACTCGTCGTCTTCCTCTTCCTCGCCATTCTCCTCCTCTTCATCTTCATCTCCCTCGCTATCCTCCTCCTCCTCCTCCTCCTCGTCGTCATCATCATCATCATCATCATCATCACCAGTTTTTTCATCATTATCACCTTTATCCCTCCCCGTTTTATCTCCCTTACCGTTATCCTTATTTACGTTATAGAATGAGTCCAACATGTTCGTGATAAATTCCCTGCGCAAGTTGATGTACTCCTCTGGGAAGACAGAGATGTATTTAGATCTCAGCAACTGCAGCACAACGTCAGCCGTGAGTCGTTTGTCCTTTGGGACCCGCTGGCACATGGTATTGACCAGTTCCGTTAGCTTCGCATCTCGTTCTCTAGTCGCAGTGGTGCTCATGATGTTTAAAAGCACGCAGTGCGATGTATGTGTACCGTGTGTAAGAAGCTATGTGTAGTTGTATATTTTTTTTTTACGCACATGAAAAATCGGCCAGTCCCAGAATAATCAGATGTCAACATGGAGAGACACATATATTTGCGTTACGTGTAGACGATGAAGAAAGACAAAGTAAAAAAATAAAATTAATTGAACTCAGAGCAAACTGCCGAGAACGATGTTGAGGAGTTAGTATGTATACTGTTCCACACGCAGTTCCAAGAAAAGTGGAAGAATATGTGCACCCACTAACAAAGCAACTTCACGATGTGTGCGCAAAAAACAATTTCTCGTTCCTCACCCAAATAATCAAAACTACCAACCGAAAGCAAAACAAAAGAAACGCAGCCCTTGGCCAGTTACGGTCCCTTGCAGTGGAAACATCGCTCGCTTCCCAAGAATTTATAATCGGTGCCACAATTGGTGATAGTAACTCCTCACGTGCCCTTTTCATCCCCACGAACGTGGAACCACCGACAGTGTTTTACACTCCCTTCTACTCTACACCTACACCAGAGTTAATTAAGAAAAAGGAAAAAAAAAAGCGTTGTGAAGAGAAGAAAATAAGCGGGTATGAGGGGAAAAAAAAAAGAAACTGTGTGCGTTCCTGGGACTCCACAAAGGATTCGCGAGAAATAGCATTCAGGAATGTTGACATTAAGCACTTTAATCACACGCACTGCTCATGTGTGGGCAACACACTAAGGTAAGCTCACACCTTTTTTTCTTTGAAATTGTCAACACCTCCAGTCCTGTCGGTGTGCTACGTCTGGCGGGAGCCAATGACACTTCAACTGGGTGAGTAATTTTTTTAAAAAAAACCAAAGGGCAAGTCTGCTTACCTCTTCCCTCTCCTTAATCATATGAGTCGAAGGAAATAAGTACAAAGTACCAACCAGCCAATAAATACAACTAAATAGCCGCTCTCTGAAACGTTGCTTGCGGCGACAACATCCCATTACCCATCCCATTCTTTCGACGGGTTGTGAGAGATGCATGCGCACGCACACTCGCCTCATTTCCAATCGGCAAAACGATGAACCAATATGTTGGTTTGCTTTAAGGACAAGAGTTGATCGCAGTGACGGTTGCTTGTCCGTGCTGTTGTGCAACCCTGTCGTGACAGTTGCCGTTAGTGAAAGGACCACGTTGTAGCTCCTCAAACCGTCGATCCAGAACCCTAACGAGAAGATCCTTCCGCGTTATTATACCTACCACGGTATCTCCGTCTACAACCACCATGTGCCGCAGTCCCATCATGCGAAATGTTTGATAGACCATCTCCAGGTTAAAAAAGGGGGGAATCACCCACGGACTACGGTTGACAATTAGCGAAATGTCAAGAACTGGTGGAAAACAGGCATCGTTAATCTGAGAGTACTCAGAACTCCTCTCAGTTGAGCTCACAAAAGCGCTGCCACTTCGGCATTCATCTTCGCTCTCCAATACGGGGGAAGCTGGCTCTAGCCAGTTGGATCCTCCGTTGGCGAGGAAGAGCGATGATTTGTGTGCTATCCACTCTCTCCACGACACGTTGTTTACCTCCACAACTCCCGCTGTGGGTTGCCTAGAGGATGTGCCGTTGCGCTCACGTGATTCCCCAGGCGCAGCCGGCAATTTGCTCAATTGCGGAAGTGAAAGATATATCCGTAGGTCTTCCCGTGTGACCAAGCCCACAAACTTATAGCTCGTGTAATCATCATTGTCCAACTCAGTCATTTCTTCCTCTAGCTGAGGCAGAGGCGCTACTCCCTCACCTCCCTTCACTGCGGCTCCCCTCTTCCTCACAGCTTCCACCACAGGGAAAGCGTGATGAGTTGTCGTCTGCAGGGCTTGCATAACAACAGACGTTTTCTCCCTTTGACGCAAACTTATCACACGTGACGTCATTACATCAGCAGCCGTCAATTGCTCGAATTCCGGCCGCATCAAGCATGCCCTCAAATACGGAACTGAATCAAGCTGTAATACCTGGTGGTAGAGTGGTTCCGCTATGAGGCCAGCTACCGCCTTGGCGATGATGATCGCAACCATGGTGGGAAGTAGGTAATGTAACTCAGATGAAAGCTCCATCATAATCACACATATGGACATTGTCATGCGCGTGATGCCGGCCAGAAACGCCCCGGCACCGATCAGCGCAAACAGACCAGGATCCATCCATGCGAGTGACGCCATGTAACCGCGCTCCACGCCGATGTTCCCCATCCCGACGAAACACACGAACAACCCAAAAAGCCGCCCCAACGCGGCGCCAATGACAAGGCTCGGAACCACCAAGCCACCTGATATAGCCATCCCGTTTGACCAACAGGCAAATATAGTGTAAAGCAGCAGCAACACTAAAAGCTGTACCGGGTGATACTGCCATATTGTCTGACGAGAAAAAAGGTGCCGGATAGTGTCCCTTTCGCTCCCAAGGACAAGTGTCGCGAGGGGTGAAAAGGTGTTATTTTCGCTACATGTTGCCGTAAAGAGACTCGTGGTGTTCTCGGTGCCCCACACCAATACGTCACCCCTGTCTTCCATATCCTGGAACGGTGCGCAGCCCGATAACATGGCGAAGAAATACGATAATAAGCTGTACAGTGTTATTGCAACGACTGGTTCGAGAAACCGTCGAATCGATGATTGACGCATACATCTTCGACGGTACTTAATCAGCACAATGTTCACCTTGGTGAAGAGTGCCGCAAACAAACCACAGACGATGCCAAGGAAAAACGATGGTGCAATTGAATACACATTGAGTGGAATGCTTAAATTGACTTCGAATAAAACAGATACGGCGTTAGAGACCCATCCCAGAAGCCTTTGGTCTTCGATAACCGAGCGGAAGATACTGATGATAGAGAAGCATACCATCGTGGCGAGAAATATTTGCCCGCTCGCACTGTGATCCCAGAAACTCGACACTTCTTCCATCACAAAGAGAAGTCCACCAATAGGTGCTCCAAACGCAGCGCTCACACCGCAAGCAGCGCCCGCCGTGATAAAATCCCTTCGATCCTTGTTGTTTCGAAATGCCTGGAAAAGACTTGTTTGGCAGCGCAGCGCACGGCTCCTCCCTTGAGTCACGCCGGCACCAACGATCGCTCCGAGGTGAATGAGCGGCGCCTCAAGACCAACGGGAAGTCCACCAGCAACACCGCACACACACGATATGCTCTTTACCACAAAGGTGCGAAGGGTCATCACTTTCGGTACGTGTACGCCGTTCAGGTATGCCATCACGTCGGGTATACCACCACCTGCAGCGCCCGGCTCGAAATAAACCACAACACCTGCCGCAATCATAACAAACCAAATCGATGTGCAAAGGTCAATAAAGAGAGCCAGTGTGCACCAGCCGAAACCACCCTTGTTCATCAACCTCACCAGCAGATGCTCACGGTGGTCCTGTATCAGCTCGACTGAGTAAGAGACAATGATGGCTACAACGCCGACGGTAACTGCAATGAAGACGTGTAGAACCCACCTCAACGCCTCGTTGCGATCATGAGATTTGCGCGTTGTAACAGCATCAAATGTCTGCTCGGGGGGCGTTTCACACGCGCCCTGCACTGAATTGGATTCCACACCATTCTTCAGATGTTCTTCTCCTGGTGTCAGTGGGGTTTCTACTGTTACCGCGGCGGCATGAGCAGGATCTGTCGTGGCGTATCTGTTACGTGAAGATGGGGCGCGGGCCCTGACAGACCCTCCGCGAAGATGGTTCATATACATAGTGGGGTACGGTTTATAGTAATCAATGGACTCAAAGCGCGCCTGTCGTTCCGCTTCCTCTTCAGTGGTAGGCTCCAAGCATTGTGAGTAGGGGTTCGCAGCGGTCCAGAATTCATCAACTACGCCTTGGATGGACATGCTGGTATACATCCTCTGACACTAGCCGTCTTCCTTAATTTAAGGTGATTTTAGTTGGAGAAACGAGTAGACATATAATGGATGTACAGCGTCAACATGAAAAGTACTATGTTTCAACCCTGTTGTTTGGGGATGCAGAAAGGGTTAAAGACGAGTGAAAATATCATATTACCTCATCTTCACCGTTTCCAACCACCAGCGCCATGACTAATACATAAACTGACTGACTCCTCCCTCACAAACATGCCCCTTACGTTTATCGGCGCTTTTTCGTCTTACGCTCAACGTACTTGTCTACTGCCCCCTTGCCTCCTTTCTTCTCGAGCTTATCAAACGTTTCTGCGAGAACCTCGCGTTTCAACTGAGACCGTTTCGGAATGAATGCACGCTGCTTCTTCCCGTCCCGCACAGCCGCCGCCTCCCGCTTAATTATGCCCTTTCTCACAGCCTGTCGGCGCGCCCGCACTTCACGGTCTTTGGTTCTTGAGATGTAGAGCTGTGATTCGCGTTTCAGTTGCTGCAGTTCAGCCTTCAAATCCGATGGTGGTCGTAGCATCAGGCGGTTAATCTCGTCACGGTTTTCCTCTTCGAATCTGTCTTCCTCCTCCTCCGACTCTTCGTCTTCCCCAACTTCCTCTCGTTCGTGACGGCGCAAAGCGTATTTCAGGCACTGTATGCAGTGCTTGCGGCGCGACTGCTCCTCCTCTTCTTGCTCTCGAAGGAACTTATAGTTATCCTCGAATTGCTTACGGTCGACTGCACCGTACAAGTCACTAAATCGGGGGTCTACGAACCGATGAGGACGCACCGCCGGGACCCCACTTTGCCGTCGGGGGCGCACACGCGCACTTCGCTCTGGAGGGGGGCCATCCGGATCGTTATAAGGCATGCCAACGCGACACGACCAGCGTGCTTTCGGGTCGCTGCTAATAGCTCTGCCCCTACTTGCGAGGTTGCTTCAGAAGGGAAGAGGAAAGAAACAAACAAAGCGGTAAAGGTAAGGATCGAGAGAATAACAAATGTTTGTATGCGGAGGAAAGGCGACAACGACAGTCCCTCACCTCCAGCGGATGGGCTCACAAGACTAACCGTCAGAGCGGATGCACACGGTAGCGGAGAGGTTGTCACGTGGAACGTAGAGTCGCGGACGAAAGCAGCAGGGCCCACACTACCAAATATGAACTTAGAAACCAATTCCAACTGCGCATGTTACCCTTGCATAATGCAGGGCTACTTCCCTCTTCGTCAAACCCACACACACGTGGGGGACAAGAAAAAAGATAACTGAAGGAAGCAATACGTATTTTCCGTTTTCTTTTTTCAATTTCCCCGATGCTCCTTCGTGTCCAGGTGCGACGTTTCATACACAAGGCGCAGCAGTGATTAAATGGTGAAATAAACTGTCATATAACACTTAAGATCGTGGCTCTCAAATCGACACACCACGTCAACATGAAGCCACTAAAAAAGAGGTGAGAAAAGGAAGAAGGAAAACGAAACCGCTCACCGTTTTCGTGAACCAAGACAAAAAGAAATAATTTACCATGGCTAACTACGTGTCGGTACTGTTATCCTTCCCTCCCCTCACACACACACACACACACGTATTCTTGCATGTGCGTCCATTCACTCCCCACTTGTATATTTAACGCGCTCAACGGCACCTACGCAAATCACCGCATCCCACCATTAAGAGGAAAAACAAAAAAGAAAGGACACAAAAAACGACCCACATACGTCACGAAGACAAAAAGCACCTGCCACCGTACAAGGTTCAACCCTTTGTGTCAATAAAGGTCCAAACAAACAGGGATTTCAAAAGGCAGCTAAAGCAAAAGCAACATTATATATTTATATATATATATATGTATACAACACCGAGAAGCTGGTCACCGTAACACAGTTTATGTAGTAGCCGTGTTTCATAAATAACCTTCACTGATCTTTATATACGGGAAGGTTTACAAAGCAATTCACAACAAACATGAGGAAGCCAAGAACTGTGGTAATCACGCAAGATGTGTAGCGGAGCGGTGTGCCACCAACAGCAATAGCACCCAGGAAAATGTAAAAGAGGCCTCGCCCCGAATATGTTGTGAGGAAGTAGAAGTACCTAAGCCACAAATAAACTCCACGGCGGATGCCCTCAAATCTACGCAACTCTGCCGACAGGCCCAAGAAGGCGAACACCAACATGTATAGTTCCAAGAAGGTGTCAGCAACTGTGTTGTTTCGCACAACGAGGGTTACTAAACTGCTGCTGATTACAAGGGCCATCGCAATTATAGACAAAATAAGGAAGACGAGGGACCAGGCGTCACCCTTCGAATCCACAACCCCTTCCTTTGATTGTTTACTTCCGGCCTCAGCAACACCGGCTGCTGTTTCACCACCTTTCATCCCTTATGTATATACCTGATCACTTAAGAAAACCACAACTCCAGGGGTGAATGGTATGAGAGGGGAGAGAAATGTTGCCATTGGTGTCGCACAACATATACAAGCCCTTACGGTGAAGGGAAGAGAAGGAGAGAAAGAAACAACAAACTGATAACAGAAATAGAAGGCTGGGAAGAGTATCGACCGGCCACCGGAGTATATATGTAGGGATATACGGCAAAAGCCTTTCACTGAGGCTACCACCCCTAGAGAAAATTGCTTACTCACTAACGCCCTCAAACAGCGCGTACACTTCCTTTAGGTGGGACTCTGTGATGTGAGGAAGCACATTATAGAAGGCGAGCATATTCCTCCGGGCGAGTGACGTAAAGCAATGTCGATGTGTAGAATCCAATCCATCAGACGCTTTGCGTAGGGATGTCGATGGTGCTACCATCATCACCTCCTGATACCGATCATCCTCCAGCATGATACGCATTGCGCGGTGCAAATCCTCTTTTGTCAACCGCTGCTTTACACGTTGAACGTCGGAAGGAGTTACGCGCGCTAAGTCATCGGCGGTAACGCGGCGTGCGCGTTCCTCCAACGAGAGTACAGGATGAACTTCCATCGGAGTTGATGCACTAGGCGTGGTCCAAAACCATGACACCATGCTGCACATTAACTATCACAATTCTCGGCCTGTTGCCTCCTTCCTTCACTTCTCTCCTTCTGCCTTAGGGTAAAGACGCGAAGTATGGTAATGAATGAGGATGTGAGGAAAAGTGTTCGGCACTCAAGCTTGAATAGTTGGCTCCTCGCAACATGAGGGCGAGCATCCCGGCGCATGCACAACATGGGCAGAGTATTCCATCCATATGTTCTCAGCCCATTACTATGCTTCACAACCGTGAATTGATTACTGAAACAACTGCAGACGTTCATGAAGAGCTTCACTGCGAACCGCGCGTACGCCAAAACCATTCATCGTCACCGTCAATGGCATCTTCGAGTGAGAAACTAGATTCCTCTGTGTTCCAGCTACTATCAGTCACCCACTCGGAGGTATCAGAAGGCTCATCAGACTCGATCTCCTCTAGTCGCCTTTGTCTGTTTCGCCCCGTTACGGGGTCATCGATTCCAGCAGCACGCAAAGCTTCACGTAGAGCCATGTCTCGTGTGTTATTCCACGGTAAAAAAGTCCGTAGAAAAAGGGCGATATGATTCTGTTGTTGCACCATTTGCAATTCACGACCATCCGTCTCAAACATCATTTCGTATAGAGCAAGCTGCTCCACAGGAGTCCCTACCGTCGGGGGAAGTTCACCATAAAGTGCTCTGAAGCGAAGAAGCATGTCCTGTTCAGATGGTGTCAACGCGCGTTGGCCGACCCGCCAAGCCTCCTCCCGTGCGTCTTCCGCCGTCACCTCATTAGGATCGAGCAGATGTGCAGGAATCGCCGCCATTACTGTGCCCATCAGGTCTTCCTCCCTCAACATTTCGTGTTCCCATGGTGTTGGCACATCAGCGCAGGGATTTGCAGCGCTGACGCTGAGGGACTTTAGGTAAACACCACTTTCCTCGGTAATAACGCGCCGCAGAAAGCCGCTCGGCTCCGCGGCGTTCCACATCTCTGCATTCCTCGCAACCCACAGGGTTGCCACACGGAGTCTTTGCCCACCGTTATTATTCATGTGCCCCTTTACTACCTCTTTCCATGCCGCAGGGGCTACACTAGGCTGAGCCTGGCTTCCTACTTTTTCAACAAGCAAAACAGCGGCGGAGGGGAACCGCCCGATGGCATCAGCCAGCATCACACCAGAAGGTGGGGTGTCGTGGAATGCATGAAGCTCCGCTGGAGAAATATCCCGTATCACTCTTGACAGTTTCCCACCTTTTTGTGTGTGAGTTGCCTCCTCACGCTCCAGAAAGAGTTTTGCAAGAGCAGCGCTAAAGAAGAATCCTGGGAGCGTTGACAAGGACAAGGCCAACTCGTGGTTAGACAAGTTACTACACCCACTGTTCACGCACTCTGCGGTTGGGGGAAGGGTCCTCGAATTAGGGATGCGGCAGGACTCTCGTATCAAAAGGTAGTACACATGAACGAGCCATGCCCATCCTTTCGATCGCAGTGCCAAGTAGTCGAGTAGAAACAGTGACCCAAATGGATCCTTTGGGTCAAGGGAGTACAGTAATTTGCATGTCTCCCATGCTGTCCTCACTGCCGCTTTTCTGAGGGCGTGGTGTATACCACAACGCAGAACTTGAAACAATTGTTTATTCGAGGGTATGCTGAAAGGTACGCAACGCTGCCGCGCCGTTTGACGGAGTGGAAAAGATTGAAGCAACACACCCAGGTGATAAAGGGCAAGATCAATAACCTCCAACGCACGCGGCACGTTTCCCATCGTTTCAAACACGTTACTTACGACGATTAATGTCGGGATGTGGTATGGCGTTTTGCCCAGGCACCCCATAAGACCATCCACTGCATCCACCAGCTTCTCGCACTCTGCGAGGTCTGCATCCGCACGTTGTGACTCTGGGGCAGACACATCAAGATAGTACACTTTTGTTCTATTACTACCGTTTCCAGCGATATCGTCATGGTCATCCATCCCCGGTTTCCTCAGCACTAACTTTGTGCCAAGTCCGTCGTATCGGGGCCAGCAGTAGCGGTTTGGCGTCGACAGAACACTGGAGCGGAAGCGCGGCAGATTATGCATATGCTCCTCAAAAAGTTGGGATGTGGGTCTACTTTCAGGACGACGAGCTGGAGTTCGACCATCCCCAAGGTCTTCTACCGCTGCTGCCCCAAAGCGCCGGATACGTTCCGAGCGGCTGTTGAGCATTTGGGGGTTACACAATGAAAGAAGTCCAAGGAGATCTTCGGATCCTTCTGCGTCACCAGCTCCATTTCGACGGAATGCATTATTCGCCGTATCTTTCTCCCGCTCTCGCAAGGCTGCCTCCAGCAGAAGTTCTTCCTCAAGTTCTTCCTCGCGCCGCCTGGCCTTCTTCCTTTTGTTTTGCCGCTTCTTTTTGCATTGCTCCCTTTGCACAATTTGTTGCTGTTGACTCGTCGCATTAAATGACAGGTCCTTTCCCTCAACCTCCATCGCGTTATCATACTCACTCTTAGGCCTAACCGTGGTCTTCCTCGTTGGTTTCTGTTTCACCAACCCCTGTCGGTCCTCGTCGTTCGTTCCATCGCATTCCAGAGACCGCGGAGATGCACCAGTGATGCTGGTTTCAGCTGCTTTCTTTGGCTGCTGCTCCTGAGGTTGATTATCGCCTGCCGCTCCCGCTGGCGCCTTCCGTTGAGCCTTTGATTTACCGACACTCTTTGGCAGCTTCATAGTTGGCGGATGGTAGTCCTCATCATCGGCGTCAGCGCCTGTTGAGGCCTTCACAATATTCTGCAACCGCCGGATCTGCCGAGTTGACATTAGCAACGTACTGTGGGGGCTACTCACCACCTAAAAACCTTCGCACTTTCATGAAGCACATATCATATTATATGGGAGAAAGGGGTGAAGCAACAAGGGTGGAAAGTGGAGTTAGCCGGCAAAATAATAATAATGGAGCCAGAATGAGCGCATGTGAGTAAGTTCCAAAAGCAAGGGTGTCACACTTTTCTGCAGTCGCACCCTTGCACGACGGAGCGTGAAGGAAACGAATTGCCAAAAGCACTTTTCATAGCATCCTCCTTTTCTTTATTATTTTGGGGAGTGAGGGGTGAGAGCTGGAAGGGAGGCAAAGGGTGGGATAGGCACGCGTGGTTTCTGCCCGGCATCAAATACTATCAGTGATATTAAGAAAACAGAAAGCTCGCATGCAATCCTCGAAACAATATATATATATATATATATATATGCACTTGTTTGTATATGGGTCGTTAAGGTCGGAATGACGCATAGCAGGCTGTATCTAGTGTTCGTTCACTCTTATGGTAAGATGTAATGACGTGCGCAAAACTGTGCACGAACAGTACAATAAATGTAAATAAATGAGAACAACAAAGAAAATAATATTTAACTTAGGTCTTCGTCCAAACGGATACTAATGCCCCCGAGTTAAACGGAGTCTCGGTGGTGCCGCTGGAGAGGCACTGCCATCGAGGACTGGGTTTCCAGAGCGGGAGCGTGACACACCGCTTGTAGAAAGCGGGGAGTTAGACAACGTGTCCGGGCTTCGCTTCTTGTTTCCTGTATTTTCCTTCAGGTAGCCGCTGTCAGTAAATACGGGTGGGGAACGCAGATTGAACCTGGCAATGTTTACACCCCCAACAACAAACTCTGGCGAAGGGGATCCATGGCGTGAGGACCTCCGGCTCGGTGTGCAAAAAGAGTGTGCGCGTCTTCTGGCCCTTGCAGAGGTGCTACAGTCGTCAGAACCCTGATGGGGCCGCCTTCGCGTAACGGAATGTTCTGCTGCCTCCCATGCAAGTTGCTCGGCAACACGAAATTTGTCCAACTCACAGTCGGTGGTGGCCGCAACTAACGAAGAGTACGCAATGGTGCCAGCATGTGACCCCACTGAAACGGCTTCTCTCATTCTTGTAAGTTCAAGCACGGTTCGTTGTGACATCGATACCACCATTCGGCGGAGTTTGTTAGTATCTATATCGCTGCCTGAGGAGGTTGCGTTGCAATTGCTCCCCAACTCAGGCACCGGAGCAAAAGTTTGCCGTCTCTGCACCACTAAACTGTCGCAGTTTTTGTCCGAATCCTGCATAGTCTCATCACTTATCCCCCGATTGATGTTAAAGAGGGTTTCAAGCACTGTTCTTTCTGTCCACCTCTGCTGTTCAGCCTCGCTTCGGGCTTCCGAAAGTGAGCGTCTTAGCTGGTCAATCTCTTTCTGCAACTGTTTGTTTTGACTACTGATCCTTTGAATGGATGCCTCAGCCTCTGCACGCTCCCTGGCGTGCTGTGCAGCATCAGATTTCTGTATCTGACGCAACTCCTCTGCCAGGGATGTTAATTTCTTGAGCTGTTGTTGATGTGTCACCTGCGTGACACTCCCTTCCCGTTGCCGACACGCTCTGAGGCTCTGTAGTTGCTGCTGCACGACTTTTATTTTGGATGTCATCGCGCTATTTTCACTTCGTAGGTTTTGACACTCTTCTTCGGCTAGTTTCAACTTCTTAGTGTACTGCGCCAATCTGGCCAATTGCTTCTTACTCTCCCGTTCGTTTTCTTCTTCCTGACGATGTTGGGCCCCCAACACTGCGGTGAGCCGCTCCTGAAGTTCATGAAACTCCCTCCCGCTGGCCTCCTTTCGCCTGTGCACCTCGGCACACTCTTTCGTAATCAAATCAAGTTGCATTTGCAGAGCGTCACGCTCACGACGAAGTCTTTCAACCTCCTCTAAAAGACCTTTCTGCTGCACCGCCTCCCCGCGTTGTGAAGAGCGCAGCTCCTCCACTTCCCGCCTTAAACGCTCGATTTCAAGCTCACGCTTCGCATATTCGTCAGCAAATCGTTGTTGTTGCTTATTTGCCTTTTCCAGCTCCACTTCACGGAGAGCCAACGCGTCACGATACCGCGATACATCCAATTCAGCGCTCTGCGCCAGCTGTGCCTCGAACCGCCGTAGTTGATGCCGCTGCTCCTTCTGTTTCTGTAAGAAAAGCCTCCGCAGAGCCTCTACCAGCCTCTCACACCTCTGTCGGCGCTGCTGAAGCCGCTTGCATATGGCACCTTCTTCTTCAGGTGTTTGACGATCCTTCTGTCGGTTCATTATGCTCGTTACTTCCCTTCCAGCTCCCAGAGATTCAAGCAGCAACTTGTCGCCAGGCGCACTATCAAAAAACTCCCCGCGAACGCTAGGTCTCGGGATGGTGCTTCCTTTGCTCCCACCAACTGTATTATTTCCACATGGATCCCCTCCCGCAGCGGTGTTGGCGCCACTGCCTACGAATAGCAACCCCAACTCATCCCTCATCCCTGCTGGGAACAACTCACCACGTAAGTTGTGAAGAGACGAGCATTCATGCCCGACGCCGTCGCCTGTTTCTTCCTTTGCCCGTACATTAGAGGACGCAGTGCCATAGGCTTGCAAACACAGTTCCAACTCACGACGTATCCGTTCAAAGCTGTCGCTCGCCTCGCGCACGGCGTGGCGCAGTGATTTGGTTATTCGCTCAGACTTCGCCTGTTCCCCCTCCAGCATATAAACGCGATGCATTCTACGACGAACTTCGTCACACTGCTTCTGGAGAGCATCCTCCAGCGACTGAATGCGCGACTCAAACTCAAAACGTTTGGTTTGGGTAAAATCTGCAGGGCAAGCAGGTACCTCCCTTCCATCCCGCAATTTCTCCTGCGGTTGAGCCTTCATTCCGCCATGTACCTGGGTCGCTTCCACGGGCTTTTCCCTTGCAGATTCTACTTCGATACAACGCTGCCGCCATACTAACTGTTCCTTTTTGCACGCCTCCAGCTGCATTATCAACTTCGCCTTCTCACTCTCCACCTGCTCCACAGCATCTCGCAAGTCACTTAATTCAGCCAAATCGAGCTGCTCCCGTGACTCTGCGGTATCCTCACGAGATTCTTTAAAACTCTCCGCATCGCGCTGCCGCAGCAGATACTCCATTTTCTTCTGAAGGGTGTCGCGCTCGGCAGTCACCGCAGTAGTTTCCCTCAACAGTTTCTCGTAACGCTCACTTTGGGCCTTGATCTCACAACCCACCTCCTGTAACATCGCCTCCTCCTCCGCATTGCGCGTCCTTTCATAAGACTTTAGCGCCTCCACTATGCGTTGCTGCACCTCTGCCTCCGAGAAGAGCCGCTGTTTCATTGACACCTTCTCACCAGCACCACAAACTGGCGCGTAAGCACTCAGAGCCTCCTCCTCCTCCTCCTTATCATCATCCTCATCATCAATGTCCCCCTCCGAAGAAGAGACTTCGCCATTTATAATTGTGGAGGGCTGCCGCGAGCCTTTCGAAACTGTGACTCTACTCCTGGAATCAAGACAGCGCATTTTCCTCCTGCTATTACTCGTAAACAGGCTCTTCCTGACACTAACGTCACTCTTTACTTTAACAGCTGACGGGGAAAGGAAAAGTAATGTGCTAGGCTCTTCCGCAGGCACATTGCCTTTTCTCAATGACACGGAGCACTGTTGCTGCTGTGGTGGTTCAGTGAGGCGGTAGGGCACTGACCGCAGCGGTTTCGCAGGGCCGAGTGGAGCAGCTGTGTTTGTTACAGTGAACTTCGGAGAATGGATAACATCAAGCGTCGCGGGCCTACTCTGCCTGAGCAATTCGGGAGACGCCGTTTCCGCCAATACCTCAAGCGCAGAGCGGACCACGCGTTTTCCGGAGCTCGCGTCACCCCCTCCACACACGTCTTCATCTTTTGTACACCTGTTTGGTGTTTTGAAACCCTCCATCTATGAAGTAAAATAAGCAGTCTATGTACCGAAGCACCCTCTGTTGTGAGGACCACAACACTCAGTGGTGATCCTGTCCACCTACCTACCTACCAATCTTTTCTTTCCTCCCCAACCCTATTTCGGGCAGGCGAAAAGTCACCTGCTTTCGAAAGGAAGTTAGAAGAACCCACAGTCCAAGAGAAAACGCATATCCAAGATGAACGTGAAGAAGAACGTTCCGAGTGGGTGGGGCATGTGAATATGTTCGTGCAAATACGGCAACAGTGAATCTCAACAGTAACTTAAATAAGAGAAACTAAGTAAGTTTATATACACAAATGACGACGTACCGAGTACAGACAAAAAAGTGTTGCAGTGGCAGCAATGGATGCGTAAATGGACGCGGAAAACTCAATAAACCCAACGGCACCCCTCACACACAATCCAATAATATCTAAGATGCATGCAAGCGTAACGGACATAAACCTCCAACAAACTTAAGGGTTTAATATCCCATCATCATGATTGTTAACTCTCACGTAAACACAAATCCTCGTTTCAACCCTCCCTCGGAATCTTCTCCAAACAGCGACGCCTTGCCCCTGTTTTATGTTCTCATACCTGCAACCAGAATCTGCCTCAATTTTTGTAGAGACCCTTACGACGGAAAGAAAAGTGCTGACAGTCCCGTGTCAGTCACAAACAGTAGCGAAATCCAAACATTGGCGCCACCGAATTGGAGGAAAGGCAAGCAATCGGTAAGGATTGAAAGTGAGGGACGAATAATAAACAAGCGAACTATAACCAACACAAAAGGAAGAGGATGTTATGGGTGTAACAAATCGTAATGATATTAACTCCCATTGAAGTCCCCTTCCCCCTCCTGCTCCTCTTAGCACCTCTGGCCACCCTTTTCATGCCCTACGAGTTTCAGCAGCTTTTCCAACTCCTCTTTCTCCTCCTCCAGAAACTGTGATCGTAACTTCATTTCCTCCTTGACGACCTCCTGCCGAACCTCCTCGCATTTGCGCTGATGTTGAAGCCACTCCTTCTTAAATTGCGACACGTACGCGAGTTGGTCGTCTATCTCACGAATCATGTTGTCAATGACACGTAACGTCCCCTTCGCTTGTCGCCGTTGTACCTCCATGCGAACAATGCGCTCTGTGCGAATTTGCTGCTGCAGTGCTGGGTCCATTCTCTAACTTCAGTCCTTTCCAAAAGTGTTTATTTACTTGTAGCTCCCTCCGTCCCTCCTGCTTTTTTTTGTACCTTCCTTCAAACTAATTTGTTTCTAAACTTTCGTCCAGATTTTCGATCTGAGCTAGTACCCCAGCGCATAACACAAAGAAAACAAAAAAGAAAAAAATAAGCGGGGGAAAGGGGAAGCGAACAGGAATAGGGAGAAACAGGGCGAAAAAAAAAACGAAGAACAAAGACACACACACACACACGAATAAAAAAAATTCAAACGCAGTAAACAAAAAAAAAACGTACACTGCCACGGCGAACAAAAAATCATCTTTTTTTGAAAACACTACGATCGGATAGCACCGGGAAGAAGAGAGAAAGAAAAAAGAATCCCTCATGTGGTGTGGTGGATGAAAAAAATGAAGAGATTACACGAAGGTAACCACACCACCGGCACAAAACAACACGGACGAGTAAACGTTTCTGGCACTGTCCAGTGTGTCAATGAGAAAGTTAAGAAGGACGGTGGTAACAATAGTTTAAAAAAAAAAATTAACCCTAAGCAGCGCCTCAGTCGGGAGGGCCGCACTAGAAGGGAAACGCACACAATAAGCGAATGCGCAACCTAAATACAAAAAGCAACCATTAAAAAAAAAATGCGAAACACAAAATTACGAAAAAAAAACATAAATATATATACGCGTGTATGTATAACAGAATGCGCAAAGGTATAAATATAAATATAAATATATATTTATGTTCGCTTAAAGCCGTACTTGTACCAAGCAACACAAATCCTTTTAACTTCCTCACCAACGTACACGGGTCTAACATGCAACAACACCCTCTATTTTCTCTTTACACTACATCCAGTGGTTCCTCTCCACCAGAATGAGAAAAGGTGTCTACTTACAACATTATAGAGTAGATCGTACTGTACTTAAGTTTTGCCTAACGCTCACAAAAAAGGGGGGAGAGCGCCTTATCTGCCTGCAACACCTCCCCCTCCCCCGGTCCCTCCACACTTACACACATGTGCTTTAATTACCGCAACGATTACTCCCCTACGGGGGCTCCCAGTGATGGTAACACCGGTAAATCTCGCTTAACACCCTTGCTTGGTAGCAGTCCCCTCCAACTCTCTAGCGCTGGGAGCGATGTTGCGTTCTGCTTGCCTCCGCAGCCGGCGGCGCTGTCATCTCTCAGTGCCGTGGCTTGGGGAGCAAGCGGAGGAAGGCGGAAGGGTCGCGACATCGTAGAATCCTCTGCGTCACACGTACACATGTGCCTTGTCACGGGGCTCGCGGACAAGAGAAGCACTTAAACAACTGTCTATGCCTATTGCGGATTTACACGTAAAAACACACATTTGTTAGGAGAGGAGCAATAAAAAGATTACACAAGCAAACTGACGTCTCACGGCCATGAAGATGTATCAATGTAGCGCAAGAACAATGTTCACGGGGCGCGCAAATAAAGAAAGAAAGAAACAGTAATACACTCAATGCGTGTCGTCCCGGCTGCTGGTGAGCCATTTCCAGCACAACACCCCTCCAACACCCGAAGGATAAGCAAAGTCGTTCGCAGCACTACTCAAGATACGATCTACTCCAGTCTAACCACTGAAAATGGAACAACTGTGGTACGTGCTTCACAAGAAGAAAAAGAAGCTCCAGTTGCGGCGCTGCGCATGAAGGACTCACATCCATTCACCTTCCCATGAGAATAAGTTAAATACACTGGAACATGAACAGACAAATAAAAAGACAAAACTGAACAGCGGTGTATAGACATATACATTAACTTATTACCCTCAGCTACTTTCTCTTTTCCTTCTTTTTCTTTTTTTTTTTGGGGGGGGGGGGTTAAGTATTTTTTGTCAACAGCCCAGAAAGCACGTTTTGACAACACTTCGGTACGTTTCCCACTCCAATTCGCTATTTTTCCATTTGCTTTCTGCCCAAAACAACAGATTTGTACAAACAACGAGTTACAAAGATGAAAAATGTCCCAAAGGGAAGAGAATGAAGGTACTTCTCTTTTTTTTTTCCTGCCCTCTTCCTTCGATACACCACGGTTTCCCCAGCGCTTTCACATGTCGACGCCACACAACAAATAAAAGGAAAAAGTCCTTCACCATAGTGTGCAGTTCAAACAGCACACATAGACAAACGAAGATTGCTGATATCGCACTCCCTCCTTTTCCATCACCTTTAACGAAAGTACAACTAATATGCCGAACGAAAGCCCACACATGCTTCCCACTCTCGCTGCAGAACCGAAGACAGAGGGAGGGAAACGGGGGAAGGCAGGAATGCGCTCCGTTACGTTGACCCAAGAATTCAAACCCGGTCCCAGATAACTCGATCTTTCCTGCTTTTCTGCGGCGATGTCGAACCAAGCACTTCATCTGTTGACATTAGGACCCTTTTCACCTCACGGTTACCGCCAATGGCGTAGGGATCGTCGTGAGTCTCAGCAAGTTCATTACAGGGGTCCACACAGTCATCCGAACTCGAGTCTGAAGAACCGCTACTGGTGCTGTCCGTTCCGTCGTCACAATATTCCTGATTACTGTGTTCAACTTCCCATGAACCTATCCCGGTAGAAGCGGTCCCGCGTGACAGCGTCTGTCGCAAACCGAGGATAGAACGCTGCTGCTCCGCAATCTGCGCGGTACACCGTGCCATCTGGTCCAGGACACGGTACCGCTCCTCTGCCCATTGCTCTTCCAGCTCGCGCTTTTCCCGGCGCTCCTGCTCCAGCTGTTGCTCAAGTGATGCCTTGTCACGGAAAAGCATATCAATTTGCTTCCCTTGCCGCAACATATCACCAAAGAGAGCACTGTTCTTTGCGTAAGCCGCTTTCAGCAGTGCGTCGAGTTGGAAAACTTGAAGTTGCTCACTCTCCCCCTTCAAGGCTGTTATATCCTTCAGAAGACTTTCAAGACCCGCTATCTTGGTCTTCTGTTGCTCCATCAGAGAGTTGTGTTTTTCGGCGTTCTCGCGCAGCTGCAGCTCATACTGCTCCTTGGCACTTTTCTCCAGCTTGGTTTCCTCCAATGCACGGTTTTGAACGGCCATCATTCGCGCTCGGTTGTCGGACATTTCGCATTTCAGCTGCCGTATTAGTCGCTTATTCTCCTCGTTACGAGTGGAGAGGGCCACCACCTCGATAATCTTTTCTTGTAGTTCCCTGTAAGTTTCCACCTGTCGCGCCGACATCTCCTCGTAAAGAGTCTTCTGATGCTCATACATCTTGACGTAGCGGCGCCGCTCACGCTCAACACGCTCGTATTCGCTACGGGGCACGGTGGATAAGTCCACTTCCGAATTGAATTCTCCTCCTGACGCGGAAGGGTCATGCTCACCGTGGCATGACTGATGAGCAACGTCTAGCCCCAATCGACCCACGGGGCCCGCAACCGGCTCACGCTCGCAGTGAGCCGGGGTGTCCGTTGTTCTAAGGGGACACCGCGGTGCGGGGGATTTCCCCTGCGAGCGATGATGGGCGTTAATGTTCAGCACCTCCGATAGCGGACCACTCTCTTCACGCAAAGCATTAGAAAGATTCCCCCTTCCAACCATTCGCTCGTGTCTAAGGAGCACTCGGCTGGGCGAGTCGGTACGACCAGGAACCGGCGGCGACACACCAAAACAAGTGATGGGCTCAGAGGCCACCAAACCCACCGCACGACGTCCAAAATCGTCCGCGCCGTTTTCCGATTGGACTGCTTCGGGCGTATTATTGCCAGTTAAAGTACGTACAACCATGTGGAAGGTGACTTGCGTGTGGATTCGTGAAAAGAGGTGAACGCTTATCAGCGTGAACTACGGGAGTACCCTTTTCCTCCTTGGTGCATGGACGAGGTAGCAAAAAGTGGAAGTAAATATTTATGAATATGCATGTGCATGGTTAAAGTCATTTGACTGTTTAACAAGAGGCGCCACAGGTATATTTTAAATATACATCATCACGTAAGGCACCCAAAATTCCTACGCTCAAAAGCGCGGCAAACAAAAGGAAAAAGCTAAAGGGACAACAAACAGACATGTAGGAAGAGATAAACGTGACGCGTAAACACCCATACGTAATATGCGTATGATAATGATGAACAGTTGCATCCATTAATATACTACAGTGTCGATAAAGTTTCTCAGATCGAACGTGAATAACACCTAGCCTCACCAGTTTGTCCACTCCGGATCTCGTTCCAGCTGATCCATGTAACCCAAGACACGCTCGGTTATTTCATTCTCGTCATAGCGGCTCCCAAAGAAGTCCACAAACCGGCCCTTAGGGTCGAAGAGAAATATGGCGATGCTATGGTCAATGAGGTAGTCATTCTGCTCTGCAGCCTCCTCGCTCGGAAGCGAGTAGTAAATACGGTAAGATTTGCAGGCATCGCTCACCTGCTTTGGGGTCCCTACAAGTCCAACAAAGCTCTCATGAAAGACACTGAGGTATTCTGCAATCGCCTCCAGGGAATCCCGCCTCGGGTCACAAGAAACGAATAGCGGCACGATTTTCTGATTAGGGCGCTTCGTTCGCACAGCATCGATAACTTTAGACATGCGATTCAATTCAACAGGGCATATTTCTGGGCAGTGTGTAAAGCCAAAGTAAAAGAATGCCCAGGATCCCAAGAACTCCGCTTGGGAGACAGGTTCGCCATCTGTATTCACAAGAACAAACGGCCCACCGAGGGCCGGGCGCCCTCGCGTTTCAACGCTAACTCTTGCACTTCCTTGAGAACCAAAGTACCGTTTCTTCGCTTTCTCAGACCCGTACCACAACGTGGCTGCGCACAATACGGTCATACCCGCAAAGACGGAGTACTTACGAAGGGCCTCCCGGTCCTTCTCGATTTCCTTCTCGTCGTCTACACTTGTTCGTGCACCTGAGCCGAGGCGATGTGGCGCGCACAACACCGTCGGCATCAGTTCTGCCCTCCAATGGGACGCAGAGCCGCACAAAACATTTCCTGATACCCGCCGCATTCAATGCTCAAAATCACTTCAAGTGGGTGAACCCTTGCCCTTACTTCCATACTACAATAAGTTGGTTAAGTAAAAAGGCTTAAAGAGAGGAAATGAGCCACAAGGTGCAGCTGACGGATCAGGAATAGCAAAACACATCAACAGATGAATAATGCAAAAACACACACACACACACATGTGTATATATACGTATACGCACATGAAAGCACACAACGGCGTGAGCGACCACGTAGGCAACCCAAACCAATGGACTCAATAGTTCATGTCGTTCAACTAGCCGCACAGTACGTTAACAAGAACAGGAAAAGTACATAAAAAGAATATATTGCCAAAAATAAAAAACAATTCAAAACAAACACTAATTTTTTTTTTTACTCTTTAGTCCAGCATACAATACCCTTGATGTTCTCGTAGAAAGGTGGTGACGAGACAAAAGGTTCAATCATCTCTATCAATAGAAAGGGCGGACCCGCTGCTTTCATTATCATCGCCATCATCACATCGTTCCCCACTAAGGAATTCATGGCGTCGCACTTCGTGCGAGTCCGGTGCGCGCGGCGACGTGGGAGCCCCTCCGAAATTTCCTGAAGAAACACCAGTGGATTTGCGTTGTAAGGGAACACTACAGGAACGAGCCACTGGTTTATCCTCGAGGGCAAGATGAGGTGAGTTTCCCTCGTAAGTCCTTCGGCTTTCATAAAAACCGACAGCCTTGAAGTTCCCCATACGGACGCGCGTCAGGGTGTGGGGCCGTGGAGCCACGACTGTTGCACGCAAGGCAACAAACTTCTGGCGTGCCCTCTCAAGTCGTTTGTCGCGTTTCTCCTCAATAATGCGAAGCCGCTCTTCTATCGTAAGTCGCTTATACCTGGACGGCTCGGGGGTGCTGGCTCTATCCTCATCTGCAAATGCTTCTTCTTCCACACATTGAACCACACCCGATCTAAGCGAACTGCAAACAGGTCCACTTCCATTGCAACCATAATCACTAATTCTCTCTAACGAAGGACTACTGCTCGTTCCGTCACTGCCCGACACGCTTCCTGCATCAGTGTTCAACCTGGGTGTCGTTACCATGTTTTGCTCGTCCCTACTATTCATGTCCCTCTCAGTGGGTTTTCTACCTGCAACACGCAACCGAATTCCGTTTCCAAGTTTTGTTTGAGTGCGCCGCCTGGCCTCAACAGGGGGCGGTTGGGTGACGTCTCCAGGCAGTGAAAAGGCTCCGCGCGCGCCACTATGTTTTGTATGAGGTGCATATACGCGGGAATTATTGGAAAGACCTGAACTGTGCGACCTGGACACCGACGTTCTGACATCTGAGCAGCGAGGTGCCACGCCTTTAGAATTCGTCCTGGATTTGTTCACTGTGGAAACAAATGTCGCCTCCACCTCGCCTCGAGCCCTTTCTGCGTTGGAAGTCCATGCAGTCCTGCAGCGGTGTTGAGGTGGCAATTCGAATTCCTTAAATGACCCCTCCATTCTGCACGGGTTCCTTGGAATCTACCCCACAACCTCCCAACAAAACAACAACAAAGGAGGAATGAGTGGGTGAAAAAGCTGTATCCACGTTTGATGGTTTAAAAAAAAAAAACAGGCATACACACCACGATCAGAGGGAGTTGAGAAGGTTTTTTTTCTTTAACCCCTTCCGTCACTTCACTATGCCACACAACCAACAATGACCCGGCCCTCAGCAAAAAAAAAAAAACAACAACAACAAAAATCGCCTCACAGCAAGCGAAGTTGTACAATGGGCCTAAGAATCATTCCTCTGATATCTGGGACTTTCTCGGAGTCTCCGAGCCGCCTCCAACATCCCTGAAGATATTTCACTTTGCTCCAGCCGTGCGCGTCGCTCCTCACGCGTGAGATCTGATGTGAGCTTCCCATCAGCATTCACCATAATCCCTGACACCTCGTCACGGTACGAGTAACCTTTGGGACCATCATACACCGCTTCTGGTGCATTGGGAACATACTCTGGCGCGAACTCCCGTTTGTAGTACCGCTGGCGATTGAGCTCAATATTATCTAATATATCGTTGCTTCGGCTTGTTTCGCCCATTCGACCAAACATCACGGCAGTGCAGGTAGCCACGATGATTGTACCACGCCATTTTATCCACACAGAACGGAACGGTCCATCCTCACCGTAGCGAGCGAGCAAACTGGCATCTTCGATACCCATCCACCAGGCCTTGAGCCGCGTGAACGGACTAATGAAGCGCCGTCGCCTACCCACTTGCCAGAACCTCAGCACTGACATGGGACTTCTTTTGCATAGCGCCCGCAAAGAGTTAGAGGAGGGGAAAAAGGGAAGTGCAGTACATCTGTAGCACCGGATGCCACTGGAAGGTACAGAGAAGGTAAGGACCTTCCGAGAGGTTTCGGTGCCGCGGCACGGAATCAACTTCGCGGCCCAAAATTTCCGTTTGCAAATGAAGCCTCCAAACAACAACAAAGATGAGAAAGAGCCACATAGTAACCAGTTAGACACCGACACATCCAACCCCCTCCCTGAAAAAAAGAAAAAAACATTGCAACCAGCACGCATTTAAAGGAAAGAAAAAAAGCAAAGGAAAAACATTGAGATGAAGACGCATCTCGCATTTCCCGCTCACGTTAAATACACAAACATTTCCCTTTTCCTCCACCGTTATTCCGTTCGCGTTTACATATTCAATTACATTTTCTTCCATATTATTCTCTGTACAGCTGAGGGGTGGAGAAAGGAAGCACACACACACACACACACCCGCAGTCTCTACTAATTAGTTGGTGTAAAGTGAAAGATAACAACACTGGTGATAATTATGGGGGTCACTCCTGTCAATAGATGCGCCACCTTCTCATACAGGTATCGTGTTTCCAGCTCCTAAACTTTTTTTTAAAAAAACCTGTACCCTTTCCACACGCATCGAAGCAACCATTGGCTTAAAGCTTGCTCCTCTCCCTTTGGACTCCCCCACGATCATTGTACTTTTGTTTGAAAGACATACACAGCTCCACTTCACGCCTGCTACCCATAAAAACGGGAGCACGCTGGTGAATTTCCTTCGGAACGACATCAAGCAACCGCCCGTCGCCCGTCAACGCCAAGCCACCTGCTTGTTCAATAAGGAACGCCATGGGTGCAGCCTCATACATGAGCCGTAACTTCCCTCCTGGTTTCTTCTTATCCCCCGGGTAGCAGAAGATCCCGCCATATAACAGGGTCCGGTGGATGTCCGCAACCATAGAACCAATATAGCGAGCGGTGTACGCCTTTTCTCCTTCGTTTTTGATATGATGCAAATATTGCTTGAACCACGCGTCCCAGTGACGGAGGTTACCTTCGTTCACACTGTAAATGGGTCGTGATTGTGGAAGTGTGATGTTTGGATGGGTGTGGATGAACTCACCAACAGTCGTGTCAAGCGTAAAGCCGTTTACACCACTGCCAGTGGTAATAACAAGGTTGGTAGCGGTACCGTACATGGCATAACCTGAGGAAACGAGGTATCTTCCTGAGAGGCGCGGGAGCACCTTAAGAGCGTCTTTTGTAGTTCGCACTTTCGTTCCCTTCGGTAGGCACCAGATGCCCCACACTGAGCCAATAGATATGTTTGCGTCGATATTACTGCTGCCGTCCAGAGGGTCAAAGAATACAACGTAGTCGCCCTGCTGTCCGGAACTGACTACCACAATTGACTCGTCCTCCTCACTCCCCATGAAAGACACGCTGGCAGAGGACATCAGATAAGCCTTGAAGGCGTTATTTGCAACCACGTCTAACTTCGCCTGCGCGTCACCCGTGGCGTTGGCCCGTCCATCATTAAGATGACCAAAGAGACCTTGCGCACCTGCGCTGCGGATGTTCATCTCAATCACTTTTACGGACGTTTGAATCGCCATCATGAGTAATGTGAACGCCCCACGGCTGCCCTTTGGTTGGTTATGCATTAAGAACTGCATCAACGTAGAGGGGACGCGGCTGTAGTCAGGCATTGTAAATCTGGGAAGAGTGGTGTCGTTAATGAAATTGAAAAACAGTCGCAAAAAAAAAAAAGAAAAAGCGTATGCGTATGCGTAGCTTAAAAATTACATCCATTTGTTTTCGTGCCAACGCATACGGGTTCGTGGTGACCAAAACAAGAAGTCGTTGAAGATACGGTTTTCAAGGAAAGAAAGAGATGGGAGGAAAAGAAAAAAGTTAGTACACAAACACATGCACGCGAACGCACAAAAGGAGCGGCAAGGGCAGATACACAAACGCACAGATGAAAAGGAAGAGAACGAAAAATAAGATCGAGTGATGGGAAGGACTGCTATCGAAGCAGCGAACAGGGGAAGGAGGTATCGAGAAGTGGAGGGATTAATAATAACAACGAAAATATTCGTACAGCTGCTTACAAACATAAACCCAACACCTCCTTCGAGGCTTCGGGTTCCCCTTTACTTTTTTGTTTTAATATATATAAATATATATAAAGTAATACATATGCATATATATATATATATATGCATAACGCTGCCGGCATCTTTCAGGGGTTGGAAGGTAGAAGGAGGGAAGCGACAAAGAAAAACAGTAAGAACAATCCCCCTTTCAAAAAAAAAAAACACAAATAAAAGAAAGAAAGAAAGGAGGGTGAAGAAAAAAAATTACAACAAAGTGCGCGAACGAACCAAGTGTCACATTTCACCCTCGTTCATCAGTTACAGCCCCTCCTCCTTCTCCTTCTTCACATAACATCTTGTCACTCTCGTGCGCCCGCAACTTTTCAGTGGTCCACAGAATAAACGGCAAATCAGAACAAGAAGAAAAATAAATGAGAAGAGAAAAAAAAGTAGGAATGCAGAAAGTACGACAACAGGTTTTGGAAATAAGGAACAACCCAGCGGCCAGCGACAGTAAGTCACTCAAGTATTCGTAAGGGCCCACTCACCACGCAAACGAAACCCACAAGCCTCGTGCAGATTTACCACAAGCAAACACCCCTCACTTTCCTCCCAAAAGGGCACCGCCGCTTATATCTCCCTGCACCCCACTGAACATCCTCTTGCGGATAATCATATTTATTACTTTTCTCACATTCTGCTTTTTTTTTTTTTAAGCTTCCTTTCTCTTATCCTTCCTCTTTTTTCCCCCTTCTGTTTTTATTAGTGTTGATGACAAGAGCAACAATGATGTGGCGTGTCCGCATGATGCCCTTCTCCCTTCTCCCTGACACTCAACTCTCGGGTCAAAGGGGCGGAAATTGAGCCCCATTATTTCCCTATTTCATGGTATGAAATTACCCGACTGAACCGTCCCCACATTCCACCCATCCTCTGAAAGTTGGGTCGGAGGAAAGGAGGGATCACAACAAAAAACACAACAAAAATAAAGAAATCAAAAGAGTGTCTGGAAGAGCGATTAAGAAGAGAAGTGCTTGTTCCTGACATACGCACACACACACACACACACACACACGGTAAGTACATTTTGTTTTTTTTTTCCTCTCGCTTTGCATTTCCCTACCCATCTATAAACATAAAAATAATAAATATGAACTCTTACCCTGTCATTCTTGAATTCACACACGCTTCGCCTCCTTTTCCTCATCCCTTCCTTCCTTTTACCTATAGCCCCTACACGATAGTCCTTCTCATACCACTGTTGCGTCTCTCATATTCTTTGTGTTATGAACCACGTACCGCTCTCATTTCATATATATTGTTGATTCACCCCATTTGTCTGTTTATTTATTTGTCTATTTTTCTTTTTTTTCTTTTGTCTTTTCCTTCTTACTTTCCTCAAACACATTCCGCACACTACAACATGTTGCCGTGTACTGACAGTTTTGCCCTGGTTCCCGAAATGTTCTCCCACAGTTTGCTTGTTTTCGTTTTTGCTTTCTTTCTTTTCTTTTATATGAAATTTCTCCACTGCTCGCCTTTCCCCTCTCCCCACACACAGACACACACATTGAGTTTCACCTCCTTTTCTTCTCTCTTTTTTTTTTCTCTCTGATTCCTTCTCTTTTCATTGTTTCACCGGCACGCGGAGGGTCGCAACGCAGCCAGGAGGGAGAAAAGCCAAAGCAAATGAAGCCAAAGTATGAAAAGAAGGAAGAGGGAGGGAGAGAAGAAATGAGAAGTGGGTGAAGGGAAACAACAAAACAAAAACAAAAGATGGAAAGAGAGCTCGAATGGAGTAACGCGCGGATCCGGACATGAGAAGAGCTTTGAGTGACAAAAGGGTAGAAAGAGAGAAGAGAAAAGAGAAAAAATGAAGAACCGAAAGAAAAAAAAAATAAAACAAAGAGAAAGCAGTACGGTACTAGATTTCACACTTATGTGATATTCGTTTTGGCTTCTCTCATTTTCATTTTTTTTCTTTTTTACCTTTAATTATTTTTTACTTATTATAATAATTATTTTTTGTGTGATTCGTCCCAACGCGCTTCTCCATCCCCGCACCTCTTCCCTCCCTTCTACACACACCCCACCTCTCTCCCTCTTTCTCTCGTCTCAACACATCGCAACTCCGTTAGATACATGTATTCCTCCATACCATACATATATATATATATACGTATATATGTAAATAAATATATATATATATATATTATTATTATTATTTTTATGTATGTTGATTCGCTTACTTGTCTTTCTCCTTTTTCTGACAGTCTTTCATTTTGATTTCTACCTATTCTTATTTGGCGTTCTTCTTTGTTGTTGTTGTTGTTGTTTTTTTCAACGATTCATATCGCATCGCGTTACATTAATAGTTCTTCTCCTATATATATATATATATATATTCGTCTCTCCTTTTTCCGAGTCGCTTCCTTTGATTATAAGAGTAAATCTACCGCTCTTTCATATATCTCACAGCATCTTTTTTACTTCATCTCTCCTGACTCACTTTTAACCATATTTTTTTTGTTTTTTTCTCGCACTTATTTTTTTGTTTTCTCACATTTTTAAATTTGGGATTCTTCTCTCACTTAATCTTATATAAGTCTTCATTAATTCATTACTCTGTTCCGTCCTCCTTTTCTCCCTCGATAGACTTTGTTTTCTGTTGGTCTCTATTTCTCCCGTCCCCTTGTATCACATTTCATTTTCTTCTCTCTGCCTTCACTTCTCGTTCTTCCCTTACTGTTTTACCCTCCATCAGATTCTTTTATATTCGTACACTCGCTCACTTCCGTCTACTTCCGCTTTACACCAGTCTCGCTCGTACGTACATTGGTAAGTTTAACTCCACTGCTGTGTAATGCCAGGATACACGTTTCCTTGCATTTGCTGTTGTTGGGGCGGCGGCGGCGGCTGTTGCTGCGGCTGCTGCTGCTGCTGCTGCTGTGGGGGCTGAGGCGGTTGTGGCTGCGGGGGCTGTGGCACGCCGTCCTCGTTCACCACTAACGATATGGCGGGGTTGCTCGTCTTGATGTTATCCATCCGCGAGAACTGAATATCAAGAGTAAAGGTCACCGTCTCACCGATGGTCACCGGTTGGCCTTGCAGGATGTTCTTTACGTTCTCCGCAGTCGCCTTACTGTCAAACTGCACCAACGCCTGCACGCGGTTGTGGTTACGCTGGCTGGACTCGTTCTTGGGTAGGACGACAATTTTCTGCACGGCACCATAGTTGCAGAAGATCTGATAAACAATCATGGGGGTGATAGACGTGGCAGCAGAGACATCGTATTGGGTATTGAACATAGACACCAGCAGCGTTTTGCTTGTGTGCTGCGTGGCGGTGAGCTCCTGGTGATTGCTGTACCGAATGTATACACGGCGGCCGTCAATCTCAGCGTACCCGGCCTCTCGGAAAAAATCTACCAGTTGCTGAGCGCTCTTGGTGGATTCCATCTCTACGAGCGCCTGGTTCATCTGCCGAAGCATCACAATGTGCTTGATATTTCCAAAATTCTGCACAAGGTTTTGTATGCTCAACTGAGTCACGTTGGGCGTTATATTACGCATATGAATGACACGGCTCACCTCCCCTATTTCGTTATTGCGAGTCCGCGGCGGGCGCTGCACCATCTGACGACCGATCTGTAGCTGCTGTGGTTGCTTTTGAGCGTCAAAACCACCCCTGCCTTGGCCAGGGTTACCGTAGTTCTGCATCATTCCAGGGTTCCCATGCTGGGACACCTGAGGCGGCATCATGTTCTGATAGGGCATCATATTAGGAGCGCCGTACAGACTGTTTTGAGTAAAAGGTTGGCTGTACATTTGACCCCCTTTAAATCCTTATGAAACACAACTGCTAACCTGTTGAAAATAATTGTAACGATGGAGAACAAGAGCAGGGTGATCAAAAGACCAACACAATGGCACAATGTTTGCAGTCAGGGAACGGGTCAGGAAGCAAAAGTTCAGCACCCCTTTTCCCTTCACGCTGTTCGGTGCTACGGGACCTTGTGATGATATATGTGAGAAACAAGTTGCCAAACCCCGATTGCTCTGTACATCAGGGTCAATGGTTGCCGCCTTGTCAAAGCTTAATACGACAATACCCCCATGACTGAAAGAGTTAATAAACAAGGTAAGAAAACAAATAAGAAGTGTCATATTGTCATAATTTCTTCTGCTAATTTTTGCACACTCTTTATAACACCTTCCCTGCCCACGACTCGTGACGTTCACCTCATCCTCCAACAGGACTGCTACGGCAGTGCAAGGTCCAGGATGAATGAAAATGAGCCGAGTAACAAAAGAGAAGGAAAAAACGAGAAGGAAACCAACAAAGTGAAAAACAAGTTGGAAGGGAGCATAGCGCTTGTTCGGCAAACCAACAACGTTCAGATGCCCCTCCTGGACGAATAAAGGGAGTGGGGAGTGAAAGGCTTCAGCAAGAGAGCCCTCTCCAGTCCCCCATATTTTCCATCAAAAATGGAAAACAACAAAATATGTGTAACAACGGTAAACACAAACGTTAGCGTTAAAGTAGTGGTCGTCGCTTAACTGTAAAAACAAGTATGTATGGACGCACGCACGCAAGCACACGTTTTAGATGCAGTGTAGTATACTCTATTTATCTATGGTTATCTATGAAAGAGCTTTTTGAAGCTCCGCCAGGCGCTTCGACGTGTGTAGGGCCAGGGTATCAAGCCGCTCGCGCTCCCTGCGAGAGTAACGGGCATTTGCGCCGCCAGCTTTCAACACATGCCCTGAGGAAGCTGGCGCGGGACCCGTCCCAAGCCAGGGGGGTCGGTTGGTGGGAGTGATCGTTCGCTTGGCAGACGCAGTGCGGCGATTTGGTGTCTTCTTGATCGCAGTTACTGCAGCGTACATGTTGAACCTCTCTGGAACGGGTTTGTTGGTTGGTCGCCCACTTGCGATCCCCACACGTCTCTTGGCTGGACTAACGGACTTTGATTTTGGTTTTTCTGAGGGTCGAGAGGGCGCCGAGCCGTACAACTGTGACAAGTCGGCCACTACGCTAGGGACCGTAGAACTTTTCCTCGGTTGGCACTGAAGGAGGCAAGAATCTAATGCCAGTAAGGGTGTAGCCACAGTGTGAGAAACTGCACCGGCCCTCTTGTGCTCATGCCACGTCGGCACGTCTGAAGGGTACACCTCGCGGGTCGGCACCACGGTTAGGACCGAAACGGGGGACCCGGAGACGGCCAGTGGCGACGCACTGGGCGCTAGATCACTTCCTGCTTGCGCGTCGAATGTGTATTCAGCGGTCTGTTGATATTGCTTTTGTGGACTTGGCCGCGTCACCAGTGATCCCCTCTGCTGGCCCGAGCCCAACCACTCAGCCTCTGTAGTGGTTTCGTTCGTGAATCGGAACCGCGTAGGGGAAGGCGACCCCGATGTCGTTCCATTTACCTCATCAGTTATGTAGCCCTCGGCAGTTGACGAAGCATTCGTACACACACTTGGCTGCTCTCGACAGGTTGGTTGCTCGTCATTCCGCTGCGTACTTTCTATTCTCCAGAAGGATGGCGCGTTCAAGGTAATCAGCTGCTGCTCAAGAGCCGCCGTTCGGCTTCGCGCTACATCTAGCATTGCAGATCCCTCAACAGCGGACGCGTGGGCAAACTGCAGCGATGACTGCTTCTGAAGTAGAGTGCGCGACTGTTGGATAGCTCGCTCCATATCCTCAGCAGTGGTGTTTGCACGGAGCAACTCAGCGTTCATTTGATTCAGACTGGAAAAGGTAAGGTCCATAGTCTGCGTTGAAGGGATGCCACGTGACACTGGATATGTGCTGGCTGATACTGTGCCAATCGGTGCCGGAAACGATCTGGCCACAGAATCCTCATTTTCCTTTGCACCGGAGCTTGGGTCGGTTTGAGTAATTGCGGGACTCTCCACCGCTCGTTTCTCTTGCGCAGAAACGGTATCGCTCTGCAGCGGCAAGGTAACCACTGGTGGTGGTGCAGGTTGCAATGGCATCGTATCATTCTCTACCTTCACGGGTTGCCCTACACACATAGCGGTGTAGCGCGGTGCTTGCACAACAGGTGCAGCAGCAGCAAGGAGCTGTGCCCGTGAATGGATGTCCAAAAGCTCCTGGTTCATTTCTAGGAGGCGATCCTTTTGCTGAATTGTATGGCGAAGAAGCTGGGCTTGCTCGATTGCGCTCAGCCCCACCTGCGATCGTTCATCTGACGCAACCTCAGCCCTTGGGTAAGATGAGAACTCTTGAGGTTTAGACCGAACCGCTTCCATTAGAGCTTGGAAGTTGGTTGCCTGTATTTCTTCGTGTTTGACGAGCATCTCTCTCACGACATCTAAGATTTCGTTGTCGCGCTTAACTTCTGTACTTGGCACCCCCAATGGGACACACATTGCCCCGCCCGCTGTCGTAGATGGCGCTTGCCCAAGTGAGGAAGCGGGAGCTGACGGATGCATTGGTGCCGGAGCAGGAACACATTCCGGGACCGCCATATTTGCGGTGACCGTCACAGGTACAGGGACCAATACCGCACCAGCGGAAGTTCCTAGGGCACCGGGGCCTCTCATCTTGATCTCGTCCACATAGCGGTTAAATGCAACCGCCTCTGATGGTGTGAGTATCGCCTGTTTCGAAACAGAAGTTGGCAATGGCGCCGGTGACGGAGCGACATCGCCAGTTCCCACAGGAGTAGTGCCTGCCAATCCCACCATCACCTCTTTTCCAGGTAAAGCGTTCGCTGAATCTGCAACGTTGTGAAGCGGAGGTGGCACCCCTGAAGAAGGAGCCGCCACCGTAGGGCCCTGGGTGGGTAGCTCCATGATCTGGCCGGTGGTAACTGCGCTTACTTTGGGCCCTTCAGCTGATTCAGTAGCAAAGAGAGTCGTTTCGGGGACCAACATTTCATCATCCATAATGCGCTTATCCTCGTGTTCCTGCGTGCAAGATGACACAACGCACTGTACCCGCTTTCCATTCACTACAGAGGGTGAAGGAGACGCCGACACGGCCGTGGGTACGTGAAGAGTTAGGAGCGAAGGTGGTCTGACAAACACGTCGCTCGGCGGCACAGGCGGTGGCAACAAAGATTGTGGAGCCGCCAGGGAAGCTGAAGGTGCGCTGAACTGCGGCAGTCCGGCAAGACGTCTGGAGCTGCTAACATTGTCCAATGTTTGATCACACGCCGTGTTTATTTTCCCTAATGCAAATAAGGTCACATGGGGAACACGGGGTTTAGATCGAAGCGACAAGAGCTGTGGTGGCGCCCTAATCCGTCCATCTTCAAGATCCAAACGTCTTCCTGCAGTCTGTTTCGGGAAAGAGTCAGCCATACTTGATGGCAAGGGTGGCGGTTCAAGCGTACTTTCGAATTTCAGTAATCGAATGGCCCGGCCCCCTTCGTCTGCCGAAGGATTTAATGGATACACTAATCGTTTCCGCGGTAACACTGCGTGATAAACCGAGGGTGACACGCCGCGTGATCCACAAATATCACATGTCCTGTGTTTAGCACAGCGGTATCGCTGTCCAGAATGTCTTTTGCACCGATGATGTGAGTGACGAGTATTCAGTATGCTCCGTTCGTCAACGTCCACGTGCCGTGCCGACGGCTCAGTCGTCAGTGTCGTGTATGAAGTATTGCTCTCCGCTAAAGTGTTCAGGTCCTGTCTCACGGCTCTGCTGGAGGGGCGACTGCCTGCATCCACGTTAGCCGCACCATCGGCCTCCCACCACGCAACGTAATCCGGGGTAAACAACGCCGGAACCGTAGACCGCACAGGAGCGGCAGCATACAACTGTGAAGATGAGGGCTTTACTTCAACTCGCGTCTGCCGCGACAGTGAGGAAGCGGTAGATAAATCCGTTATCAAACGCTCTTCATTCTGTGGTGTCAGTTTCTGGGGTGTTAGGGGCTCTGCACTTGCTGCTGGTAAGGCGGGCTGGGCCACGGAAGCAGGCGAACGAATAGCTGCGGGGGCATCTGACAAAGATTCCTTTGAAGGGGGCCCCTGCAGCACGGGTTCAGTTGTCTTTGACGGCATCAATGCGTGCACACGTACGGGTGGTGAGATGGTGCAAAGTTGCTGAAAGAGAGCGGCGCCAAGCTGGGGAGAAAGTTCGTCTGCAGGTTCCGAACCACTATCGCAACAACTGAAGATCCGCTTGCGGGTATGTTCAACACACTCCGTGTGCGCCTCCACGGTGCGTTCGAGTGGCCATACTGCATCCACCCAATCGGTATTCACTAAACGCCGACGAGACTCCAGGTCGTGACTTCCCGGCCAGTCGGGTACATCGGCACCACCACCCCTCGACCAGATAAAGTAGTCTGTCCCCTTCATGTTGCCAGAACGGGCGGTTGCCACCTCATACCTCCCAAGTGGTTCCAGGGGTCGCTGACAATGAGGGCCCTCACCGTCAGATTGCTGTATTTTGGTCAAAGAGTCCACCACACCGTGTTGATACCGACTAAGTGACGCAACCGTTGTGCTTCTGACGCCAGACAACTCCAACATCTCCAACAAGAGGGTGGCCAGTCCACAGTTACGAGTGCAGGTTTCCACTGACTTCTTAGCCACGTCCACGCACCGCCACTGCAGTGCTTCTACAGGCAGTGACGTCCCCTTAAGACCGTTAATAATGTGTAACAATTCTTTGCAAGCATGGACGACTGAACTAGCGTCCTCAAGATCCTGCAAAAGTTCAGTAACTTTGTCCTCCGATTGGTACGAAAAACTGACGAGGCCTAATAGGCGGAAACACAGAACAAATGTGCGAGACACAACTGATCCGCCGGAAGATGCCTGCATGAAGCCTGACCCTGCGTCATGTTGCGCCGCGTTGGCGGAGACCAAGCAGGCAGCGACATCCCCTACTTTGTACGGTGACCATACCTCAACGGCGGCCCACAATTTCTCGAGCTTCAACAACAGAATTCGCAATCTCTCGCGACAGGTTCCCACAGATACATCTCGGAGCGGGTCCTTTACTTCGTCGAGGAGGAGAGCAGCCATCACGCTTGCAGAGTAATTATTTTGCGCTGCTATTACACGGTCTGTCATTGCGTGCAGCACAGCAGCGATTATGAGCGCCCGCAGCTCGCCGCTGAGAACATCCCCCATACACTGCCATAGACTCGTGTTGAAATTGTCGTCGTTTACTGAGCCATTGCACAGCACCTGCATAATATGTGAAGGCGTGGTGCCGGACAGTATCCGTCTGAAAAGCTCTGCTTCTGTTAGAGACACTGAAGCTGCACAATCCGCAAGCAGAGATGTGTTGTCATTGAGTGATCCAAGCTCCACCATCTGCTGCGTCATGGGAAGCGCGAACACCTGCACGAACGTGAACATGGCGTGGTAACGTCGCGCCGAGAGCATAGCCAGTAATGCAGCGGCGCAGGGGGGTGTTTGCTGAGTGTCGGGTGCAGAAACACAGAGAAGGTCTGCAGAAAGCGCAAGTGTATAATCGAACAGTTCCGACTCATTTGTGACTGACGGCGAGACCAACACAGCGGTGCTTGCGGTCCGGCTCGTGCAGCACCGTAGCTGACCAACCTCGTTGATGTCCACAAAAACATCCACGTCCAAACACGAGGCGAGAAGAACGACCCCAAGCGCGTGTATAATGTGAGAAGTGTTTGCTCTCGCGGAGACAACATGCGTTCCGTCAGACATGATAGTCACTGAAACCATTCGTCGCACACATTCCTCAGCGAGTGGAAGTGCGATGCGCTCCGCCAAATTATCCAGTACAAAGAGTACCTCATCGTCAAGCTTCCTCGCGAAACTCTTCCAGGTTAACTTCAGCTCATCGGATACGACACTCAAAAGCCTTTCCGTTGCTCGTTCCTTCTCTTCCTCCGTACCCTGGCATTGTGCATAGCAATCCAGAAGACTGATGAAAAAGTGGTCGGTATAAACCACCGTGTTGTCACGACCGCGCTTCGCCAACATCTTCTGAACAAGCAACGCAACGTTCCACAGCAACCTCCAGTCCTCCACCTCCTGGGGTGGAGCTGCGGCCAAAATCCCCTGAAACACACGCTGAACCAAAAACGCTTCACTCTGCGTGGAACCTGCGCACTGCAGCATTGGAAGCAACTTTTGAAACACTGCCTGCAGGACACCTATCTCATCTTCCTCCGCAAGTTCGTCAATGAACTGAAGGCAACGAGCAAGTGAAACAGCGCGTCGCTCAGGCCCTCCTTCACCACTGGAAAGAAAACTAAAAACGTCACGCGGTATGTCCTCACCCACGGAAAGACCCGTAACCCTCAGTCCCACGCTTAGAATGCCATTAGTGCACACGAATTCGCTTTTTGAGACCTGAAGGAGATGTGTTGCGCACGCAAATCCTTCGCTGTAGAGGGAAGTATCACCACGCAATTTCGAAGGGAGGCAGAACGGCACTGTGTTATTGGTTCGATTATCATCTGCAAATACAGCAAAAGCACCACCAAACATTTCGGAAGCGTATAGTCGGTAATCCTGGGAAAGCAAAACAACTAAGTCAACGCTGCCACTTTCTTGCCCTGTTGGGTGTGGTAAACTTAACCACATCACGCCACGCGGAATGCCAGAAATGCTAAGCCTTGTGCAGCTGGCCATCATATCCATATTCAGCGGGGAGCGCCGCAGGTGTGTGACGTAGCTGTGGCCACCAACGGAAACAAAAGCAGCGTAACGTAGCTGCTGCTTGTCAACATATAATTGGCAGCGTGGATGGGCGTAATCACTGACTTCGCCCTCTGGCACACGGAAGATCTGACTCTGGTAACGCGTGTGAAGTGTTGCATCACGATCGTTCAGGGAAAATATGATTTCCTGCATTGTAACACAAAATGGTGCAGCTGCAGACCGCGGCGGACCTCCGCCATGCACAGTTTTTTTATTGCTGCTGTCACCGTCCATATACGTCTGATCGAACACCGAAAGCGCCAATTCAACTGTCGGCGCTGACACAGCGCTCGTCACGCTCGCGGGGGACCCAACGGAACATCTCGCGACCGATACCACACGCTCGCTTTGAATGCATATGCAGTTGGGTACACCGAATGCTTCTTCCAACCTGAAGCGCCGCCATAGTTTTCCTTCAAGGGACCCAATTATCACATGCATATCACCCATGGGGGCGGTCAGCAGCGCAACAACCACAAGACCAGATGTCGTCTGCTTGAGACACGATCGATGGATATGAAGTTGTGAGGTAAATCTTTTACCTTTATCATCAGCCGGTAGCAAAGGCGCGACAATAGTCTCGAAGTCTTCGCTATAATCCTTAGGAGAACCGACAAGGTGTGTCGGCTTTGGCACACTGTGTTCCATCATTGCGAGTCCAAGTTGCCGTCCCTTGTCGTGATGGAAAAACACAATCGTGTAGAGGCTGTCACATGCCGCGTCCACAACACGAGTGACGTACTTTCCTGCACCGTGTAAAGCCACGACCCCTTTTTTCTCGCGCCAAAAGCGCAGCTCGGCAACTTTTTCATCGAGAAACAGGACGTAAAGCTCCTCCCCTTGCTTTCTGAAACAGTCGATGATTCGTGTGCGGCCCGGCTTTTTTCCAGTGCCCATGCACATGGCTGCGGAGGGTGAGAGCGCTACCACATTCATTTTCGTTTCTTCCAAAGGAAGAAGAGTAACGAACCAAAGTAAGTACGATGGGTGTCGACTTCGTTTTAAAAATAAATAAATAAAATCCAGATGAAAGCCTTGCACCGGTTGTGTACACTTCTACGTGTGAATGGGAGAAGAGTCTGACAGAAAGAAATGGGGAAAAAGCAAATGTAGGCGCATGTATACGTTCATTAAGAACGGAACGACAAAATTAAAAGGGTGGCCAATGATAACTGCGGATTACACGATTACTTCACTTTCGTGTTTGCCACCCAACCCACTATTTAACACACACACACACACACACACACACACACGAAGCTGCAAGAGGTTAGGAGGAACCTCCCTGTCTTAACCAATGAATCATATTATCCTTCGAAGCCTGAGGATGCAACATGAGGTACTGACGCAGGGCGAGAAGCGCAGGCCCTATTTGCGGTGGTTCAAGTGGAACCAGTTTTGCCAGTTCGTTTCCCCTCAGAGGCAGCGGCCGTGAGAAGGCGTCAAGGAGTCCGGGTACCTGCTCTAGAGCCAACAGCAGGCGGTCAACAACACACCCCGAACCCTCAACGTCACCGCCGGCCAGTAGATCACAACGATGCTCAACAAGGATAAAGGCTGCAAAGACTATGTTAAATGCTGATGGAATTGTCTTCTTGTCATTAAGGTCGTTTAATCCCTTAAATATCGCGAGCTTCGCTGCCGTTGTAACTTCGCCGTCGGAAATTTCACATACATTCAGTCCCTCCCTCTTTAGAGTGTTATAACACTCTATCATCCGCCGAACGGTGTTGTAGGACGACACTGGCAGTTTCAATCCGTTTACACATAAAGCGTACAGGCGGTCCTCAATCTGGCTTTGAGAAACTCCCCGATAAAAGCCCAAACAGCTAATGAAAATCATTGCAATCAGCTTGTCCGGTGAATCTGGTGAAAGTTGCACTTTCGAACCACTCCTTGAGAAAAGGGGGGCCAATGTTCGGTTCAATGACAAGAGGCACTCAAGGCCAGTAGAGCCCGCCTCACCGTTGTAGGCCAGGTGTTCCGTTCGCTCCACCTCGGCAGTAATACATCCCTTTTTACTGCTTTTGAGATAAAGCTCCACTAAAATGACCTCCCGAAGGAGGTTTAGTTCGTGAAGTGTTTCAATGCACTTCTCTGCGAATGGTCCTGAAAGCATTTTCACCAACTCTTTCCCCACACGTTCCCTTGAAACCTTCAAGGTCACCTTTTTCAATAACTCTTTGTCTACACAACGAAAAATTGACTCATCCAACACAAACCCCAACTCACCTAACTGACCGACGAATCGAACGCCGCGGAGCAATCGTAGGGGATCATCAGTGAGTGTTTCCTTCGGGTCCAATGGGCAGCGAAGAATGCGGCGGTCCAAATCCTCCAACCCTGTAGTGTAGTCCTCCACTTCCTTAGTATGGAGATTATAGAAGAGCGCATTGACGGTGTAATCACGCCGTAAGGCATCCTCTACTGTGGTAGCTGGTCGGACAACCGGAATGCGTGAATCCGACCTGGTGTACTCATCGTGCCTAAGTGCGCAGAACTCTATTGGGGTATCATACACACACACTGTTGCTGTTTCAATGTGCTTCGATAGTTCGGGGTTCACACGAATCACGCTGACTGTTCGTGCTGTCATCCCAAGCGCTTCCTGGTGGGAGGCGACTTCACGCGCGAAGAGTTCACCAGAGACGTGTCTTGTGGTAGCTGATTCAATAGCGATGTCGATATCTTGCGAGTGCAATCCGAGTAGGGAATCACGCACCCAGCCACCAGCAACGCGCAGAGTGGCGTTTATGTTTCGCTCTTCATTGACACGAAGTAGAAAATCAAATATTTTCTCGTGTGCCACTGCAACAGGTTTGCCCAATCTAACCTTCTTTGGTAGCAACATCACTGAAAAAAATAAAAGAGGAAACAAAGAGGAATGATTTGCACGAGAGTGGAAAGCAGCAAAGAGGAAATCCCTGAGGGACCGTCAAAAAAAGCCAAACCCACGTCATTCCACCTTCTGGGAGAAAAAACGTTGAATTTCGCAGCACCATTCATTCGGTGAGTGAAGTCACATACATGGGTGTCCTCTAACTTTCTTGCAGGCTCGCTGCCCTCAGTTTCTCCAACGCTTCGGCGTTCGCTTGAGCAAGGTCACGAAGCTTTACTCGCCACTTTACATCAATCTTTGTGTTATCAATAACCAAGGAACACACTCTAGGGTTATCCTCTAAAAGAGCATAAAGACTAACCGCAGCACCTTCGCTGATGTAATTGTCAGAAACATTGAGACGCTCGAGCGTCGGGTGCTTCACCAGTGTAATGCATAAAGCCCGAATGGCATTGTTACGAAGGCCATTTTCGGCAAGGTTGAGCTCCTTCAGATTTTGGCACCGCTCCACAACAGCGAACAGAGGAAGAGCCCCCTTGTCCCCCAGGTAGTTGGAGCTAACATCAATACTCTCAATTACCGTGCACGCAGTGTACTGGGAGAGGATATCAAGCATACCACTGTTCGGGTTTATACGGGATTCCACACATGCCTTTACGTATACATCCCGCGGTGGAACCGGCCTCGGTCGGATGATCTTGCTACCTGTTTTCCTTAATGGCCTCGCGCTGCGGGGAGGCATTCGCTCCTTAACCCTCACTGCCCCTCACGGTTGCGAAAGCACCCGCTCTTTGGGTGCAAATAGGAAATAAACAAAATTAAAGCAAAGCAAAGGCGATGAAGCAACGTCGCGAAGATATGCAACACGAAAGCACATGAACACGTATGCACAAGCCTGAATGGGGTGCCACTGTCACCTTTCACTACAGGAAGAAAAATGATGCCCCGGGGGGGGGGCATATGACCCTCAACCTCGTACTACGCTAGTTTCCAAGAGGGAGCAAGTATTTCCCAAACAAGCGATACTTCACAAAGAAACAAAAAAAACCTACTGAATATGCGATTTGCCCTTCCCTTGGAATATACTGGTCGCTACGCCCATATCGTCTTCTGTCCCTGAACTACGGAGCCGCACTGCTGTTCATACATCTTAGTACTTCCACCACAGGAACGGGGAATTGTCCTTCGACAATGTTCCCTTGCTATTCACGCACGGGTAGACGCGGTTCATTCCAGTCACCAGGGAGTACGAAGCGAAGACGCATCCAACAGCCGAAAATGCACAAAGGGCGTAAAAGCCCTTAAGCGTATTTGCCATCGTACGCTGGCCGCGGGCGAAAGTAGTTTGCTCATGACCCAATGGCTCCTTAATGAGTTGGTGGCCAAGACGGGAGTACGACCGACGAAGCATTCTTCACTTTATCGTAGAAGGTGCAATAGTATGCCGATGTATATGCGCGTCTCCTACGTGCAATCACTATGGGGAAAAACCTAGCAGTTGTAATGTAAGTGCACAAATCTGCGAGTTTCGTTGACAAATAAAAAGAATGGGGGAAACCAAGCGAGCTAAACATGTACACAACGACTTGGGATAGAAGGCGGTAACGCATTGCAAACATATATCATTTGTTTTCGTTTTACCTAATTCACACCTCTTTTCACGTACTTACACTTATTTATATGATTATGCCTCCTGAAAATTTACTGGGGGTTCGGTACAGGGCACGTTACACTTACTTTGCCTCGTACAACAAACATGAGAAGAGGTGAAGTGATTCAATTGGTGTGGGTAAAAAACGGTATCGGTCAGCGCATAAGTGCGCGTGTACACATGTATATAATTCTCTTATTTTTATATAAGGGTTCAAAAGAATCTGTGCGCCACAACCGTGGGCATTCCACAGTCGCCTAAAACAAACAAACAGAACCACAGCATTACACCACGTCATACAGCCTGGCTTGTGTTGGCATACTGTTGCACATGCGACGCCATCCTCTCCAGGCTCTCCGTTTTGGGCCAAGGCAAGTAGAAAACGGGTCTCAAAATATAAAAAAAAGTGGTTTTAAAACATTATTTTTTCCTCTCCTCCTTCACTAAACGGCTGGATCTATCAAACCTTCTCGTTTTTCTCCCGCAACAACAGCCAGTTGATCTATAACCGTTGGCCAAAGAGTTATAGGGAGGCGTTTCTCTATCTTAAAGTAGCCTGATGGAGTCAACGCCTGATTCTTCAGTGCTTTGGCAAACCGCTCCTTCTCAGGAGTCCACAACGGATGGCGAGTTTCCACCGGCTTCGTCTCCAGTGGTTTAAGCTCCATTTGTTTCTGCGCCAAGATAAGAAACTCATCGTCATCCCCACCGAGTAAGTCAGCCCAGCTGGTCGGTGGTGCATTCTTCGCTGCCTCAGTTGCCGCACGCTCCTTGTTTGCAAGTGCCTCAGACCGGAGCTCGTTATAGCGCTGGAGGGCGTGCAGCTTGCTTTTTTTCGGGAGTGATTGATATTCTTCACGAATGAACTCTAGCAACGATCTCGTGTCCATCTCCTCCTTCGCCAGTGTTACATTGTCCCCTGAGTCAACGAGAATGGTCAGTAGCGTCGGGTAGAGAATATGACGGCCCGTCGTAAAATATTGAAAGGGCATGGTGGAAAGTATCTTTGACAGCAGTGACTTCCCCTTCCCCCAGGCAAAGATGTCCTGAATTTCTGGATCCTGTATGGAGAGGTAGCCTATCAAAAGTAAGCATTCGTGTAACGCGCCGCGCAGGTTATTTTGTTGGCGGTTTGTCACGGAAACCTTCCCGGACGTTGCACAACTAATGGCTTCCGTTCTGGCAAGCAGCGGCATTTGCTCTGCCGACACACCAAACTTCAATGCCTCCTCAAATGAGCCTCCAACAGCACCACGGGCAGGATTTTCTTCCTTAATCGCTTCCAAGCTGTCTGTGTGAGATTGTACGTATGTAAAGAACCCGTTAAGCATATGGAACAACTCAGTTCTTGTGAACGTGTTCGACGACTCCGTGGGTATGGTATTAGAACCAGAATGAGCGCCCGTCCGCTTGTTGGTGGGGGAATCGTGAAGTAGTTCCTGCAGTGTTTCCAGATTCCACCTAGCGAGGCAGTTTAAGGCATTAAATGCAACACAAACTACGGTAACCCGCCGAGCACTAAGCACTGGACTAAGCTCACTCAAGGAGCAGCCGTTGGGTGTTAATATATTCTGAAGAAGGGCAAAAAAAGAGGATGCTGCTTCTTGAACCAAAGCAATTGGGCACCCACCCTTTCTACGATTCAATATGCTTATTTTCGAGCTCAGAATCCGCGTCGCGCTATGTGCGACATCTAAGTCCTCTTCATCCGAGCACACTTTTACAACGGCGATGCAGTACTTTTCTATGTTGGTTGAGTCAAAACTGCTAAGCAACAGCTCTCTCACTGACGACAAACTGGTATCCGCTTGCACGGCTGACGTGACGCCTTCAAAACACAAGTGTAGTGCTTCGAGCATAGCGTCGAGCGGAACGGAACGTGACTGACGCTTCAAGCCCTTAATTTCCTCACTAATACACTGCAGGAGAGGGGCAAGATTACCCGAGCGAACAAAAGATACTATGTGCTTTCTCCCTTCATTTTTGTCTGCAAGAAAACGCAGAAGTGCCTCGTGTGCAAGCCGAAGAACAGACATGTTATTCGTCCGCCTCGATTCCAGTATTACGCCAATTATGTTTTCATACGCATTAAAATACCGCATGTATTCATGGTCAGTATCCCCGAGGTCCGGCGCCTCTAGAATTTCCCGCAGCGATTGCCGGACCTGAGTCACAGGGGCTGGCGAAATGCCTGAGCCTAACCGGGAAATAGTCAACTTCAACTTACTGCGGTTCAGGTCCTTTTGATCTATCAAGCTCTCCCTTTGATATTTATCGATAAAGCTCTTCCCCTGGCGCGTGATCATCGACAATACTTTCAAAAACTTTTGCTCCATTTCCTCTCCCTCCTCCCGTGGAATGGTGGGCATCAACTCGGCAATTGTGAGCTTGGTGTCGGGTTCACGCTCCTTGCGCTGCCTCGCTTCCTTGATTTTTTGCTCCTGCTCCTCCAGTTTTTGCCGCAATTTCGTAATCTTTTCTTCACGGAGTTGGGCACTTTGTTGTATGCGTTCCTCAGCCTTTCTGCTCCGGGCCTCGGCTTCAGCGGAGGCTGCCCTTTGACGCTGTTGAACCTTTTTTTCCCATTCCTCAGCACGTTGTCCCTTCATGTCCTTTTCTAGTTTCTTTTGCTCTTCAAGACGTCTTAGGTTCTCGCGTCTTTGCTGCTCTCTCTGTCGTTGCCGCTCCATACGTTCTTGGCCGAGGCTTCGTCTCCTCTCAGCAGCAGCGAGTATGGCTTCGTTTCGCTCCTGTGCCAATCGTTGGAGTTCCTCCCTTTTCTGCTCCTGGTTGTGTTCCACCTCTGACATTTTCCGATCAAGCAAAAGTACCTTCGCTTGGTGGCGCAACTCATTGTTGAGTCGCACCTCCTCAACACGAGAGATCCCTCGCCGCGCACGTTCCTTTGTCTGCTCCCTTGCCTCTTCAACGCGCCGGGCACCACTTTCGAGGCGTTCCATTGTGTCGATACGTAGCCGCTCCTCCGCCTGCCTGCGCCGCTCCTTTGCAAGTGCACCCCTCTCTTCAGCTGCCTCTAATTTCAGCTTCATCTCTTGAATTTTCTCTAACCGTTTTTCTTCCGCTATACGCTGCCGCTCCTCACTTCGAAGTGCTGACGCGTGTCTCGCCGCCAGAATCTCCTCGCGCTGCTGCTCCTCGTCGGCGATCGGCTTCGGTGAGATCTTCTTGTTCTTAACCAAACTTTGTTTCACAGCGCGTAGCCAGCCGCTAATTTCACGCTCTGGCTTCTCCTGTTCATCGGTGCCGGAACGCTCGGGTTTGGGACACTTCGCGTTTGATGTGTCAGCCTCAGCCTCCCGCTGCACCCTTTCGCATTTGGCAGCTTTGGCAACCTTCAATGCACGCAGCCCGTCCTCCACAACGTTGATAAAGTCATCCGCCGAAGATGGTGCATTTTTGTCCTTTAGACAGATAGTTACCTCGGAAAAAATGGTTCGCAGTTTCTCCAAAAGAACAGATGGTGCAGTAACTGTATTGGTGAATACAACGCGAGGCTGTGATTGGGTTGCAGCAACACTATTTATCATTCCCGACTTGGTATAGCCATTACCAGCACGTCCTCCGTTACTTCTTGCAGCTTTCATTGGTACCCTACCTCAAGAAAAAAAAATATGGCAAATAACAGGAGTAGGATAAAACGAAGGTCAACATATGATGGCCAACGCAAAACAACAGCACATTTCAGGGATCAAAAAAGGAGGGAAATGAGGAAGTAACTGAAAAACTGGCACCCACGAACCTCTATACCAAACAAAAAAAAATTACACAAAGATAATCAGAATAACAAATAAGCAAAAAGTAGGTAACCAAAGTGTCCTATGGTATACTAAATTTTTTTTTCAAAAGCATTTGCTGTGTACGATGCTGGGTCCCGACTCGTCGTATTCACTCTTCGTTATCCACATCGACTGGAAGGTTGTTAGTGATGAGAGGATGGAACCGCCAATCCACACGCTATACTTGCGCTCCGGTGGTGCCACAACCTTAGGCTTGATCGATGACGGTGCAAGATTGCTGATCTCCTTTCCAAGTCGCTCAGGTAGGTTCTTGAACATCGTGGTACCGCCAGAGAGCACAATGTTGCCGTAGAGATCACGACGCACGTCAATGTCACACTTGTTGATGGACTGAAAGGTCATCTCATGGAACCCAGGAGCCTCATCAAGTCCAATGAGAGCAGGCTTAAACAATGCCTCGGGACAGCGGAAGCGCTGGTTCCCCACCTGCATAACATTGCCATCAGGAAGTTCGAACGGTTCTTCGCTGACAGATTTAGCACTGTTCGTCATCTCTTCGTCGAAGTCCAGTGCAACGTAGCATAATTGTTCCTTGATATTCCGCACGATTTCCTTCTCAGCGGAGGTGGTGAACGTCATACCAGTCTCCATTAGGATCTTCATGAGATATTCCGTCAGGTCACGACCAGCCATGTCCACACGACGGATGGCATGAGGAAGAGAATAACCCTCATATATGGGCACAGTATGTGTCACACCGTCACCAGCGTCGAGAACAATGCCAGTGGTACGGCCAGAAGAATACAGTGACAACACCGCCTGTATTCCGACGTACATGGCAGGTACACCAAATGTTTCAAACATAATCTGCGTCATTTTCTCACGGTTTTGCTTGGGGTTCATAGGCGCCTCAGTCAGTAGCACGTTGTGTGACTCGGGGTTGACGCGCAACTCGTTATAGAAGGTATGGTGCCAAACCTTTTCCATGTCATCCCAATTGGTCACAATTCCGTGCTCAATGGGGTACTTCAGCGCAAGCACACCACGTTTCGCCTGAGCTTCATCACCAACAAACAGTTTCTTGTTTGCACTTCCCATCATCGCTTGCTCATTTTTGGGGCGGCCGACGATGGATGGAAATACATGGCGAGGAGCATCATCTCCGGAGAAACCAGACTTCACCATACCCGAACCATTGTCACAAACTATAGCAGTTTGTTCCTCGTCCGACATTATTTTATGGCAGCAACGAGACCTTACGTAAAGCAAAACTAAATAAGAGCGGAGACTGCAATGCAGAGTAAAAAAAAAAAAAAAACATGAATTTCAGAAGACCTTGCTGTGCAATACTGCATAGATAACAAACGCATCAAACACAACTGGTGGCACTATTTCAATCATGTCGACACACCAAGACGAGAAAATTTGAGTTAAACAAGATGCCTACAACCCTATATTTATTATCTTCAAGTGATCTTCTCTTCTCTTGTGCGCTGTACGTAAATGTGTTGCAAATAAGGCATAGGGCTGAGTACAGGCACCACACGCGAGGAAAATCATAAGCACTAGCCGTGTCAACTCACAGCAACTACAGAACAAATTTGGCCACACAACCCGGTGTTAAAAGCATTTGCTGTGTACGATGCTGGGTCCCGACTCGTCGTATTCACTCTTCGTTATCCACATCGACTGGAAGGTTGTTAGTGATGAGAGGATGGAACCGCCAATCCACACGCTATACTTGCGCTCCGGTGGTGCCACAACCTTAGGCTTGATCGATGACGGTGCAAGATTGCTGATCTCCTTTCCAAGTCGCTCAGGTAGGTTCTTGAACATCGTGGTACCGCCAGAGAGCACAATGTTGCCGTAGAGATCACGACGCACGTCAATGTCACACTTGTTGATGGACTGAAAGGTCATCTCATGGAACCCAGGAGCCTCATCAAGTCCAATGAGAGCAGGCTTAAACAATGCCTCGGGACAGCGGAAGCGCTGGTTCCCCACCTGCATAACATTGCCATCAGGAAGTTCGAACGGTTCTTCGCTGACAGATTTAGCACTGTTCGTCATCTCTTCGTCGAAGTCCAGTGCAACGTAGCATAATTGTTCCTTGATATTCCGCACGATTTCCTTCTCAGCGGAGGTGGTGAACGTCATACCAGTCTCCATTAGGATCTTCATGAGATATTCCGTCAGGTCACGACCAGCCATGTCCACACGACGGATGGCATGAGGAAGAGAATAACCCTCATATATGGGCACAGTATGTGTCACACCGTCACCAGCGTCGAGAACAATGCCAGTGGTACGGCCAGAAGAATACAGTGACAACACCGCCTGTATTCCGACGTACATGGCAGGTACACCAAATGTTTCAAACATAATCTGCGTCATTTTCTCACGGTTTTGCTTGGGGTTCATAGGCGCCTCAGTCAGTAGCACGTTGTGTGACTCGGGGTTGACGCGCAACTCGTTATAGAAGGTATGGTGCCAAACCTTTTCCATGTCATCCCAATTGGTCACAATTCCGTGCTCAATGGGGTACTTCAGCGCAAGCACACCACGTTTCGCCTGAGCTTCATCACCAACAAACAGTTTCTTGTTTGCACTTCCCATCATCGCTTGCTCATTTTTGGGGCGGCCGACGATGGATGGAAATACATGGCGAGGAGCATCATCTCCGGAGAAACCAGACTTCACCATACCCGAACCATTGTCACAAACTATAGCAGTTTGTTCCTCGTCCGACATTATTTTATGGCAGCAACGAGACCTTACGTAAAGCAAAACTAAATAAGAGCGGAGACTGCAATGCAGAGTAAAAAAAAAAAACATGAATTTCAGAAGACCTCGTTTTAAAAATGTAACAATTTTTTGTACTGTTATGTCAAAATCTTTTTTCAATTACGGATATTTACGCAGTTATTAACTTGCAGAATGGCGGTGGTTCATAGGATATCATTTGATGGTAATAGTACTTATTCTTCGCATTCGTACACCTTGATTATTTTGTAGACATCCCTCTTGGCTCATATGTTCGATATCTTATCTTTTGTTGAAACCAGTCGTTTTTTCGTCATCTTAATGTTGGTTAACGTTCCGTGGTAACTTCGTTGTCCCTGGGGAAAAGCGGCCGACAAAGTATATGTTCTCGTGGCTAGCGTCAACTTTGTGGTCGTTTTTTGTTATTACATCTCCGACGACAAGTGAAAAAGATGGGTGGCATACGTGGCCGTTTGTCCTAGTTTAACAGAATGTACCGCCTATTTCACACTCATGGGTATTGACTGAACGCCGCATGCAAGATGTTTTAAATACCTCCAGGTTGAAGCAGTGGTAACCAACCACGCCTAATGTTTTGAATATAACGACCTTTGAGCATTTGGATACTGCAACCAAATAATCAAGTCGCCATCATTATGGTGTGACTGAGGAAAAGAGAAACAAAAATGACCCGCTAAGGTTCCACATGCTTCACCAAAAGCGACCTTAAGCCAACAAGTGGAAGATGACAGCAGCATCCTCAGGTTGCGAGAACACATTGTTTCGAACACCATATGTGTTTTCATAGTGTGTAAGTACAGCCCCTTATCTGATTACCACGAAAACACAAGTGAGTTAGAAGCCTTACCATCTGGTGAAAGGTCAAACTAACTCATATACGTTCCTCCTTGTCGTAAAACAAAAACAACCGAGTCGATTACTAAACAAATAGCAGAACAATCTACAAACAGAGGGAGACACTCGGCGGACAATAGTAAATGAATAATAGTTAGTTGAGAAAAGCATGTGTCCACCTTCCAACACGAAACAGTAGCACACAAGTTGTTGTTACATGAAAAAAGTGAAGCGGAAATATACGATGCCTCTTTTCCTGCATACAAAACCTGGGTTCCGGATAACCTGGCAGTACCAAAAAAAAAAAAAGAAGTCGAACTACATCGTGCGTCAAGCTATCACTGCAACGAACCCTCCCATATGATATTCAAATCCCACTAATAAGATATATGTTTCACCTTCATACCGTAGGGAGAAAAAAAACAAATTAAACGGGGTCAGGAAGATGCAGGTGGAATACCCGAGTAAATGCGAAGCACCCGGGCACAGTCGTCCCATATTCGAGACACAGTTTTAAAAACAAAAAAGCTGATTAGATAGATCACCTTAACAAGGGGAGAATAGCCCATAACCCATTCACACCAGTCGCTCACGTGTAAAAAAAAAAAGGAATAGGTGTGAGAGTTTCTCTCTTACAAAAAATAAAAATTAAAAAGCAGGGACCCCGATGAGTGCTCTCTGTCCAGTAAGAGTGTCCCAACAAAAAGATTACATCACAGAAACACAAAGTCCAGGGAGAAACAGGGTTAACGAGTGCATAGTGTAATACTTTTAAAACAGAAAATTCGAGACAAATTGTGATTAATGCACGTTTCAAAAAAAAAAATTATTTTCACCAGCATAAAGAGGAAAGTTCCCCATTCACCTCATGTTACAGCAGCGATAACGCTAGGAAACGCACTGGTCAGTTGATTTCCGTTCCGCTGAGTTTGATAAGCTCAGGTGTGAATTAAAAACGTACTCACGACAATGCCGATGGTAAATCGGGTGAATAAAACATCTGTGTATGCTCGAAAAACACATGACATTATAAATACGTCTCCACAGTGCTTACGGAGTCGAATCGAAGGAGGCTGTTGACGGAAACACACTACAAGTCGTCAGTTTGAATCATTGCAGCACACCAATGAGATCTGAAAGATGCAAAAAAAAAGTATATGTGTTTCTATGGAACTATCCAAAATAATAACTGCAGAACGACGTCTCAACAAAAGAAATCATAATTATAATAATGTAAATTTAATAATGACAACATTAACTTCAGTAAACTATATTTCATCATGAAGATTTTAAGGGTAGCGACATCGGGTACAACACGCATCCGGAAATGTTGGAATCAACCCTTTATTCCCTCACCTGCATCGTTGTACAAGTTAATACTGAATGCGACATGAGAGTACGTCACCACAGGCAACGTCACCTCAGAACGGCACAGACACTCCCAGCCGGTTGGGTTAAGCAACGCCATGCTGAAACTTTCACCCAGAGCAAGTCTACATGCAACATGCTGTTAGGGCACAAAAGTGCATACAACAACGTTACAATGATTTAGGTCCATTTTAAAAAATATGTTGCAAATGGTAAAGATGGAACGAGCAGAAACCTTGTCCAATCATCCGAACACTGTTATACACCAGAAGTTTTAACAAATAAAAAAAATAACGATCACCCACTTTGCGAAAATTATCCCTTAAACCCATATACTTACGGGACAATAGAAGACACATTTCTCTGAAGTAATCCGAAGTGACTCATCCGCATCATTAGGTCCCCATAAAAACTACAATGGTGGAACCTTCAGAACTGAACGGGATCAACCACATATGCAAAGCGGACGAGTTTAGTCATGCAATTTATCATCGGCATGTACTGTGGACGTCCGACGACCTATTTCCAGTGTTCCGGTGAACATTCAAGTGCAACACGGTGCCCACTAGAAGATCCCTCAAAATCTTCTTCGCATGGAAAAACCACAAAAATGCTTAACCATCAGAACGAGCGGTGAATAGCGACATCACACTAATTACTCATCTACCACTGGGCAAGGGCGGGTAGAATATTTTTAAAAAAAATGAATGTGATGGAGCCTGTGCATTACCTTGATGCAGTAAATGGCACGCCCAAGCACTTGCACCGAAACGTTCACCACCGAAGAAGGGTATTATACGTGTAACAAATGTGGGCGTCTTTTCGGTGTATCCACCAAAACCTTCTAGCAGTGTACTGTATTCCCAAAGGGGGAGCAAAGAGAAATGAAGACCGAACTCATCATAGGGAAGCGGATCAATATTGATACATCAAAGTTGGGCTGTTGGTAAAAAAAAAAAATGGAAGTTCACTGACACAAAAGAAAGCTACAAAGAGCCACACCAGCATCAAGAAAAAAAAGAAGGAAAGTGGTGACATGGGTTTATTTAAGTTTTCTTTACATCACCACTCGACAACAACGCGAACTCAAAAAATGGTGCGAAAGAGGCAGCCAAAAAGTTCACCAACGATCGCTCTTGCAGACGGCATCAAGTGGAGCAGACGCTTCCTTTCCTTCCCGAGTTTTACGCCACCATAGTGTGGCATACGAGGGACCCGGGACACCGATGGGTTTGAATGGCATATTTCCAACCATCCCACTCACACTCATGAATCGGAACAGAGTCAACTGGTCACAGCGAGGGCAGTGGTCATTGCGAAGTGTAAGCTTCCTACAATAGCTGTTCGATACCGCAAATTCGTACATGTAACCACAACGAAAGCACGAAAACAACGCCATCCTGCCGATATCCTAACAGAGAAGTTGAAAGGCGAAGGGGAATTTTTTGCTTTCAACACAAACGCAAGTGAGAAAGTCCAGACGGGGAGAAAGGGGCACATACTTCTAAGAAAATGCGTGCTTCAGCATCGCCTAGGTCATGCAGGCGCACGCACACATATATGTAGGCACCGGCAGCACAAGGGTTTCAGCATAGCCTCCAAGCGACAGAACCAACCAAATACCAACCAACAAACGGTACAAAAGTCACCCATCACCCAACAAAGGAGCCACACCAACGGTGGCAACTTCTTTCCTCCCTCTCCAGCCCCCCCCCCTTTAAAAAAAAGGGGGGCGCTCATCCTCGCACGATTGATAAAAGGAGGTACGTCACACGCCCCCCGAGTGCCCCCGGCCCGACAAATACCCTTCAAAGATAAGACAAAAGACCAGCGGCGAAGTGGGGGGCCACACACACACACCGCAGCCGAAGCAACCCACCAGATTTGGTGGTGGCCCTCCCGTTCAAAGCGACCTGCACCAGCGCCTTATCATGCTCGACACCCAAACCCGCCGACAGGCGCCGAAGGACCGACACCGTAACTATGATCCGCATTCCACACCTGAGCCGAACCCCAGTAAAAACAAACAAAACACACGAAAATAAGGCCCGCCTACGAGCGGAGATGGGTGTGGCCGGCCTCGCGGCAACAGATACAACCAGCATCCCAAAAACGCTCACAACAGGCACCGGCTCCGCCCACCACTCACGACGAGCCGGTCCGCACATGAGGTTAGTGGAAAAAAAAAAACGGTCCAGCACAACGCCACTAGCACCAACACCAGGCACGGCCAAACCTTTGACGAAGCAGTGCTCCACGGGCATCGGACCCACGCGAGCCTCCGGTTTCTCGCAAAAGTAAGAGGTCATAAACATTGGCCCCACAGCGGGGCCCCAGCCGCGGTGCCAAAGCAGCTACAGGCCAATCCCCACACACGTGGAGTCATCACCGTCACTGGCGTATGAACCTTTAATTGTTGCGAAGGCGGCGGCCAGCCGCCCCCATGCACCCCGGGCCCCGAGCATCAGAGCAGCCGGATGGCCGCCCAGCATCGGAGAGAAGGCCGGTGGCAACACCACCCACCGCCCCTGGCGACGGGGGACGCCATTTTCGGATCCTCTCGGCCCCCTGCGCGTCCTCTCGGGTATCGACAGCATCCTTTATTGCGATATGGGGACGGGGGAGGGACAATGAACGAAATACCCATTCAACACTTTCCTCAACGCGTGCGGAGCGGTGACGGGACCAAATGCAAAAAAAAAAAAGAAAAAAAGAAGAGCGCACACTAACCACATGATGCGGGCGCACGGCGTCGGCGGAACCGCCTGCACGGGGTGGGGGCATAGCGGCAGGGAATGGCGTAGGCGTCGCGAAAGATCTAAGGGCAATAAGATGTGTTGAAGTCAAATCTGCCGAACGCCTGTTCAACCGCGAAGGCCAGACAACATTCGTGTCAACATATTTCCACAAATCAACTATCTTTAACCAATAACGGCTGAGGACGTTGAATTCGACGGAGGGCCGCTCATTGTGGGTGTGGACATGAATTCCCGCAGCCGACCGTGGAACCGAGCCACCGCTTCTGGAAAAGCAGTCGAATGCGCGGTTCGATGGCGCCCGAGAGGGGAAAAGAAGATCACCGGAGTGCAGCTCTTCCCTCGCATTACTTAGACACTGTATGAAGTAGGAGGGGCTGTGGTGGAGGCGGAAGAAAGGTACCAGCAGCGGATTCACCGGCAACACACACAGGGCAAACGTCAGCGGAGGCCGCGACGGGCCCATTCTGGTCACAACCTCCAGCGCATCATTCACACGTAGCAAGACTGACCCGAACAGCTTGGCAATAAAGCGGCGTGCAAGAATTGCAGAAAAGATACGGGTGGTTCCTAAGGCGGAGCGGGTGGGAGAAGCTAAACCATTTTATAATCCACACTAAGAATCAAGGGACAAAAAAAAGCATCTCCCGTGGGGGAAGAGCGTGTTGACGACATTTTCCTGGACAAAGGGGCCCAACCTTATCGACCCAACAGCAGAAAAACTTTCTAGCACATCGAAGAAGCAACAACGGTGGGCAAGGTGAACCCAGCGGTGAAAGAAACGACCCCAAGGCAACACGAATACAAAACAGAAAACTGGAAGAGGCCGAGGCAGGAATGTGAGACCTGGCTGCTGCGGAATTGCACCCGGACGTTGA